>NC_140177.1:46434193-46641693 GCF_963971535.1 Notolepis coatsorum | reverse complement strand
CCAGAAGGGGAGAGCATACAGGCAGGAAGCTTTAGCGCTAAACCAGAGAGAGGCGGATATAGGGAAACCAACATCCCCACCTTATGTCACGCAATTGCCGGTGGGCACTGTGACAATAAGAGGAGAATATGAGGAGACGGAATTAGGGACCCCTGCTAGGTCAGAACACGTCACTAGGTCAGAAACCCCCGCTAGATCAGAGACCTCCCTTAGGCGAGATACCCCCCCTCCCAAACTGACCCCGCAGGACCTCTATCCGAAAAACCTGGCGGCATATGGCGAGACAGTACGTCGGAAGTTGTATGATGCAGAGGAAAAGGAGGTAGAGAACCTGGGCAGGCAGAGGGAGGGAGTCGGGAGGAAGTTAGAGGAAGAGGCCCGTCAAAATGTGGCACAGCAGACATCAGGGAAACACGGGGCGTGTGGCCACACTAAACTGTTGAATGAGGAGGAAGATGAGAATGACACAAAACCAGGACAGGAGAAAGGAAACATTACAGGAACCCTGACTTTCGCCCCTACATTCGTGGGAAGTGTGACGAGCACAGGCCAGTTTCCCCTGCTAATAAAGGGGAACGATATCTTTCACATGCCATGGTCACCTCTAGACATCGATGGTTTAATAGTAAGACTACCGGACCTTTCAGAAGGAGCCTCCAGGTGGATCACGCAGTTTGAGGAAAATACGTCATCTTTTCTGCTAGCAGTAGGTGACGTCAAATCCCTGTTGACGCGTTTGCTAGGAGTTGGTGCCTGCCGGGACATCATGGGTGACACATCGATGCGAGTGGCATGCGACACGCAGGCCCATGATGGAGACATATTCAACGCGCATAGAGCGGCGTTGTGGTACAAACTCAGGAATCAATATCCATCACGTATTAATCCGGCAAAACTGGCAGGCAACCCCATAATGGAGACGGAAGGGCCTGGCGCCTATGTGAACAAAGTACTGAAGGAGTGGAGAGGTGAGCTAGGACACAACCCAGAGATTGACCCGTTGCAGAGAACGATGTTTAGAGAAAGTGTGATGAGAGGGCTTCCAGAGGTGGTTAAGAATAGACTGGAAGACGTGGTGGGGTTAATGGACATGACTTATCCTTTGTTCTGTGCACATGTAACACATAGTGTGGAGAAGCAAAGGGCTCAGGAGCAGAAACTCAGGGATCAGGATAGAAATGACTCAAGGAAGTTAACTCAGCAACAACTGCAGCCCCAAAGGAGGTTGCAGGCAGTAATGGTGTCATCTGCGACCTCTCCACCCATGCAGGACCAGGGACCCCCGCCTGCACCTCAGGTAGTGAGAAGCTATGGCTATAGTTCACAGAACCAGGCGTTCAGGCGGCAGGCAGGGAATGGGCAATCAGGCCCACGGTTTACACAGGGACCGGGGAACGAACAACAGTTTCCCCGTTTCCACTGTTGGAACTGCGGCATGCAGGGACACAGGGAAATGAGATGTAGGCAACCATACCGTCCCGGCTCGGAGTATGGAAGACCCGTGCGCCAGGGGGAGTCACAAGGGCCCCACGACCAGGGGGAGACAGGAGGGCCCCGAAACCAGGGGGGTAATCACTAGGGGTGCCCAGAGAATGCGACGGGGGGAAATCAAATGATTGTGGTTTCCAAGGGAGCTGAGCAAGAACCTATTCTGCAGGTCCTAGTGGAGGGCAAATTAACAGAGATGATGGCAGACACTGGAGCAGGTTTTTCCTGCATAAAGCAAAAATACGCCGCTCACTTACCCCAGTCTGGACAGTATGTTCGGACGGTCGGATTCTCGGGAAAAACACAATTAATACCCACATCAGATCCAATCTCTATGACGTATAACAACAAGACCATAACAATACCTGTATTAATTTCGGACAGCACCCCGCGCAATCTCTTGGGACGAGATGCAATGTGTAAACTAGGCTGTAAAATCCTATGTACGCCTGAGGGGATTCAAATTGAACAAGACGTGTACCAAATGATGCTACAAGGGACGGGGGAGAAAGAGGCCACTGTGTTCTGGCTGGGCAACATAGATGCAGAGCTGCAAAGGGTCTGTGCCCCCTGGGAGCCATTTCTGAAAACCCAACTGCCTCAGTCTAGACAAACAAACATGGAGGCACATTGCACACTACAATATTTGACGAATAGTGACCTAGTTAGGAACAAGGCATGGTTGCAGGGACAGCCCGAGCAGGTGCAGATTGACTCATCTGCGATAATTGTAGGGAGACAGGGCGCGGCGTTGAGGGTTAACACGGGTAAGTATCTACGGGAACAACATAGACTAAGAGACGCCGCCCCACACATCACTCTGAGAATAAATCCTGGTTACGAATCCGAACATCTAGGTTCAATGATACAGGAATCCGAGACTCAAAGGTGGGTCTCCACGGAATCTCCGCTAATTTGGAACAGCGCAGATGGGAGTTTCATAAAAATAATGATTTCCTTTTCAGTTTTGGCAAAACCGCAAGTAATCAGATTACCAGGAGACCCTTGCGTTATTCCAGAGGCGGATGCTTTGCTGGAACAGGACATGTTGGCGCGCACCCCGGAACGGTTGTGGTCAAAACACGACACAGATGTGGGTCTAATATTGTCGGCACAGCCAGTGAAGGTCAGGTTAAAGAAGGGTTGTAGACCACCCTTTATCAGACAGTATACAATGAAGCCAGAGTCGGATGAAGCTATATCACATCAGATTGAGGGACTGTTAAAGGGGGGAGTGCTCGTCCCTTTCAAATCCAGATGTAATACACCTATCCACCCAGTGCTAAAGGCGGACAGGGCTAGGTACAGACTGGTACACGATTTGAGGGCGGTGAACGACGTGGTGTCTGGACCAGAGGCGGAAGTCGCTAATCCACACACCCTCCTGACAAACATCCCGAGTAGCTCGCAGTACTATACGGTCATTGATCTCACGCAGGCATTCTTCAGTGTTCCATTGGAAAAAGAGTCTCAGTATCTGTTTGCTTTTACCCACAGGGGGAAACAATACTCTTACACCCGGTTGCCACAAGGGTTCGCGCACTCGCCGCATTACTTCTCGAAGGCGCTCAAGGAAGACTTGCAAGGAGTGTGCGACACACTACTCAGCACGGTTTTACTGTATGCAGATGACATTCTAATCTGCTCGGATACACGTCAGCAGTGCCATGAGGACTCCATCAAAGTTTTGAGTGGATTAGCCGTGGGAGGCCACAAGGCATCCCGTTCAAAACTGCAGTACTGCCAGCCAAAAGTTGAGTACTTGTCTCGCGTCATTCAAAAGGGCATAAAAAGCATCTCACCCACGCAGCTCGAAGCTGTATCCAAGGCACCTAGGCCATTGACGGTCCGACAGATGATGACGTTTTTAGGGATGACTGGGTACAGCTCTGAGTGGGTGGAGGACTATACGATAGCGACAGCGCCGTTGAGGATGATGATAAAAGAGGCGGGTACAGACAAGCTTCGCGCTCCCTTGACATGGACCGAGGAGGGGGAGGACGCGTTCATAAACATTAAGCGTCTGTTGTTACAGGCCCCTGCCCTGGCGCTGCCGGATTATGAGAAGTGTTTCCACCTATTCGTCTCACATAGAGCGCAGCATGCGACAGCTGTCCTGACTCAAACACAGGGGGGGAGTGGGAAAAAACAACCGATAGCATATTACTCTAGAGCTCTTTCGCCGGTAGAGCAGGGTCTGCCACCTTGTTATCAGGCCCTGGCCGCAGCACATTTGATGTATGAGAAGGCAACGGCCGTGACAATGGGATATGACATTTGCATTTGGACACATCACAAATTGGCAAACTTGATTGAAAGAGGCAAATTTGTTCTGACCAGCCAACGGCAACAGGCTTACATGAGGCTCCTGCAGTACTCGGACGTTACGATAAAAACATGCCACGGCAGTAACCCGGCGGATCTGGTACCACTCCCGAGCGAGGGTCAACCGCATGAGTGTGAGGTGGAGGTACAGGCTTTCGTGAAACTCCGTCCTGATTTGGGAGTCGACCCGCTCGCGATAGCAGAACTCTCACTTTTTGTGGATGGGTCCTGCTATCGGGAGGGGGAAAATTTAAGGTCAGGATACGCCGTCGTACAGTGCAAACCTAACGGAGAAACACTAACAAGAAAGGCCGAACAATGCATGCAACCATGTTCGGCCCAGCTTGCAGAACTAATAGCACTAACAGAAGCATGCATAATAGCTAAAGATCGCACGGTTAACATCTTTACAGACTCTGCGTATGCGCATGGCGTATGCCACCTATTCGCGGCCATTTGGAAGGCAAGAGGCTTTAAGAAATCGGACGGCTCACCGATCCTTCACCACAAGCAGGTTGTGGCGCTTATTCAGGCTGTAAAGTTGCCCAAAAGCATTGCTATCGTAAAGTGCCAGGCACACAGAAAAGACCTGTCCTTTGTGACGACGGGAAACAACGCGGCGGACGAGGCCGCGAAGGCGGCGGCTGCGGTGCCGTCCACGGCTGTTCTGATGTTTGCGGCCGAACTGACGACTGAGGTAACTGAGGATAATTTGAGTGATCTTCAGGACTCAGCCACGCAGGCCGAGAAACAGTCGTGGACGGAGAGGGGGGCTGTAAGGGGGGCAGATGGTCTGTGGAGGAGTCATAACGGTTTGATAGTCGCCTCCATCGATCTTCTGTCCTTAGTGATACCTGAGGCTCATGGTGTTGATCACTGTGGAAGAGCAGAGACCCTGAAACGAATCACGAAAATGGGATTTTGGTCCCCAAAGCTTCAGGCACAAATTGACGTTACACTAGCCAGGTGTTTAACATGCTTACAGGGCAATGTGCGCAAAGGAGTACCGACAGTGGCGGCTTACACACCCCTCCCTGAGGGACCATTCAGACATCTGATTATGGACTATACAGACATGATAACGCCAGTGCAGGGCAAACGATACCTCCTGGTAGTAGAGGACTGCTTTAGTCGCTGGATTGAGGCCATTCCATCTAAACACAAGAACGCGGACACAGTGATCAAGTTCCTGTGTCGCGAGGTCATTCCGAGATTTGGAATTCCCACGATATTACAAAGCGATAATGGCCGCGAGTTCATCGACAAGGTGGTTAAAGGGCTGATGCAGAAATTAGGTATAAGACAGCGCCTTTCCTGTGTCTATAGTCCCGGGTCGCAGGGGAAGGTGGAAAGGGCCAATCTGGTCATTAAAAACAAACTGTTGAAAATCTGTATGCAAACTAAGCTTAACTGGATTGATGCTTTGCCGCTTGCTCTGATGGCTATTAGAAGCAGCGTAAACCGCCAAACACAGCTAACACCGCATGAAATGCTTACAGGCCGCAGCATGCCAGCACCGCCATTTAGACACCTGGCTAGGGGCCCGGCATTAGATATTTTTGAGCAAGATCTGAAAAAATATCTTCAGCAAGTGACTAAAATACATGAAGCTGTGTTTCGACAGGAGCAGAGAAAGGAGAGAAAGGGGGAGAAGGAGGCGGAGAAGGAAGCCACCAAACCGAGACTGATCCCTGGGGACTTGGTCTTCGTAAAGGTCCACAAGAGAAAGTGGTCATCACCCCGGAGAGAGGGCCCGTACGAGGTGATCCGATCGACTGGAACGGCAGTCCAAGTCAAAGGATCAGCGACCTGGTTCCACTTCAATCACTGCATAAAGGCCAGCGGCGATCTCTTGGGGGATACAATCGATCGCAGTTATGCAGAACCCGACATGGAGGGTCCGAGACGGCAACTGGAAGGTGCAGTGCCTGCTGATGCTCCCGCAGATGTTGGCAGCAGTGTGCGGACGGTCGGCCGGGCACAACGACGTCATTAAGAACCGTCACGGTCGACCCGTCCTTGAGGATGACGGGTTTGAGTGGGTAGGAGTCCCACGGGGTCCCGCTCAGGCTCAAGTACCAGCAGACTTTCATGACCAGGCTCAGAATCAGGCGCCCCCTTTTCCCTCCATCGAGGAAGGGGGGGAGAAGATAAGACTACAACCAAACGGGGTGTTTCCCGTAGGACCGCAAGGGCATGTTTTTGATTTTGACCATTCCCCCGTTACAGGCGGGGATACTTACCATTATACTAACGAGCATCGGGTTGTGGGGGTAGATAGGAGAGTTGAGCCTGTCCCGAACCAATCACAGGGGACAGGGGTGAGGGGAAAAAGGGAGGTCAAGGACACTGAGTCGGAAGAGGTGGGGGGACAGGATATGTTCCAGAGGACAGCCGGAACGTTGAGGGACTCAGTGGGCTCACTCTGGGCCAGGTTGAGGGGTTTGCTTCCTTCCGGGGAACAAGATGGGGGCGACTATGACTATGACGAGGAAGACCCGGAGGCTGACCCGATGTATAGGGCGGCTTTAGGGAATGAGTGGTTTAAGTGGGTCCAGTACACGAGCGCGCAGAATCAGATAGAGGATTGTTATGTCTGCTCCAAGGCACGTCCGGATAGGCTGCTGGTGAAGGGCACGAAGTTCAGTTGGGCTCAGTGTGACAGGGACGCAGAGGCATGGGAGGGGCCCCATAATAGTCGCCCTTGGTGCGAGGCAGAGTGTTTGGGGTTTCTCGGCTCTAGTCGTTTTAAGGCGGCAGGAAACGTCACGGATTTCAAGGATGTCACTATGCGGGAACGGTGTAGGAAATTGGATGTACGTGTGCAGGGGGTAGCGACGGGGTTGCCAATACCCAGAGGTGTCAAACTATGGCTGACCAAGGATTTCGAGTGCTTGCAAAAGGAGGGGACCCGGGATGTAGGGGAGGTGGCAGAGGGGCGGTGCACTACTATTTGGAGCATCACGACTAACTGTACGAAAGAAGGAAAGTGTGGACACGGGGTCGTGTTAAAGGGAGTGGATACCAACCCACGGCCTGTAGCTTGCCCTTTTCATGTCCAGGATATGGCACTGGCGGACCAATACTGGCTCTGCGGCGGTAGGAGGTTGAGGAATACACTTCCTTTAGATTGGTCAGGTAGATGTGCCCGGGTTCAGGCGATCATGCCAATGGTGGTCCTACCATTATCAGTGACGGAAGGACCTTCTGAGTCTCCTATCTCTCGAACGAAGCGTAGCTACAAGGCAGACCCAAGGGTGTATCTGGACAGCATAGGACAGCCAAGGGGCATTCCAGCCGAGTTCATGGCTAAGAATGAGATTGCGGCAGGGTTTGAGTCTATTCTGCCATGGATATCGGTCAATAAGAACACCGGGTGGATCAACTATTTGTTTTACAATCAGCAGCGGTATCTCAATTACACCGAGGAGGCGTTGGATGCAATGGGGGACCAGATGCACGCGACCAGTACGGTGGCGTGGCAGAATAGACAGGCTCTGAACTGGTTAATGGCGGAGAAGGGTGGAGTCTGTTCCATGTTTGGACAGTACTGCTGCACATTCATTCCGACGAATGTGGGGCCAGGGGGAAAGTTCTCCGAGGCCATGGCTAAGCTGAAGGATTTGAGGGAGGAATTGAGGGGGAATTCTGGCCGGAATGAAGAATGGTGGGGGAGTGGGGTGTTGGAAAGATTGGGACAGTGGGGAAGCATAGTGATGCAGACGGGGATATCCATCGGGGTGGCAGGGTTGATATTGGTTCTCCTTTTCTGTTGTGGTATGCCTCTCTTGGGTAGGCTGGTAACTTCACACGTAACGAGCCAAATGCTGATGGTGGGACAGAAAGAGATTGAGCCACAAATCGGGCCATATCCTCAGCTTTATGCTGCCTTAGAGGGAGACGAGGGGATAGAGGATTAGGGGTATGGTGAGGTAGGGACATTTTCTTTTTGTTGGTTCTTTCCTTTAAGAGTGACGGGGGATGGTCTGAGCGCAGTTTTGTTGGTTTATTCCTTTAACTAGGAATTTTAGTCTGATTTTCTAATGATCCTTCGGCATAGAGATTGCAACCATTGAAAATCATTGCATTGTTTTTTATTTTTTTATTATTTTTTGTTTATTTTACTTGTGGTCCTGGTCAAACCGGAATGGGAAGGGGCATCGGCAGAGTGTCGGTTCTGAGCCTGAGGAAGCATTGAGAAGAAGTGGTCGGGGGATCGGTTCTGGGGACTGGAGGGACAAAAGGGGGGGGCTAACGCAGTGGGCAAGATGGGCACCTCCCGTCGAAGATGGGGGGACACGTGGTGAGGTCGGTACCAGCGCCTCCCGTCCAGGCATGGGGACATGCTTCTACGAGGACTGGAGGTGTGGCGTGGTGGTTGCTGTATTGGCAAAATGTGACTTTTGGCAATACGGTGAGGAGACTATGGCGTGGGCATGGAAGGGGGGCTGAGCGATGGACACTGGGACTCAATGTTATGGAAGAGACAATGTCATTTTTTTTGGGAGGGATGTTCTATGTTTAGTTCTGACGGTCAACTTCTCCTTTCCCTGATGAGAGTCGCGGTTTCCGGCCGGAACTGTGGCTCATTTGGTAAGCGGTGGAGGTTGGGGGGATTTGTCTGTCAGGTTAGGATTATAAATTGGGGTATTTTTTTTTTTTTTTTTTTGATGTTTTATTATTACTCTTGTTTTGAGCGGTTTTGTGTTTATTGTGAGAACGGTAGTCAGCCTTTGTTGGTCCGTTAGGGGTCCAGTGAATGAAGTAAGGTTAGGGAGGGGATTAGGCACCCCGAACCTCTAGCCTTCAACAGGCGGCAGTGGGCTCGCAAGAGTCTGGGCGCACGTTAAACACATTCTATAGTGCTGGGGAGAAACTGAAGGCCCTCGTGCGTAACGAGGTATGAAATAACATACCACTGTGGCACCGCCTAGTCGGCCCAGGAAACGTCGCACATAAGTTGGTGTGGGCACTGGGTGGTACGTGGGCGACAGTCCACACCTAGGAGCAGGGCGGTGCACCGTAGGGGGCACAGCTCCTGCCATGAACAGGCAAGGCTGGCGAAAACGGTCAATATTTCCATGCCCAGAGCAAGCGGGGTGGGGACAAGACCGTCGGTTTCTAAACTGAGTGGCTGATAGGTACTACGGACAGTCAGCTGCTTGGGGTCCTGACTTGATGACGGACTATGAGGTCGCTATCGACTGGGTCGCCAGCCGGTCAGGAGAGCGTTATGACCCCTGCTTATAGTCACAGATAGCGGGACGGGGACCGTGAGTGACTGGACAGTATGGGCATAAATGCACTTGGCTCAATGTACAGTCAGGCCACGGTAACCTTACTAGCCGATACAGGGTTAGTAGGCGAGCTGTGCTTCTGTGATCAGTGTTTTTGAAAAGAAAATGCTGGGAAGCAGAGGGATGAGGGGTGTCAATTCAGAGGAATCTGAATTGTCTCTCCTAAGATTGGAAAGGGACCCAGCCTTAAACTGCACCTGAAGGTAAAATAAGGGGACTTCTTCTGTTCATGTGAGGAGACCTTAGCCTGGAAGTGGAGGCCTGTATCCTTGGTTGGGTGAGAGGGGGTCCAGTGTAGGCGGCAATGCGGCCCTGAAAAAGCCGGTTTCCCCACACGTGGTATCTCCTGATCCTGGAGGGGAGAGGTGCATCTAAGTAGGGCAAGGAGTGCATCCGAACGGGAGGAGGGTACTCTTAACTGGAAGGAGGTTAAAAGGGTCAAAGCGTTCTTGTTTAGTTAGACGTTCACATTTTCTTGGTTATATGATTTGGGTGGGACTAGGGATAGCCCCAAATGGGGGAATGTTGGGGAAAATGTGTATACGAGGGTGGAGGTAGGAAAGGGGTTAGTCTTGACTAGTTTAATATAGGTCAACTAGCAGGGCTCAAAGACACTAGGGCGACAGTCTGGCTGATGTTCTTAAAACAGCCTCAAGATAGCAGATGGACATTTCAGTACATCATATCGTGTGTTCTAATCTTGTGTCTTTTCTCTCTTACACACATACACAGCACACACACAGACACAGCACACACACACAGACACACACAGTTACACAGCACACACACAGACACACACAGTTACACAGCACACACACAGACACAGACACACACAGTCGCACAGACATACACACCGACACACACACACATTCCCTGTGTCACAATACACACATACAATACACACACGTCTGTACACAGACGCACACACACACAGACACACACACACATACACACACACACACACAAACACACACATCTCACTCTCTCTTCATGTTCTTAATGTTTTACATCATATCGTGTGTGGATATCATATCTTGCTTATCTCTCCTCATGTTCTCTCTCTCTCCGATGTTAAATCTACGTATCATCTTAATGTACGTCATGTCAGATCTGACATGATGTGATACGTCATCATATCTGTCATGGGGGCAGGACTGAGAGGGGATTTAGGGACAGGCAAAGGGTTCCAGGACAGAGTGTTTTTGTTCAAGCTGTGGCGATCATCTTTGACCCATAGCTCTTGCTGTTAAAGAACTTCTTTTCTTAAATAAATTACCTATTTGTTACAATTGGAAATATCGTCTCCTGCTGTGTCAAACAACCTTTCCACAACATTACCTTTTTTGGTAAATGGGCTAAACTAGGGCTGGTGTTCTGTTGTGAATATTTTGAATGAAGACGGGTCTGGTCCGTCTCCCCTTAAACTTTGTGTGTATGGGTTTGCTCATTCTACAGTTTTTGTGGTTTAGCTCTTTTATTCATTTAACCTTTTCATGGTCCACACCACAGTGGAGGGTGCTGTTTGCAATCACCACTGGTGCTCCATGTTAACGTCAGTCCTTTGTTTTTGATATATTGAAACAATGCCCCGCCCGGCCGACACCATGGTCGGCCTGGCGAGTGGCTGGTGGGCTGTTAAGGCTTGTACCGCCACGGTATGGAATTGGCAACGATTGGAACTGTGTTCGAATTGGTGTTTTTTCTATTACAGAAATGGTGTCTGGTGGAGGGGCCTTGAGGGCCGGCCGACGTCGACACATCGCGCACGGTGTTGGTAAACCACTCCGTCGAGGATGTTGACGTTATTAGCTTTGACCCAGCCGCAAGCTATAACCGCTCAGGGTTCCCCTCTCCGCAGGGGATTTTGGTCTTCTGCTGGAGCGCGGGCGGTATTGTCCTAGGCCCTACACCGCCTCACACCGCGCAGCCAGAAGAAGAGAGAGCACGGCCTCGTCAGCGGCGATGACGGGGCCCTCGACAGGCGGCCATGTTTCCCCCGCCAGTGGTGCCCTGGTTGGAGAATCGACAGGGTATCGCAAGGCCGACAGTCTTGGCGGCCGAGGGATCGGCCATTTTGGGTGATTTCGGTGTTGGTAAACCACTCCGTCGTCATTTTGCCGCGAGCAGCCCGCTCCCCGTTCAATCCTCTCTCTGGTACCCCCAGAAGCGGGGCTCTGAGCGTTCTCCTTTGGCTGCGGGCCGCGAACCTTCATTGAAGCGTATGCGGCCCCATTCTTCGCTTCTCATGGAGACAGGGGCTGACACCCAGTTGATGGCTGAGCCTGGGTCTGTCCGTGAGAATGTTGTGCTGTCAAGCGGCTCCCACACCTTGAACTGTGTTGGTTGAGCCTGGTGTTACGTCTGTCAACTTAAGTGTTGTCAGCAGGGGGGCTCGAAACCTTTTGAGGCACACAGTGCGGGCTTCCCCGGCCTCGCCTTCGCCAGGCCAGGTATCATGTTGGTGCTCCCACTCCTGGAATATTGGCAAGTGGTCGCAGCTCACATGGTTTGGGGTGGTAGTGATATCACTGCAGGGCTACGGTGTGTAGGAACCCATGGGGGCCTTACACCTTGCATGTCCGGCTGCAGAACACACTCCTTCAGCATGTTCTGGAGGGGTGTTCAGTGGGGGGGCTTTTTTGATCGGAAGCCCCCCGTATCAGACAGGCCCTTTTCTGTCGGGGTTCCCCCTTGGGTGCGATTGCCTCGTGGGTGGTGTCAGGGTCAGGTGTTCCGACACGGAACGCGCTCCTCGCACGATTCCAGGGTTGTCTTCGCACAGCGGGGGGGACCGGGCCAACTATCTACAGTTCCTGGCGGACCTGCGCCACGTGACGGCGGGTGCGTTGGGAGTGTCGTCACATATGGCTACGGCAGTACCATATGTCGAGGTAGATGGAGAGAACGGTGAGGCGGGGACTTGTGTTTACACAACCCCACCCGTTTTCAGGTTTGGTACAGACCCTGTTGTCGGGGTCTCCAGCAGGGACAGCTCTGGTCGACGAGATCCAATCTCTGTGGACGAAGCAAGCCATCGTCGTGGCGTTCTCCTCCCGGTGTTCTCTGCCCGAGAAGTCGGGAGGGAGGGGTGTAAGACCCAGGCTGGACCTGTCCCATGGGAAGGTTCAGCATTTTTTGGATCGTCTCCTACCTGTTGAACACTGTCAGGTGGGGGTCTGGTTCTCCTCCATAGACCTGTAGGATGCGTATGCGCATCCCCGATCTTCCATCCTAGGGCTTACCTACGCTTCCTTTGCAGGGTTAGCGTATGAGTACCAGAGGCTGCCGTCCGGTTTTCTCTGGCTCCCCGCATCTTCACCAAGTGCGTGGAGGCCGCACTGGGGCCTCTGCGTCATCCGGGGTTACGGAGTGTTCTGCCCTGATGACGTTCTGGTCCTTCGCGGTCAAGGTGGATCGTCAGGTCTCGTACCAGGCAGGTCTCTACCAGCCTGGGGTTGCTGTAGACTGGATGTAGAGTATTCCTCTTCCCAGTCAACGGTTGGAGGGCTATGGGCATCCATCTCAGAGCGTGTTGTCAACACGCTCGGGAGGTTCCGTCCTAGGACGGTTACGGCGCTGTCTCACGTCGCGTTTTCACCGACGCCTCCCTCGCTGGTGACGCGTCGGGCCAACGCAGTAGGGGGCAGCTGGCAAACCATGCTGCCCGGTCTGCGCTACGTTCAATGTGTTGGTGTTGAAAGCGGTCCTTCTGGTCCACAAATGGTGTTGATCAGGACGGACGATACGACGTCAGTGTCGTGTATCGACAGACAGGGAGGAGTACGCTCCCCCTGTCTGCACCAGGCGGCGGGCGGCTGGCTATGGGCGTCCTCCATCTGCGCGGCCTAAGGGCTCCCCACATCCCCGGCAGGGAGAATGTGGGTGCAGGTGTACTGTCGCGGGGCGGCCCTCATCCTGACGGGTGAGGATTGCGTCTGGACATGGCCAGGCAGGTCTGGGACCGATGCCGTGCCGCCAGGGATTCTTCCCCATACATCTGTTAGGTCAGTTGTTGGGACGGGTACGTTGAGGGGCGCAGGTCCTTGATCCTGATGGTGTTACCATCTGGAATGCGCATGCTCCCTCCACTGTCGCGCTTACGCGGGCAGATGACGTATGTTCCAAGTGTGGTGTAAGGCGGGGGGCCAGGACTCAGTCTCCTGCCCCCTGGTTGCTGTCCTTAGTTACCTCCAGTCTCTCCTTGATAGACTGTCGGCTTCGACGGTGAGGGTATATGCAGCAGCTATATCCTCCTATCATGAGAGGTTTGAGGGGATGTCTTGTTCAGCCACCCTCTTGTGAAGCGTTTCCTGCTTGGCGCTCGACGCGTTAAGCCGGTGCAACGCTCCTTGGCTCCGACTTGGGATCTTCAATTGGTCCTCGGTCGGTTGTCCTTGGCCCCGTTTGAGCCGCTCGAGCGGGCGCCGTTGGGACAGCTGTCCTTCAGGACCGCGTTCCTTCTGGCTGTCACTTCCGCTAAACGCGTAGGTGAGCTCTGTGCTCTCTCGGTACGTCCAGAGTGCCTGTCTTTTCGGACCGATTGCGGTGTCACTCTGCGACCTAATCCTGCTTTCGTGCCTAAGAATATCCGGAGTTCCTTCCGCTCCCGGGATATTGTGGTTCAGGCGTTTCGTCCTCCTCCTCACACTGGTGAGTTAGATGCAGGCCTTCACCTGTCATGTCCAGTCCGTGCTTGGGGATTTACCTCAGCCGTACTCAGGATTTCAGGGTTACCGACCAGCTTTTTGTCTGTTACGGTGGGGCTCGTGCTGGTAAGGCACTGTCGGAGCAGCGCCTGTCCCATTGGTTGTGCGAGGGTGTTACCCTCTGCTACACGCTGGCTGGGCAGGATCCCCCTGGGGGCGTCAGGGCGCACTCCACTCGTGGGGTGGCTGCCTCTGCCGCTCTCCTGGGTGGGGCCTCGGTGGAGGCCATCTGTGCTGCAGCTTCATGGTCCTCCCCGGGCTCCTTTGTAAGGTTTTTCCTCATGGACATGACCGGGGGTTCTGTCTCCCAGGCGGTTCTGGGGTCTGTGGCCTTTCCTGCTTCCCGTCCTTTGGTCGGGTAGCAGGAGTGTATGGGTATGGGCCGCAGTGTGTTGGGTCACACGTGGTTCCGCCTGTACGGTGTGTTCAAGGGGTTCTGGCTCCCTCTTGTTCGCATTCAGGTGGAGTTGACTGCGCCCCCCCTTCGTTAGGAAGGATGGGGTGACAGGGCTCCCCGCACCCCTTGATGTGGGCTTACGGGTCCTCAGGGGGTACATCTGTCGGGTCTCGCACCCGCTCTTCCCCATTATCTCGTAAGGCTCAGAGCGGGAGCGATGCCATACGAAATATAACGATAGGTTATGTAGATAACCTAGTTATATTAGTATAGGCTAAGCTCCCGCTCTGCGCGCCCTGAGTTCCCTCTTTGAGGGATCTTTTCCTGGGACGGGTTTTTGGCGAGGAAGGGTGTGTCATGACCAGAGTCATGATTATATGGGTGGTACCACCATAAGGGGCGGGGCCCCATACAGGTGGGGTGCATGTGTTTTTGTTCGTGGGAGATACATTAGGTATCACAGGCGATATAGAGTATCTCGTAAGGCTCAGAGCGGGAGCTTAGCCTATACTAATATAACTAGGTTATCTACATAACCTATCGTTAATGGTATTAACGTTACCCACACCAAAAGAGTTATTCATAGGCTCAGGAATTGACACGCACACAGAACTCCCATCTAATTCTTTATCGTTAATGGTACTGTTCAGTTACAAAGATTTAATGGCAATGGGTCAAGTAGAATGGAATCTTACTATTACCCAAGTTGTAACTCAATACCTTCTAGACACTTATATTATACACCAATGTGCTTGACTCATCACCCACGTCTGGGTTAGTACCAGGGATAATACCTCTCTCAGGCTTTAATTATATGGTAGGGATAATACCTCTCTAAGGCTTTACTTATGATACAACCAGTCGGTAACCTTCCCGCAGGGGAAGGGTTAATTAGATGGGAAATTATTATTAAAGAACAAACACGTTATCACACTCAAAGGAAATGAAAAAGGTGGGCCCACTTTACCAAAACAAAAGTCCTATACTAATGCCGGCATGTAATGTTTATGGGGTACCCCTATGAACTGTAGTTAGCAACATTAGCTTCGCCCGTAGGCCGCATCACACTGTGTACTGTGCAATAGGATCCTGAGCACCGAAGCTCTAATGTACTCAACCAAGATGGCGGCCTTGCCGCACCACCACTGTCCGGGTGATAAGATGGCGTCGAACGCTCTCATCACGGGCTCTAGCAAGCAGGGCTGGAGCAGAGGGAGCAGTAGCGGGCTGAGAGCGCGTGCTGGGTGATGGCGACCTCTGCTGGACGGGACGAACTCCCGTGCTGGGCTTTATGTTAATGTTTATTATGGTTATATGTATGTAAATCAGACGAAGATAGCAGAGGCTACAACCACAAATATTATTTTATGTGACATGGGTAGAATGGGAAAACAATTGGAAAATAAATATGACACAAGTTAAGGGTATAAAAATGATGTTGTTGGGCTTCCGGTTTAGCTGTAGAATGGAGTAGGTCGCATGTGACACAGCTGCTCACCCGTTATTTTTTTTTTCGTTTTAAAATCATAATTATATACCATTAATGCGTTTAAAACTTGACGCATATATCAACTGAGACTATCAACTAACTATATTGACCAAGAGATGCCATCAAGGAAAGACCCAAGGAAAGACCAAAAACCAGTCGAAGAGGTCCCGCCGCGGGACCCAGGATACGTACAGCGGACAGCAGAAAGTATTGACTCGACAGAGGCCGCTTCAAGTTCAACCCCATCAAAGACCTCCGCAGATACCGAACATATCATCCGGAAAATGGAGGAAATGGGGAAGACAATGGAGAAGAGAATGGAGGTAATGATCACAGAGAAGAGAATGGAGGAAATGATCACAGAATCACAGAAGATAATAACTCAAAAAGTAGATGCTATTAAAGAATCTATTGAAGGCAAAATTGATGCGCTGAGAGCGGACGCCGACGCACAGAATAAACGCACCGAGGCTCTGGAGAAAGTAGTGGAAGCCCACGAAATCAAATTCACTCACATCTACAAGGAAGTAGAGGCTAACACAGTTAACCTAACTGCCGAGATGAAGGGGAACTACAATGAAATCAAGACGGAGCTCAGCGAAATAACGGAGGAGCTCACGCGAATCAATAAAGAACAGAAAGCCAAAATATTCTAGATGGAATATCAAAAACGCAGGCTGAATATTCGCATTGTCGGTCTGGACGAATCAGTGAGATGTGAAAACCCTGAAGAGTTTGCCACAGAATTACAGAAAATCTTGGGAACAGGAATCCTTCCTAAAATACCGGAGGTGGATGAGTGCTTCAGATTGGGACCCCGCTCCAGTGACAGTAACGCTAAGCCCAGAGTGATATTAGTTGTACTGCGCCAAGTCAGAATAAAAGAAATGATTATGCGTGGAATTCGCAGGATGAAAGGCAATCTGAAACACATGGAGGTACCAATACACTGCTTTGAAGATTATTGTCGTGATGTAGTGGAACTGCGTGCCAAGTTCAAGACGGTGATGTCTCAACTATACCTGGGGAAATACAGACCCCTACTAATATACCCTGCAATACTTCGCGCCGTCGACAAACAAGGAGCAAAAGTTCTCCTCAAATCGCCTGAAGAGGCAGCCAAATTCCTGTCTGAACAGGAGCAGATTAGTGTATAAATGGCCTTTTAAATCTCAGTTATGCAAGGTCACCATATAGTACAACCTTTAATAATCGAGGATTTGGGACAGAGAGACCTACGTGCTCAGAGTTTTTGAATGCTTTCCCCGACGTGTATATTATTGCGGACATATTGGATTTAAGATTGGAACACTCCAGAACATACTGGAACATTCAGACAATGTAAAAATGACATATTGGAATAATCTAGAACATCGAAGCATTCTTTGATATATGGAGCATTCTGGAATATCAGCAATACGTGGTCATTCATTCTACCAGAAGCCCCTCGGGGGAATAATCAACAGCTATCTAGATGCAAAACCACAGAGCCATCATAGCCGGCCGGCTGAAAGATCACTCTACACAACGATCATCGCCCACCCCGGTCGGGGGAAATGCTGCATATACGTATTTAAAAATTGTTTTTTATTAATGGGAAATAATTTCACTACTTCTCCAATTAATACTTTAGATGTTTAAGCATAGCAATGCTCTTTTAAGATCTAAGTTAATGTTCTCTTCCTTTTACTTGTTTTTTTTTTTCTTTCTTTTTCATCCGCTCTCTCTGATTTATTGAGGCTCTCTCTTCAGTTCAATACCTTCATATTATTCATGGGTTACTATAAATTACTATAAATTACAAGTTCATATAAAATGTAAGTGATTAAGGCATGACAATTGAAGCTTATTTTTGGTCTTTATTTTTAGTTTATCTCATTTAAATTTTTATTTATTTATTTTTTACAGGTAAGTGGCCAAGCCACAGTCGACATTCTACTTATGGTAGAATTTAGAGTGTTAGATCCTATGGTATACATAGGAATGTTAAGGATAATTGGATCATTCTGGGATATCCGGTGGTGCAAGGGAGAGAGTCATACGCAAAGGTTGTGTTCATGGAACACAATCCTGTACGACTCTCGGTGGGAGGGAAGGGTAGGGGATTTTTATTTGTATATATGTATGTTTTTAAGCTCGGCTCTCAACGGGACCTCACTAGTGGGATGTATATCTAGTATTGCCTCGCACTCTAGAAGCATTACCAAAAATTACAATGCAACATGTATAGACTATGGCTAGTTTGAATATAATGATATGGAACACCGGGGGAATAAATAACCAACTTAAACGCAAAAGCGTGCTCACACTGATGAAAAAAGAACATGTGGACATTGCTCTGCTAAGCGAAACACACATTCTAGGGAAAGACATAGGTAAATTAGCGGACAACATATACCATAATATCAGTCACTCCTCTATTGGTACGAGAACTCGGGGTGTAGCAATAGTCGTTAAACGTAAGTTGAATATTGTACTAAAGGGAGTATGGTCTGATGTAGAAGGTCGGATAACTATAGCTAAGATTGAACATAAGAACAGGAAAATAGCGTTGATAGCGGTATACGCCCCAAATTTGTACGAAGAAGATTTCTTCACTACACTAACCAATGCAATGTTAGACATTCCCGATTACTCATTTATAATAGGAGCGGATTTTAATGCCATCTGGAACCCAAGGATAGACAAATCTTACCTCGCCTTTTCCAGCGAACAAAAGAATTCATCGAAGGCATTAAAGGATTGGTCAAAGATTACAGGTGTAAAGGACTTATGGCGGTTACTTAACCCCACGACCCGAAAGTACTCTTGTCGATCTGCGAGACATAAGACACTATCCAGAATAGATTATGTCTTTGCATCACAGAGACTATTTGATAATTATGAAGTGGAAATGATACCCAACGCACTATCAGATCACTGTTATTTACTCCTTAAAGGTACATTTGGTATACTATCCTCCCGAGCCCCAAGATGGCGATTTAACTCGTTGCTGCTTAACAACAAGGAATTCATTACACAACTCAAAGAAGCTCTTATAGTATTCCAACGGGAGAATGCAAACTCGGTGCAAGACCCCAGAATAATATGGATGTCGGTAAAGGGAATGATCAAAGACTTCACGGATAGCTTTTCCTCCAAAATGCGCAAGAATCAAAACACAAAACTGGATGAGCTGGAAACGCTTTACTCAACGTTATTTAATTCTCTGAAATACAACAACTCAACTCGACTAGAAAATCAAGTTAACGTACTAAAAATAGAGATCAATGACATATACAGACAACAATCGGAAATACAAATACGCAGCACAAGACAACAGCAGTACTCCCATGGTTCCAAACCCAGCCACCTATTAGCCATGCGATTAAGAATTAATGCAACATTTGCAGATATAACTACCATTAGAGCACAACAAGTACTTGTAACAGATCCAGTAAAAATAAACGATACATTCAAAGTATTCTACTCCGATTTATATAAATCAGAAATGACCTTCGATCAAAACAAAATGGACACATTTCTTAATCAAATTATTCTCCCTAAACTTTCAGAGGATGACGCTAAACAGTTAGAAATACCGATCACACTAGAGGAACTCAAGATGGCCATAACCGCAATGAAAAGTGGTAAGGCTCCAGGAAGAGACGGTTTCCCATCAGAAATGTACCTTTCTTGTTGGGACATAATTGGCCCCTTATTACTAAATATGATCTTATACTCAGTCAAGGAGGGGAACTTCCATAAAACCGACAATATTGCACTCATAACAGTCCTCCTTAAAAAAGACAAAGACCCCAACGAGTGCGGTAGTTATAGACCTGTAAGCCTCCTCAGAACAGATATCAAACTGTACTCTAAGGTATTAGCCATCAGATTACAAAAGCATATGACGTCTTTAGTTCACCCGGACCAAACTGGCTTCATAGGAGGCCGCCTGATCACTGAGAACATAAGACGTATACTGCACGTACTTGATGCCGACAAAGAGGACACCATACCTAAGGCGATACTGTCCCTGGATGCTATGAAGGCCTTTGACAGGCTGGAATGGTCGTATCTGTGGGCAGTGCTAGAAAGGATGGGGTTAGGAAAAGGATTCATCAATATGATTAAAGTATTATACAAAGACCCATCGGCCATGATTATAACAGGCACAATCATATCTGAAATATTTCCGGTATCACGCTCTGCCAGACAGGGTTGTCCTCTTAGTCCCGGTCTGTTCAATCTATCATTAGAGCCGTTAGCACAATATATAAGACAATCCCAATCCATAGAACCTATCGTAATCAAGGGCACACAACAAAAAATTTGTTTATATGCGGACGATGTAATATTGTTCATGAAAAACCCCAACACCACATTGCCTCATCTGCTCAAGTTGATTGAGGACTTTGGTGATTTATCGGGATTTAAGATAAATTGGCCGAAGTCGGCTTTCCTTCCACTTAACACCCCTGCAAAAAAAAGATACAACCCTCCCAGGACAGATACCGATGGTAAAACATTTCAGATGCTTGGGAGTGGAAATATTCCCTACCATAAGACAAACGGTGAAGCACAACTACACAAAAATCCAAAACAAAATCAAAGACGACCTTGATAGATGGGCAAAACTTAAGAACACAGTACAAGCACGGATATCAATAGTTAAGATGGATGTACTACCTAAAATCAACTTCTTCTGTTCAATGCTACCGTTACCCCCTCCAGAGGGTTACTGGAAAAGATTACACTCCTCCACATACAAATTTATTTGGAATAACAAACCACCACGTATAAAAAGATCCACCGCACAGAGAAATAAAGCAGATGGTGGCATGGCATTTCCAGATTTTTTCCTATATTTTAAGGCGTACTCATTAAGTCCATTGACAACATGGTTTGACTCCCAAGCATTAGCATCTTGGAGGAAAATAGAAGAAAACATAGTAGCCCCACATAGACTGAAGGACATAGCATACACTAAACTACCAATCAAGCACTGTGAACGAAAATTTGGCCCCATAATTACTCATGCGATCCGGATATGGCGTGAATCACAAAAAAAAAATCCTAACCCACAAGAATGGCACAACCATACTCCCTTATTCAATAACAATGCTCTCTTAATTGGAAAACGACCTATAAGATTCCCTATATGGGAAGAGCAAGGCATACACTCATTAGGGGATATTTTTAACAAACAGGGTTTTTGTAGTGATAAAGAAATACGCAAAAAATTTAATCTCACCAAGTCCACATGGCTTTTTCACAAACAGTTAGAGCTATGTTTGAAGTCTCACGGTGTTCCATTAGACAGACCAATTGAACACCACAGATACCACAAATTCTTCTACTCAAGAGAGACATCGAGAGGTTTTGTTTCAGAATTTTATCATCAATTACTAACGTCCTCGTATGAAACCCTCCAACTTGAATCTGTCTGGAGGAGGGATATACCAGACCTGGAAAATGACTTTGATTGGCAAGGAGCCTGGGCAAATGTCCGACTTACATCAAGGAACCCGGATCATCAACAAATCAATCTTAACTATATTCACAGGACATACTTGACTCCTATAAGACTGTGCCGAATGGGGCTCAAACAAGATTCCAAATGCACCCAATGTACAAATGGGGACGAAGGGACATTTATGCACATGTATTGGGACTGCTCACCAGTTAAGGCATTCTGGAAAGATGTGACCCAACAAATATCAAAACTCGTATCTTGGAATATACCTGTACACCCCTCGGTATTGCTGTTGAATGATGTTTTTGAGTTTGCAGTGAATCCACAGCTAAAGAGATTGGTTTTATCGGGTATCACAGTAGCCAAAAAGCTGATCGCATCACGCTGGTTTCAACCGGAAAAAATGTGCCGTAAAGTTTGGTTTCTTACATATCTCGATGTAATTTACCATGAAATATCTACAGCAAGAATTCTGGGTCTCAATGAATCCAAAATGTCAATGTGGTTAGAAGTGGTGGAGAGAATAAAAGCTAGCTTATAATGGTAGTGTCTGGTTAGGTGCGAGGGATAGTGGAGGTACTTCTCAAGGTGGGGTCCGGGAGGGGGGGGTTCGAGCTGAGCATATGTATGTAGGTTTTTTTTTTTAGATAACAGGTATTATGGGTATATCTTATATAAAACAACTAACCAAAATGTGATCTCATTGGATGTGCCCTGACAATTAATGCTTGTATATCTTATCGTGTGTTGTCATGTTTGTTTATATGTTTGTTTTAAAAAAGAATAAAAAAATAAAATACAAAAAAAAAGAAATGATGTTGTTGAATGTGAATGGTATGAATAATCCGATCAAGAGGAGTAAGGTGATGACGAAACTTAAGAAAGAGGAGGCACAGGTCATCTTCTTACAAGAAACACATCTAATATCACAAGAACATGAAAAGCTGAAGAGATTCGGGTATGAAAATCTGTTCTATAGTTCTTTTAAACAGAACCTTAAAAGAGGAGTAGCTATACTAATTAAGAACACAGTGAAGTTTGAAATGATCAGGGAAATAAGGGATAAAGAGGGGAGGTATGTAATGGTCAACGGGAAAATGGAAGGTCAAATGGTAACACTAGTGAATGTGTATGCTCCACCAGACAGTGAGAAATATCTATTTGAAACTATCTTTGATATCATAGCGTTGGAAGGGGAAGGGGTCCTAATCTGTACAGGTGATTTCAATGTAGTACTGAACTATGACATAGACACGACAAGCACAAAGAAATGGAGGACAAAGATTAGCAAATATATGAATATACAAATGGCAGAATTAGGAATCATGGACATATGGAGAGCAATGCACACACTAGATAGAGAATACACACATTATTCGCATCCACACACAACATATTCAAGGATAGACTATTTTCTCATGACAACAGGGGACAGATACAGGGTAGAAGGATGCAGGATAGGTGTAACGGACATATCAGATCATAGCGCAATATATCTGACAGTGAATCTTAAAAGTAGACAGAGAAATACAGTTTGGAGACTGAATGTAGGACTATTAAATAACAAAGGTTTGGTTAATGAAGTAAAGGAAGACATAATTAGATACAGAGAAGAAAGTGATAATGGAGAGGTAGACCCAAACATTTTATGGGATGCACTAAAGGTAGTAATACGTGGAAAATGTATAGCAAAGACGGCATTACTCAAGAGGGCTAGAATAGAGACATACCAGAACTTGATAAAGAAACTGAAATAATTAGAGAAAGAACACCAAAGCTCAAAGAACCAAGAGACACTTAGAGAGGTAAAGGAAGTTAGAGGAAAGATAAACAAAGAACTGCTGACAGAAATAGAGAAGAAAGCTAGATACATACTATGAAGTGGGACCGAGAGCGACCAGACTTTTAGCTAGATGAATCAGGACACAACAAAAACTGAACACAATACACACAATAAGGGACACGAACACAAACAAAATACTGAGAGAACCAGCTGAAATAGAGAAGACATTTGAAGAATATTATAAGAAGCTATAGTATACACACAACCGATAGCGGCAGGAGAAGAGGAGATAGAGACATTTTTAGAACTACCATCGATAGGGAAGGAACAGAACAAAATATTAAATGCAGAGATCACAGAACAGGAAGTATGGAATGCGATCAGTAAAGCAAAGAGTAGTAAGTCACCGGGTAGCGACGGATTCCCCTCGGAATTCTACAAAACATTTAGACAGGAATTGAGCCCATATTAAAAGCAGCATTCAGACACACAATGGAAAAAGGCACACTGCCACCTTCATGGAAAGAGGCCATAATTACTACAATTCCAAAAGAAGGGAAAGATAGAGATTCTATGTAGCAGTTTCAGACCTGTGTCCATACTTAATGTAGATTACAAGATGTATACATCAATAATATCCAAAAGATTTGAGACATTTATGACAGATATTATAGACGAAGACCAGACCGCATTCATTAAAGGAAGGCAGACACAGGATAACATAAGGAAGACAGTGCAGGTGGTAGAGGAGATACAAAAGGAAGGAGGAAGTACAGTATTAGTTAGCCTAGATGCAGAAAAAGCATTCGACAGTGTAAGCTGGATATTTCTATATAAAGTATTAGAGAAATTTGGATTAGACAAAAACGCTATGAAAACAATTAGGGCATTATATCAAGACCGACAGCTAGGATTAAGGTAAATGGTAGTTTGACGGACCGGATTAAACTAGAGAGAGCTACCAGACAGGGTTGTTGTCTTTCGCCGACACTCTTCGATGTATTCATCGAACCACTAATTAGACAGACCAAAGACATCAAAGGGGTGGAGATAAGGGGAACAGAACATAAATTGGGACTGTACGCAGATGACATGATAGTGTATATGAGACAACCAGACACAAGCTTTCCGACACTGATGGATTTACTGACAGAATATGGATACTACTCAGGATATAGACTCAACGTGACAAAGACACAGACTTTAGCACTGAACTACACGCCAACAATAGAGATCAAATAATTTTTTTTAAATTAAATGGGACATGGACAGGATCAAGTACTTAGGGGTGAACATTACAAGAGGGGTGGAGGGGCTATACGAGGCAAACTATACACAGATTAATCAGAAAATCAAGAGAGACCTAGAAAGATGGACAGTAATGCCCCTAGATTTCAGCTCAAGGATAGAGTCAAGTCAAGTCAAGAGTTTTATTTGTCACGGCATACGAGTATACAATGAAATGCGGGTGGTCTTGCCCGCAACGATGTGCATGATACAGTAGTAATAACATAATAGAATCCAATAGAACGACATTGTGCAATAAAACAAGTAAACAGAGTAGGGCATATCGGTATATGTACATAAGTTATTTACAGAGCATGGTAGGACATGCTAGGTCCTGTGGTAGTGCAATCATAGCTGTCAACACTACCGTTTTCCCCGGGATTCTCCTGTTTTTTCAACCCTCTTCACGCCATATTCACGGTTCATGTATTGGCACGTATTTTGTACTTATTAATTTTTACAAAATGGCTGCAATTCCCCTCCGTGACGACAGGTGGCAGCAGTGTAGATTAGAACGTTATCACAGGAAGTCAGACCGGGAGACGGTTGCAACCCGAAGAAGAATAAGAACAGAACAGCGAGCGGATTTGCTCAGAGCTCAGGGGAGAGACTGATGCGGCACCGAGGGTGTCAAATCAACTTAGCCAGTGTCTCTTGATTGCCCACTCTGTGGCTTTTGTCTCTGGAACAAAGGGTTTGCAAATATTCTGTGGATAAAACAATACAAAGTTACTGTGTATGTGATGCAGGAATGTGTAAATGTCTTGGTGAACAGCCGTTTGCTCTGCGCCTCCCCTGTAAGGTTCACGCGTCCCCCTCCTTCACTCTGACGCCCAATTTCCTGAATGCGATTTATAAATAATAATTGATCCGTTTTAAAAGTTGTCGTGAATTGTCGTGGTATGACAAATACAGTTACTGGTAACTCGCAGGCATTGCAGAGATATTGAGGAAAAACACAAAATCGCATTGGCTTTTTTTCTATCTCACATTTCTCTGTAGACACACACACTGTTCCAAAATGATATTCCCACTGCTAAATTAATGACCATAGGTATTTTTTTATAGCTTTAACGAGTTGTAGTATTAATATCTAGATTAAAAACAGCATTTTTCTACATAAAACCGAAGCTTGTAACAGATATTTACTTGAGTAAAATCATGGAATTAATGTAAAATCAACACAAAGAAAGTATATTTAGATTCAAAGACTATTTTAATAGCTTTCTTTGAATACAGTTTCTCTCCTGTGAAATACAAATGTTCAACAAAACCATAATTTACATAGCATTTACACTCTAAGTAGGAAAAGTTTACCCTACAACGAATGGCTGGGTACATACAGGTTTTGACCAGCAGATGGCAGCGACGAGGCAGCTCCATTGGGAGGGGGCGGGGCCGGGTGGGAGGGGGCGGGCTGAGGGGGTGGGGCCAGCAGAAGGGGCGGGGCTAAAACGTGCACGTTTTCTCAAATCCAAATGTTGACAGCTATGAGTGCAATACACTGTTAGCTACGGATGAGGCACTGGGTCTTTCTGTACATGCTATATTATATAATCTTAAGTTATACTATTACTATTCTTAAAGTGACCTTTCCTTAGTGGCCATAAGTGTGGGCGTGTGCAGCATGAGTGTGTGCTTGCTCATGTTAAAGTGGCTGCTAGTGTGTGAGCGTGGATCGAAATCATTACGATGAACATATTACCAAGGTTATTATATTTCAGTCTCTACCTATATTCTTAGGCGACTCTGATATCGCCGGCGCGATAGAATGACGTCGTTGTTTGACGTGATCTGCCTGGGAAATGTAGTCTATTTCCGGGTTTTTTTCGACGTAGCATTATGACGTGGCCTTGAAACTACACGCTACTTTTTATTTGGTGTTGATAAAACAATAAATAACTGAACCAGGATCATTTAAATTCGTGCTATAAAACTTTTACGCATGCGTAAAATGTGCCACATGTATTTTGTATTTGTTGAATAACTTTGGCTAGGAATATCGTATCATCACACTGTAAACGGAAACGGAAGCTGTAGACCCAGGGCTAACTCCTCCCAGAGCTTATGCTTGAGCTTGTGCTTGAGCTTGAGCTCCTCACAGTGGTGTCAGGAGAACTGCCTCTCCCTGAACGTCAGCAAAACAAAAGAGATGATTGTGGACTTCAGGAGGTCGGGAGTCAAGGACTACAGCCCCCTCAGCATCGACGGGGCACCGGTTGAGAGAGTGAACAGTTTCAAGTACCTCGGAGCCCACATATCCGAGGATTTGACATGGACCACACACATTGACAGTGTTGTGAAGAAGGCACGACAACGCCTCTACTTCCTCAGGCGCCTAAGGAAGTTTCAAGTCAGTAAGAAGATCCTTAGGAACTTCTACTCATGTACAATAGAGAGCATCCTGACTGGCAACATCACCTCCTGGTTTGGGAATAGCACTGCACAAGACCGTAGCAGACTACAAAGAGTGACACGTTCAGCCGAACGCACAATTGGAGGGGGGCTTCCCACCCTCCAGAACATTTACAACAAGCGGTGCAAGGGGAAGGCTAAGAGAATTATTAAGGACTCGAGCCACCCGAACAACTGCCTCTTTGAACTGCTGCGGTCAGGCAAGCGATACCGGAGTCTTAAGGCGAGCACAGAAAGACTCAGAAGAAGCTTCTATCCCCAGGCCATCAGGCTGCTAAACGAACAATAAACACTATGCAACAACCATCAAATGCACACAGCACACACACCCACACGCACACACTCACTTAAACAAACAACACACTGCAGCACCCACTCTCCACACTTTAGATCACACAAACACACTTTATATTTATTGATAAAGGATTTGCACTACAACTCGTACACCTACTGTAAATTGTACCTAAATTGCACCTCATCCCATTTCTGCCTTGCACTATATAGTATTGTATATTAGTACACTGCACAGTATTGTATATTATATGGTAACTCAGTTACGTCTATTCTGCATCGAACATTGTACATATGTCTATACTGAACACTGTGACCTCATTTTTTTTACTTCTAATTTACATGCTATACTATGTTATTTTATTTCATATCTTGTCTTGCACAGTCTCTGGAGCGTAACAGTAAGAAGCATTTTGTATAAAAGTATTCTGTACTTCTGTATGACAACTATTAAAGAAACTTGAAACTTGAGCTTTCTAGACGTTTCCATTGCTCAGACCTCGTGTTTTGGAAGTCGGAAGATTGTCGGAGCAAGTTTGTGTATAAAATTTGACTTTTTGGAACAATTTTTGGTATCATGGAGAAGCGAGTTGTAGTGCGTCCTATACGCGAAGATTATTTCGAAGATGCCGTGGAAATTGATGCTGTAATTGGCCCGGAATCGGGCTCGGAAGTATGTGAACAATCTGGCTCCGACGATGACCCATCTTTCGTCCCCGACGGGTACTGTACAGCTATATTATCTCACTGTTCTGTCTGAGAAACACCTCACACATGTACAACGTTTGAATAAAACACTTAGTATAGTTGAAAGTAATGTATTTCTACATGGAATTGTACACAGGACTAGGAGAGGAATGAGAGGAGAGGAGACTGGGGAAGCCATTCATGAGACCGACAGGTGAGACACTGTTATTGCTTTTTATTTTATTGCTTGCACACTTTGCAATATACAGAGTGTGTGTGTGTGTGTGTGGATGGCTACAACTGGGGGGGTTACACAATATACAGAATGGAATGTTGAGAGAGCGTTGTGTGTGAGCAATGGGGGGACAGTGTGTGTGTCTGTGTGTTGATGGGGGGTGGGGTGGTCACTTCTTTTGTGTTGATGGGGGTGGGGGGGTCACTTCTTTGTGTTGATCAGGACCAGGTAAGAAACTAAATAAAAGGGTTGCTTGCTGTATGATGTACTGTTCAACTGTTCATAAAAGTTGAAAATAAAGTATTTAGTATTGTCTACAGCGATGAGATCCCAGAACAACTTGGACCAAGGACAAGTGGCCCAGCCAGGCGGGGAACAACGACCGGAAGGACAAGGGGAAAAGGCCCAGCCAGGAGGGGCCCGGCCAGGTCAAATGACCCAGACAGGTGAGACAGACTTATTATGGAAGTTAGTGCTTTTGTTTATAAAACTGTTCATAAAAGTTGAAAATAAAGTATTTACATGTCATTGTCTACAGCGATGAGATCCCAGAACAACTTGGACCAAGGACAAGTGGCCCAGCCAGGCGGGGAACAACGACCGGAAGGACAAGGGGAAAAGGCCCAGCCAGGAGGGGAACAACGACCGGAAGGACAAGGGGAAAAGGCCCAGCCAGGAGGGGCCCGGCCAGGTCAAATGACCCAGACAGGTGAGACAGACTTATTATGGAAGTTAGTGCTTTTGTTTATAAAACTGTTCATAAAAGTTGAAAATAAAGTATTTACATGTCATTGTCTACACAGCGATGATGATGATGATGATGATGATGATGATGATGATGATGATGATGATGATGATGATGATGATGATGATGATGATGATGATGATTTACCTGGAACATCGACCGGAAGCACCCTTGCCAGGTCCCGGTCCAGGAAAAGACCCGCAGCCCAGGCAGATCGGACACCCTGGAAGACTGAAAAGGATCCTGACCAAGCCCCGCCAGTCAGCCGTTTCATGCCTCGCAGGCCCCCGGGACCCCAGCTGGATGCCCACGCAGCATACTCCCCTAAAGATTTGTTTGTGTTGTTTTTCTCCCTAGATTCAATGAAGACCGTGGCTGACAACACGAACAAGTATGCTGCAAGAAAGACAGCTCGGGGCCAGAAGCACAAGTGGGTGGATGTCGACGTGGCGGATATGTTCAAATTCATCGGCCTGGAGTTGTTCACGGCGCTCCTCCATCTGCCTGCCATCCCGGACTACTGGAAAAAACAGCACATGCTATCTGTGGCATTTCCAAGGCTGGTCATGGTCCGGGACCGATTCAGGTATAATATATAGTCTTGTATAGTGTATGTACATCGTGTCCCATATGTTACTTATGTTTATAGTGTCCTATGTTATGAGAAGCGACAATAAAGCTGACTTTGACTTCAGGTCGATCCAATGGAACCTCCACATGAGCGATCCAGTGGATGATGACACCAATGATGCCAAGAAGGGAACACCGCAATATGACAAGCTGTGCCGGTACGTACTCTATTATTATCTTATTCTTAGGCCTATTTTATTCTTAGGCAATTTGTTTTGTTATTCTTATTTGTGACTTTGTTCTGTCCAGGATCAAGCCTCTGATGGACGACATTCTTGATTCCTGCAAGGCCCATTACCACCCAAAGAAGAACCTGGCAGTGGATGAGCGGATGGTGGCGACAAAGGCGCATACTGGCATGACCCAGGTATTTTTTTCTTTTTATACCACACATCCTGACACTACAAACACCACGTCCACATGTATATATGTTATTCCATTCTAAATCAATAAACTATTCTATCTATCTATCTATCTATCTATCTATCTATCTATCTATCTATCTATCTATCTATCTATCTATCTATCTATCTATCTATCTATCTATCTATCTATCTATCTATCTATCTATCTATCTATCTATCTATCTATCTATCTATCTATCTATCTATCTATCTATCTATCTATCTATCTATCTATCTATCTATCTATCTATCTATCTATCTATCTATCTATCTATCTATCTATCTATCTATCTATCTATCTATCTATCTATCTATCTATCTATCTATCTATCTATCTATCTATCTATCTATCTATCTATCTATCTATCTATCTATCTATCTATCTATCTATCTATCTATCTATCTATCTATCTATCTATCTATCTATCTATCTATCTATCTATCTATCTATCTATCTATCTATCTATCTATCTATCTATCTATCTATCTATCTATCTATCTATCTATCTATCTATCTATCTATCTATCTATCTATCTATCTATCTATCTATCTATCTATCTATCTATCTATCTATCTATCTATCTATCTATCTATCTATCTATCTATCTATCTATCTATCTATCTATCTATCTATCTATCTATCTATCTATCTATCTATCTATCTATCTATCTATCTATCTATCTATCTATCTATCTATCTATCTATCTATCTATCTATCTATCTATCTATCTATCTATCTATCTATCTATCTATCTATCTATCTATCTATCTATCTATCTATCTATCTATCTATCTATCTATCTATCTATCTATCTATCTATCTATCTATCTATCTATCTATCTATCTATCTATCTATCTATCTATCTATCTATCTATCTATCTATCTATCTATCTATCTATCTATCTATCTATCTATCTATCTATCTATCTATCTATCTATCTATCTATCTATCTATCTATCTATCTATCTATCTATCTATCTATCTATCTATCTATCTATCTATCTATCTATCTATCTATCTATCTATCTATCTATCTATCTATCTATCTATCTATCTATCTATCTATCTATCTATCTATCTATCTATCTATCTATCTATCTATCTATCTATCTATCTATCTATCTATCTATCTATCTATCTATCTATCTATCTATCTATCTATCTATCTATCTATCTATCTATCTATCTATCTATCTATCTATCTATCTATCTATCTATCTATCTATCTATCTATCTATCTATCTATCTATCTATCTATCTATCTATCTATCTATCTATCTATCTATCTATCTATCTATCTATCTATCTATCTATCTATCTATCTATCTATCTATCTATCTATCTATCTATCTATCTATCTATCTATCTATCTATCTATCTATCTATCTATCTATCTATCTATCTATCTATCTATCTATCTATCTATCTATCTATCTATCTATCTATCTATCTATCTATCTATCTATCTATCTATCTATCTATCTATCTATCTATCTATCTATCTATCTATCTATCTATCTATCTATCTATCTATCTATCTATCTATCTATCTATCTATCTATCTATCTATCTATCTATCTATCTATCTATCTATCTATCTATCTATCTATCTATCTATCTATCTATCTATCTATCTATCTATCTATCTATCTATCTATCTATCTATCTATCTATCTATCTATCTATCTATCTATCTATCTATCTATCTATCTATCTATCTATCTATCTATCTATCTATCTATCTATCTATCTATCTATCTATCTATCTATCTATCTATCTATCTATCTATCTATCTATCTATCTATCTATCTATCTATCTATCTATCTATCTATCTATCTATCTATCTATCTATCTATCTATCTATCTATCTATCTATCTATCTATCTATCTATCTATCTATCTATCTATCTATCTATCTATCTATCTATCTATCTATCTATCTATCTATCTATCTACCCACCCAGTACATGAAGGACAAGCCAATTTGTGCTGGCCAACTCCGATAATGGCTACACGCTGAATTTCAACATCTACCTCGGCAAAAAACACAAGCCGACAACTGCACACGGTCTGACCTATGATGCCGTTGTCGATCTCATTCAGGTATAATATTTTTTCTACTAAAACTGTATTGTTTATTTTGCTCTGTAAAGTGTCTTTGAGCATTTGGAAAAGTGCTATACCTAATTGATGTATTATTGTTATTATTATTATTCAGCCAGCGTACCTTGGGACTGGATACCACATCTACGTCGACAACTACTACACCAGTCCCAAGCTGTTCATGGACTTGCCATGAAGTTTGGAGCCTGTGGTACATACAGGGACAACCGGAAAGGGTGTCCCAAGGGCAGACCAAATGCCCTCACCCAGAAGTCGGAGAGAGGCTCCATTAGATGGATCAGAGAGGGATCCCTGGTCTTCACCAAGTGGATGGACACAAAGGAGGTATGTACTCTACACAACATATACTGTACACAACATACACTGTACACAACATATACTGTACACACTGTACACAACACATACTGTACACAACATATACTGTACATACTGTACACAACACACACTGTACACAACACATACTGTACACAACATACACTGTACACAACATATAAATCAAATCAAAATCAAATAAAATTTATTTATAGGGCCCGACAACACACGTTAATGTCCCCATGGGCCGTACAGGTCTTCTTTAAACAAGTCAAGAAGACAACATAACAATAAGTCAAGAACAGAACAAGAACACCATAGGGTCCAAACATTTTTTAGATGAATGCAAATAAATGAAAGAATGCAAGCACTCCCAGATATACCCCACGCGAAGGTAAGGAAAAACTCACGAAAACCTAACAATAGGGAAAAAAAGCTCCACAGGCAATGTGGAGGAGAGAAACCTTAGAAGGGCCGTTCAAGGGGGGATCTCCCTTCTTAGATGTCGGTGATAGTAGTGTTGCAGACGGACAGTTGGTAAGCATGCACTCATGTGTGTTGTGAAACACAGATGAGTGCATGCAATAGCAACTGTACATTTTGAAAAATTAAAGATAGAGCTAATAGCGATAGCAACTGAACATTTTGAAAGATTAAAGATAGAGTTGATAGCGGATCTATTTGAGGCACAGGGGCGGCGCAAGAGGGTCACGTCCTCCCCGTCTTAGTCACGGGACATTCAACACTCCGGTCGTTGCTCAGGGACAGCCGGAGACAGGGGGAAGGGGGGTGGCGCAGAGAGGGTCGCGAACTCCCCGACATCATCGCGGGACATCCGGCACTCTGGTCACCACTACGAGACCTCCGAAGACAGGGGGGCACGCAGAGGGGGTCGCAATCTCCCGGCCTTCGTCACGGGACGTCCAACACTCCGGTCAACACTCCAGGACAGCAAGTCATAGGAAGACAGGGAGACGGGACAGGCGTTAGACAGCTCATGAGATTGTAGTAGGCGGACATAGCAATAGATACAAGTGGTAGGCATATATGTGAATGGAGTAGATATATGAAGTAAGCGTATTATGTGAATAGAATAGAAGTACTTAACCCAGCAATGAAACCGCGTTGACTGTTAATCTGTTAACAGTCTGTTAATCAGTTGACAGGACCACGGACAGACGGCGGTGAATAACTGATCCAATGCCTCGGAGGTGCATGTAGAGCAGTCACTACAAGCTTGGCCAAGACCCCGAGGCATCCATCACCTTGGTCAGCGCCAGGAGACGGGTACTCAGAGAGAAGGGGGAGGGAGGGGGGGGGGGGGGGGGGAGAGGGGGGGGGGGGGGGGAAGAGTTAGAGAGTTCCCATGTTTGTGGTGCTGCAAAGGAGCAGACATGTAGTACCCTGTAGTGCCATGTAGTACCCCGTAGTGCCATGTAGTACCCTATAGTACCCCATAGTGCCATGTAGTACCCCGTAGTATCCTGTAGTACCCTGTAGTGCCATGTAGTACCCTGTGGTGCCATGTAGAGCTATGTAAGCCATGTAGTACCCTGTACCCTAACTAAACTACCCTATAGTAAACTACCCAGTGGTACCATGTAGTACCCTGTACCATAACTAAACTACACAGATTAATCTAAAGGTCAGTCCCCGACCAGGTGAGATCAAGGTAGGTTGAAGGAGAGAGAGAAAAGATGAGTCTTAAGCAGGGATTTAAAAGCTTCGACAGAGCAGGCGCCCCTGATGACGGCAGGTAATTTGTTCCACAGGTAGGGAGCGCGGTAGACAAAGGCTCTGTGGCCGGCGGATTTCTTTTTAACCCTAGGGGTCGATAGAAGCCCCGCATTTTGTGAGCGCAGAGCACGAGCGGGCGAGTATCGGGAGATGAGATCAGATAGATAGAGCGGTGCAAGCCCATTTAAAATTTTGTAGGTGAGGAGTAGCACTTTAAAGTCAGAGCGGGCTTGGATAGGAAGCCAATGTAGGGCGGACAAAACTGGTGTGATGTGATCAAATTTTCTAGTTCTAGTTAGTATCCGTGCAGCCGCATTTTGCACGAGTTGAAGATTTTTGATGCTTGAATTAGGTAGGCCTGAAAATAGTGCATTACAGTAGTACAGACGTGATGAGACAAAAGCATGAATCAGGGTTTCAGCATCAGCCAGAGTTAAAATGGGGCGTATTTTTGCGATATTACGAAGATGGAAGAATGCAATTTTGGTGACATTTTTTATATGTGCATTAAATGAGAGGGAGGAATCAAAAATGACTCCGAGGTTTTTTATGGTGGAGCTCTGGGATACATGACAGGTATCAAAGTTGAGGGAGATGTCCTGAAACAGGCCTCTGTGGTTTGGGGGGCCAACAATTAACATCTCAGTTTTATCTGCATTAAGGAGTAGAAAGTTTTGCGACATCCATTTTTTGACGGCAAGCAAGCAGGCCTCAAGGTTTTGTAGTTGGGAGGAATCATTTGGCTTAATAGGTATATATAATTGGGTGTCATCAGCGTAAAAATGAAAGTTTATGCCAAATTTGCGTATGATATCGCCGAGGGGTAGCATGTAAATCGAAAATAGCAAAGGGCCCAGGACAGAGCCTTGTGGGACACCACATTGCACTGGGAGGGTCTCAGATGTTAAATCATTATAGACCACGCAGTGTGTTCTATCAGTTAAATAGGATTTAAACCAAGCTAGTGCGAGACCCCGAATGCCAACATGGTTCTCAAGCCGACCTAGAAGAATCGAGTGATCGATAGTGTCAAAGGCTGCACTGAGATCAAGCAATAAGAGCACAGAGGTGAGGTTTGAGTCAAGAGAGAGCAGTAAGTCATTTGTGACTTTGGTAACCGCCGTTTCGGTGGAGTGTAAGGCTCTAAAGCCAGATTGAAATGATTCATTAAGATTATTGTTTGATAAATGGTCAGTAAGTTGCGTTGCGACGATCCGTTCTAACACTTTGGATAGGAATGGGAGATTGGAGATAGGTCTGTAATTTTTCAAGATTAGAGGGTCGAGGTTCGGTTTTTTAAGTAATGGTTTAATGACGGCTGATTTAAAGGCCAGGGGCACCACGCCAGTAGACAAAGAGGTGTTGAAGATATTGAGTAGGGCAGGGCCTAGAGTTGGGAAGAGTTTTTTGATGAGAGTTGCTGGGAGAGGGTCAAACAGACAGGTTGAAGGTTTAGCCGCGCCAACCAGTTTAGAGAGGGCACTAAGTGAGACGTTTTCAAGGCAGCATAGCGTATGACTGGAATCAAAGTCAGGGGGAATGCCCGTCAAAGGTTGGGAGGGACTCTGATTGTTGAGTAAAGCAACAATTTCATCTCTAATGAGGTCAATTTTCTTGGTAAAAAATGTCATGAATTCGTTAGCCGAGAACGCATGGTTTAGGGCACTTGGTTGTTTCTGCGTAAGTTTTGCAACTGTGTCAAACAGAAACTTTGAGTTGTTTTTGTTTTCATTTATGAGCCTGGAAAAATAAGAGGTTTTGGCAAGTGAGAGTGCCTTTTTGTAGTTACGTAAACTATCATTCCAGGCGAGGCGGAATACTTCGAGTTTGGTCGAACGCCATTTATGTTCAAGTTTGCGACAAGCCTTTTTAAAGGAGCGCGTTTCCTCCGTAAACCAGGGAGTTAGTTTTTGCGGAGCACGTTTAATTTTAGGTTTAAGGGGAGCGACAATGTCGAGGGTGCTACGAAGGGCGGCATTAAGTTTGTCTGTAAAGAGATCAAGGGGGCCAGAGTAAGTGAGGAAGGGAGAGAGGGTGTCTGGTAGGCAGTTAACTAGAATTGGGACAGTTGAGGCGTTAATACGACGGCTCATGTAGGATTCTACACTGTCTGGGCGAGAAACCGTCAGATCAATTTGAAATTTGATGAGGTAGTGGTCTGAGAGAGCAGGAACATAGGGGGAGACGGTCAAATTTGACACAGTGAGACCGCGGGCTAGGACTAGGTCAAGGGTGTTCCCACCACTGTGAGTGGGTTGGTCAACGATTTGAATGAGACCGACAGAGTCAATGATGTCGGTAAAAGCCTTATTTAGGGGATCTAGAGTTTTATTGGAATGAATGTTAAAATCACCAACAATTAAAATGTTATCTGAGCGCATAACAAGCTCAGAGATGAACGTTGAAAATTCATCTAGGAAGAGGGTGTAAGGGCCTGGGGGGCGGTATAGGACAGCCATTACAAAGGATGCAGTGGAGGTAGGAATCAGACCGCCACACTTTCTGTTGGGTGGAGAGGGATGCAACAGGAGCACCTCAAACGAGGAAAACTTACAGTTTGCGTCGGATGTAAAGTTGTGCTTAGAGTCATAAATTAGAGCAACTCCGCCTCCTTTCTTGGAGGTGCGTGCGATGTGGGAGCTACTAAAATTAGGGGGTGAGGCCTCGTTTAAGGGCAGAAAATCATTAGGTTTAAGCCATGTCTCAGTGAGGCCAAATAGGTCGAGACTATGGTCTGTTATCAGTTCATTTACCAAAAGAGCTTTGGTTGGCAGAGAGCGGATGTTGATAAGGCCAACCTTCACACTCTCTGTATACTTAGCAGCGCGGTTTTCAGCCATGCGGGTAGGTTTAATCGCAATTAAGTTGGCATGGTTTATCGCACAAGGACGAGCTGGGTAAAGCGGAGCGTAACGGGATATTCTAGTTTTGATTGGGTATACAGGTTTATACTGTACACACTGTACACAACACATACTGTACACAACATATACTGTACACATTGTACACAACACATACTGTACATACTGTACACAACATATACTGTACACAACATACACTGTACACAACATATACTGTACACAACACATACTGTACATACTGTACACAACATACACTGTACACAACATATACTGTACACACTGTACACAACACATACTGTACACAACATATACTGTACACACTGTACACAACACATACTGTACATACTGTACACAACATATACTGTACACACCATACACTGTACACAACATATACTGTACACACTGTACACAACACATACTGTACACAACATATACTGTACATACTGTACACAACACACACTGTACACAACACATACTGTACACACTGTACGCAACACATACTGTACACAACATATACTGTACATACTGTACACAACACATACTGTACACAACATATACTGTACACACTGTACACAACACACACTGTGCACAACACATACTGTACACAACATATACTGTACACACTGTACACAACACATACTGTACATACTGTACACAACATATACTGTACACAACATACACTGTACACAACATATACTGTACACACTGTACACAACACATACTGTACACAACATATACTGTACACACTGTACACAACACACACTGTACACAACACATACTGTACACAACATATACTGTACACACTGTACACAACACATACGGTACACAACATATACTGTACACAACACATACTGTACACAACATATACTGTACACACCATGTACCCTCTACTGTGAGTAGTGTAAAATTTCCCTGTGGATGATTAATTTCTATTCTATTCTGTCTAGGTGTCTGCGTGCTCCACCGTCCACCCAGCGGTCCTTCAACCTACAGAAATGGTCCAGAGGAGAGTAAAGGTATATGCTTTATGTATTTTTATACCTGTTTATTATGTCTTATTATTTTGTATTATTGCACAATCGAAGCGGGCATGGCCACCCGCATTTCACTGTATGCCTGTTATGTATGTGATGAATAAAACTCTTGAATCTCTTGAATCTCTTGAATCTTGAAGGTGCATGGGGTCTGGACGATCAAGATGTTTCGTAGTCCCACCACCATGATTCACTACAACAAATTCATGGGCGGAGTTGACCTTTCAGACCAGCTGATCCAGTACTACTCCACACACCGCAGAACTTCCCACTGGTACCGGACCATGTTCTTCCACTTTGTGGACATTGCGAGCACCAACGCCTACATCCTCCACTGTGAAATCAGTAAGGCAAAACAGGAGGCACACATGACTCACAAGGACTTCATGTGCGAAATAGCGCGTGAGTTGTGTGGCGTGGACATCACACTAGCTCCTCTTGACAGGAAGGTAGACCATATCCCTGTTGCCATCGCAGCACCTACAGAGGACGTCAGACAGAAAGCCACACATGGCCGCAGGATCTGCCAGCAGTGTCACAAAGGGGGGAAAAGGACCCTGACTCCCTGGAAATGCAAGCGCTGTGATGTAGCCCTCTGTCTCGTCATTGGCAGAAACTGTTTCGAATTGTGGCACAGTTGAGCACACAGGACAGCACAGTACAGCACAGTACAATGTCGCACACACACACACACATATATGTATATGATGTACAGTAGTCTACAGTAGTCTATATAGTGTATATATGTATATTGAATATTCCTCTTTACTTTTACTTTTTACAAGTATTTTTATTGCACATTACTTTAGTTACATTCCATAATGATGCTATATATATTTTTTTTTACTATTACTTACTTTTTTACTGACTATTTCTAAAAAAGCATGATGGTGAGATTTTCCAGTTGAGAATCTAAATTTCGTCTGGGTTTATTACCTGTGTATGAAGAAAATACTTGTTTTTTAATTGAATTCTGCCCTGTTCTCTTTTGTTTATGTAAATATGCTACCTGAGGGGGCATTTCCACTGTTTTATATGCTTGATTGAATATGTTTGCATTGGTTCATAGTAAAAAGAACACATTTTCTCAATCCGATTTTGTGTTTTGTGTTGTACAGTATACAGTATACAGCAGGGAGGGGCAACTGGCGGCCCGCGGGCCGCATGCGGCCCTCACCGACGTTCCATGCGGCCCCAGGCCAATATTAAAAAAAAAATAAAATAAAAAATTATAATATTTTTTTATTTTTTTATTTTTGTATTTTTTTGTATTGTATTCGACTAAGAAGAGTTGGCAGTCAACTATGACTCCTTTCGATCGATTAGTCGACTATTTGACTAATAGGGGTCAGCCCTAGTGTGCACATATTCAACGCTGTTGAAAGTGCCGTGCAGCAATATGGGGGTTTTGATAAACTGTCGGCTGTTGTTACCGATGGATTCGCCGGGCTTCTAAGGCAGAGTGGCGTTGAGTGTCCAATGCTGCACTGCATTATACATCAGGTAAGTTCGCTAACATAATTTCCATCTATTGTGCGTCACTATAATGACCAATGCGAGTCGAGTGTAGTCAAATTATATGCGAGAGTCGTTAAATCGCTTTTCTTTTTTTTTATCTGATATAGGAGGCTCTCTGTGCCAAGAAGCTTGAATACAGCCATGTTATGGATTTGGTTACCAAAGTTACCAATCTAATTCGTGGAGGCAACAGGTCACTAAACCATAGAAAGTTTGTCTCCTTTTTGGAAGAGATGGACACTGATTATGGCGACTTGCAGCTACACACAGAAATCCGATGGCTGAGCCGTCGGAAAGTACAGGAGCGACATTGAAACACTGCAAATGCAATTCAATGATCGGTTTGAAGATTTCAACGGCATGCAGTCACGGATAGCGCTGTTTGCCGGCCCCCTCACCGCTACGGTGTCAGAGCAGCCCCCACCGTTGCAGCTTGAACTGTGCGAGCTACAGTCAGATCCTTTTTTTCAAGCAAAGAGAAATGAGAGGGGAATTTCGTTTTGGAAACTGCTACCTGAGCCCCGCTTCCCACTCCTCAGGGACTTTGCCCTCTCTATGGCCAGTATGTTTGGGAGCACATACATACGTGAGAGCAATTTCTCAAACATGAAGCACATCAAGTCAAAGGAGAGAAACAGGCTGTCGGATGAAACATTATTTCATCTGATACAGATTGCATGCACAAACATTGAAGTTGACATTCCTGCTATTGTGCGCCAAATGGAGAGACCACAAGTGTCTCATTAAAGACAGGGGGGGGAGGAGATGATGAAGAGGTGTAGAGGGGGGGAAGGAGATGATGAAGAGGTGTAGAGAGGGGGGGGAGAGATGATGAAGAGGTGTAGAGAGGGGGGGGGATGATGGAGAGGTGTAGAGAGGGGACCATTATTATTATTATTATTATAACCATTATTGACCCACTGTGGGGCGAGGGTGAATGTCATGCCAGTTTGATTAAGGGTCAATGGGAGGCATGTAGTATTGCACTTTACTTTACTTGCACTTTACTTGTTTACTTTTGTAGTGTTCAGATAACACTAATAACACAAACACAAAGCAGCATTCCTGCTGCATTTCACTACAACAGTAAATCAAAAGTGCAATAATAAATGATTTTGTTAAATGTATAAACTTGTATCCTGCTACTAAACAAAACATTCCTGAGTGCTTCATATCCATAACATGCATTTCAGTGTTATAATGTTTTGTTTAGTAGCAGGATAAAAGTTTATACATTTAACAAAATCATTTATTATTGCACTTTTGATTTACTGTTGTAGTGAAATGCAGCAGGAATGCTGCTTTGTGTTTGTTGAGCAGTGGGCTTTAAGTTCATACATTTATTTTATTAGAAGATATACAAAGATAATTGATCATTTTTGTATATATTTGGGGTTACAGCAATACTTTTAAATTCAGCTGTTTATAAATTCATAAAGTTGAAATTGCATTACTAAATGCATTTGAAATGGAATAAAAACAAAGTTACAACAAATTATAATTGTTTATATACCTTATTTATCACATCTGTGACTATTATGGGCTATTTGAGTGATGGGGTACTACTGGCGGGACTGCCGATAAACAATGCGGCCCCCCAGATTGATTGTGGACATTTTGTGGCCCTCACCATATACAAAGTTGCCCACCCCTGGTATACAGTATATACAGTATTATGCAGTATGAAAACTAACTGTCAGGTCATATATGTGAGGCTGTGCTGAAAAAAAAGATACCAAACATACCATGGTAAAACATTTTAAAATGGGAATTATACCATTTAAATCAAAATTAGCTAAAACATTGAAAATATGCCACAACTCCGAGTTAATACCACAAAAACAATTCAGGGAATGGGACAGACAGATATCAAGATTCATTTGGGGGGGGGGGGGGGGGAAGCCAAGGATCAGATATGTGACTCTACAACTACGAAAGGAAAAAGGAGGAATGGCAGTACCCAGTTTAGAAAGCTATTACTATGCAGCACAGCCAGTCGCGGACTGAGACCATAATTCCTACCGGGAATTTGACTCAGGCAGGCCAGGCCAGGCCCATACCCATACACCCCCCCCCCCCCCCCCCCCCCCCCAGGGAAAAAACTGCGTTTTGTATCTTGCTGTGTTGTATCACGTGGTGGCACTGTAGAGGCTGTATACACTACTAGTATGAATGCGACCTTCAGCACCATGGACAGCGACGCTGTCACAAAACGGACCATACAAGTTATACACTGTCTACACCAAAGTGTAGAATAACTACTTTCCAAATAATGGATTGTCCAAATGTCGGGTTATAATACGAAAGTGTCCTTTATAGAAGTTTACCGGTGCAGTTACATTACATTTCTCTACTTCACTGGCGCTCTCTGTGATCTAGTGTCGATTCATTATAGTATCACTCACCCTCGCGCTTCTGCCGTCAGTTCACCATAATGACGCGTTCCTTACATCTCCGCAGCTTCAATATCAGCATCCAAATCATCCATCAGACTTATAGCTGTTCTATTTCACAGTCAGGTTCCAACAAACTGTCTTCTTTAACTCCCAGCAGTACATCCAATAAAGTGATCAAGTGATCAACATCCGGAGTTTCCACGTCAATTTCGATGTCCATCTGATTCAAAACTCGTGTAGTAACACGGAAGAGCCCTTCGGAGCTAAACCAATCAGAGAGCGTCTTCGCAAACTGCGGCTACAAAAAAAAATCATGCATTCCTGCCTGCTTGCCTGAACTTATTATGCGCAAATAGAAACATGTATACCGACCTGGCCTGCTTCGGAGTTCAGTGGCCTGACTGCGGGCACAAACAAACAAATTTAAAAATAAAAAAAAGCATTTGCCAGTCTGCCAGGGCAGCCAGGCCATGCCAGTCTTCCAGGCCACCGGTGGTCCCGATGGTCAGTCCGCTAGTGAGCACAGCTTAGAACAGTAGCATGCTGGTGCAATGTGAACTATGAGGCCAAATGGAAAAATATAGAAACCAAAAGAGAGGGATTCAAAGTGCAGGCACTGATAGGAGATAGGGAGCTGTTCAGAAGACAGGAACAACTACTAGACCCAATTACCAAATTCACTATAAACATATGGAACACAATAGTAAAGAAATACAAGCTAGAAAAAGAAGCCAAGATACTGAGATGGATAACACACAACAACAAATTAAAACCAGGGTTGGAAGACCATGGGTTCAAAAGATGGGAACGGGGGTATAACAGCAATATGTACAATGATAGAAGGAGGGGAGATGCAGACTCTACAAAAATTTAAAGAAAGATTCGGACTAGAGAATAGGGACCACTTTAGATATTTGCAGATTAGAGATTACTATAACAAGGAAATAAAGCAAGACAGAGACAAAGAACAGAATGGGGTAATTAAGATAATGGTAAAATCATACGAAGGAAGGAAGGAAGGGGAGGGTGATATCAGCACTATATCAGGCAATAATGGACAGTAAGGAAAATACAACATTGTATATAAAAGAAAAGTGGGAGAAAGAGTTAGAAATAGAGATAACAGAGGAGGAATGGTTTAACACATGTAAGACACAACAATCAACCACAGGATCAAGGATATGGAGGGAGTTTGGGTGGAAAAACATAATTAGATTCTTTATAACGCCAGAAATACAGGGCAATTACACACCAGCAAAGAAACCATGTTGGAGGGAGTGTGGACAAGAAATAGCGAACCACACACACATATTCTGGAGCTGTCAGAAAATAAGGAACTACTGGAAAGAGATAGGAGAGATAATAAATGAAATAATAGGATACGAAATACCCCAGGAAGGCCAAGTGTTGTATCTGGGAAACCTATAACAGGAAGGAATTCAAGGGGAAGACAAATACTTGATTAAGATACTAATAGTGGCAGCCAAAAAAGCTTTAACTAAACTGTGGTACAGGGTAGAAGCGCCGACGAAGGAACAATGGATAGAGATAGTAGAAGGGATACAGGAAATGGAGAGAATCACGCATCTGCTGAGGCTGCAAGAGGAGAAGTTTGAATCGAAATGGGAAAAGTGGGAAGAATATAGGGGAGGGAATGACATCACAGGGGATTGAAAAGGATACAAGGAAATTATTGAAAATGTAAATAAAGGATGCAAATATAGAATGGACCGAAGGACCCATGCCACACTTTTTCTTTTCTCATTTTTGTCTATCTGTTTAATTTTTATTTCTTGTTGATAAGTCTTTATAGTTTTGTATGCTGAAATGTATTGTCTATGTATGTTGATACTCAAATGAAAATAAATACGTAAGTAAAAAAAAAATAAAAAAAAAAATACACTATTAAAGAAACTAGATACAATTCAGTATCAGGCATTAAGACTGTGCTGTGGCGCGATCAGAACAACCCCAGTGTCTGCATTGCAAGTGGAAGTAAATGAAGCACCTTTGGAGTTCAGAAGAAATCAAATAGCGTTAACATATTGGGTAAAGGGCCATAACGAGTATGTATGTATGGAGAAATATTTGTTTTTTTCAAGAAAAAGAAAAGAAAGAGTTCAAGAGTTTTGGGTGGACAATAGGGAATGCAAGTAGTGAGATAGGGATAGGGGAGATGGTGATAAGCCCGACGGTACCATTGTCTGCTGTTCCACCATGGTTGTTTGAGGAGGTGGAGGTGGATTTACATTTATTGGAAAGAAGGAGGGAGAGAGGTGAGGAAAGTGTTAGATAAATATGAAGTCAATAGTTATATAGAAAGGAAGTATGGAGAACATCTTAAAGTGTACACAAACGCCTCAAAGACAACCAGTAACAAAGTGGGGGTTGCATTTATAAGCCCAGAAATAAATATCATGGTAAAGGATGTGTGTACACGGGAGAGTTGATGGCTATTTTATTAGCTATCAATTGGGTGGAAACAATCAAGTCAAACAAGGTGTTAATAGCGTCAGATTCACGTAGTGCATTAATTAGTATAAAACATACACAGTCAGAAACAAGACAGGATATTATTTTGGAAATAACACAGGCGATTTTTAGGGTGAGGAGAATAGGATCAGATGTGAGATTAATTTGGGTGCTGTTGCTGACAGGTATCTAGACAACTCGGGTTGTTATGGTTACGTCATTCACAAATGGGTCACGTGGTGTTGTAGTAGTAGTAAAGTCAGCTGTTCAGAGATGCTTCCAGCTGCAGAACGTCAGAGCAGCGCTTAGAAGCCCCGCGCTTAGAGGTTCTGCAAGCGCTGTATTGGAGACTTGTGGAGTGACTCCACGACCGGGCCGTATTATTGTCCCGAGTGGCAGTGCCACACAGAGTATAAGACGCTTCCCTTTGAGCCAATAGTAACACGGCCGTCCGCATCTGGATCCCTCGCCCTCGCCCCTTGCTGCACAGGTATGTCAGAGCTTCAATTGGTCATTCAAAACTAAATTAAAAGATAAACATGTTTACCACATGCCCCCCCCAACATCCTCCAATGTACAGTTTCCCCATCCCACCTACCCAACCTCCTCCAATGTACAGTTTCTTCCCCCTCAAATGTATACTCTCTTTTTTAGACCCTTTTTGTATCACAAACAGTACTGTATTTGTAGATCTGGTATGTCATAAATGTATAGATGTAGCAGTACTGTCTATCTGTATGTCATGTATGTCATATGATGAATTGAAAATGGGGGACCCTGATGTGAATGAATGAATGAAAACTTTATTTAACAGATTGCAGAATGGGTACAATACAGTACGGCTCAATACATACAATTGTTAAGGGGATGCAGACCTGAGAAAGACGTTTGTCATGTTTCCATCAGGGTCCCCCATTTTCAATTCATATAGACATTCATATAGACATACACAACATACATGACATTTATGGCATAGGGACATATAGGTATTTAGTACTGATACATTTGTGACATAAGCGGTATTCAAATATACAGTACTGTTACCCCTAGATCCTGACAGAGTATATACATATGATGGGGAGGGGACTGTACATTAGGAGGGGGCGGGTGGGTGGGAGGGAAATATACATACGGCGGGGAGGGAATATATACATGCGGTGGGGAGGAGACTGTCTATTAGGAGGTGGTGGGGGTTTTGGGCATTTACGGTGGCCAGTTTAGAATTGCAGCCTCCCGTAGGTGCTCTTTAAGAGCGGTTTTGAATGTGGGCAGGGATTCACTTTCCTTTACAGCTTTGGGTAGGGCGTTCCACATTGTTGTGGCATAATTGCAAAACGTGTTTAGTCCCTTGTTTGAGCCGAATCTGGGTTTAACATGATTTGTTGAGCTTCCTCTGGTGTAGTGGTTGTGGTATTCACTGACCTTTGGGAAGTATTTTGACATGTACATGGGCACCCCGGTCGTATAGTGTATCTTGTAGACCAGGCCCATTGCAAGTTGCTTTACTCTGTCGTCTACTCTAAGCCATCCTAGGTTGTCAAAGTGGGCAGGGGTGAGGTGGGTTCTGGGGTTCAGGTCAAGTAGTAGTCTGACCAGTTTGTTTTGTGATGTTTGTAATTTTGTTTTAAGCGCCTTTGAGGTGCTTTGGTACCATGAGGTGCACGCATAGTCATAGTACCCTTGAATGAGTGCTCCTGCCAGAGTCTTCAGGGTATTCTTGTTTACCAGAGAGGAGATCCGGTACAAGAATCTAGTTCGTTGGTTGACTTTTTTTTATTACATTGGGGTCTGTGTTATTTTGATATCAGAGATGTGGGAATAGATATCACCCTTTTCTTTTATTAATCGCTCAAAATACCTATATCAATGAGTGGTCCTCAACTCTGATATCAAACAACAATTAACATAATCATTAGAAGCTATAGCTGTGCAAATATCTTGGCATACCTTCAGTCGTTCATGTCGTGACTCAGGGGAGCTAATGTGATGGTTGTGCATACAGGCATAGTAATAAAACTATTACATACATGTGAGCACTGTCTCTGTGTGGTCAGAGTGCACAGGGTGAAAAACAAAATTGTGTGCATAATTATTAGGAATAGGATTTACACATAAGGCTAATGTGTACAAAAACATTTTAACAACCGTTAACCTGGTGGTTAATAAAACTAACATGATTGATTATGGGAAACTGTTCAAAAATATATATATGCACATTTTATAATGATTCTTGATGAAATTACTTAGGATCCAGTTGTATTTAACCTGAGTTTGAGTGTCACTTTCATCTGTGATTGCCTCAGTTTTGTTGGTCTTTACTTAGAATCAGGCAATTTTCTCCATTTCTTCTCTATAAATGAGGAGATAAAACGTCTTATGCATCGCTTCTGTATGTAATTCTAGTGCATATATTATCAACTGTTCACCATACAGGTGCAAAACAACAACGTTACATGTCCTCTTCTATGAGAGAATAAACCAACTGATTCTTTCTTGTCTGACAATACAATTTTGTAACCTAAGTAATTCAAATGTGATGTAATACAGTAACACAGTAAAATTTAAATAAATACATAATAATGTGGACAATGTGTGTTCAGATGCCTCTTGGTCCACAGGTCTCTGATGATGTCTCTCTTCTTGACGGTGCAGTTGGGAACATTCACTCCTCCATCATTCAGAGGGGGCCTACAGGAGGTCGCCGTCCACTCCCTGTGTACCTTGTCAAGGGTCACCGGTAGCAGTGGGGCGGTCAACTATAGTGGCCTTGCAGACTCTTTTCCTGGAGCCTATGTTGTTCTCCACCACCATCACATGTCTGCCACTGTGCTCACGCTTGACCTTTATCAGGCCTTGAGACATGGCGGTAGGGTGGTCTTGAACGTGCTGTGTGGTGGTTGGTCCCCCGCTCCCCGTCATCGCGGTACCAGAGGGGCGAGGGTTTGCTGGTGTAGTGGCCTGTCTGTAGGACGCTCTCTCTCACACGGATGACAATCTTGTCATGGGAATCCACCTTGATGGTCGGGGACTTCAGTTCCCTTTTGCAGATGGTCTGCCGCGGGTCGCCGGGGTGAGGCTGCATGTCGTCCTTTCTGTCTCTGTTTCCCTTCCTTTGGGGACGTCTGTGTTGTGTGGCTGGGTTGGATGGCGGCTCTCCCACGGTTGCTGTCGTCATCCTGGTTGTGTCCGCAGCTCCTTGGCGGCGTCCCTGGTGGTCCTCTGCTGTCGTGGGTCGCTCAGGTCACTGGGTTGTGTTCCTCTCTGCCTGGTCTTGCCGTCGTTCGTGGTTCAGGTCACGCGTCGTCTCACTCCTTCTCACTTGTCGTGTCCTCTCACCAATATGATCTGAGGATGATAATTGCCTTAGAAAACCTCCTCATATAAAAGATTCAACGCCTTTCTGCTAAAGAGGAAAATCATTTTGGGATTAATTCAATTCATTGTAAATAAAATCACTTAATTGAAAATAGGAAATGCAAGCCAATTGCATTAGCAGTGATTCCTTATGTTAAGAAGGTCACATTCACTACAATCTTATCAGATCTTGTATCTAACTAGATCTTACAGCATTAAGCTTTAAATAAAATTGTAAATGAATGGCCAAAGTCTTGAATCAGATAAAATAGCTCTTTTTCTTCATAGTCTGTGATGTTAAATTGAAGTTGATCTTACCTGTGCGATGGGTGTGCCTCAGGATACTTACCTTGTCACGCCTTCTCTGGCGTTCTTCACGTCTCAGTGTGGCTCGTCATAATTTAGCATGGGGAAAAACATAAATTCTAGGCAGCCAGTTAATTTTGCGTGAAATACATCCATTCATTTTCTCGTCTACTTTTAAGTAGCATTGATTTAATTACCTCTAATACACATTTTGATAATCATTGTGTAAATTATTATCCTGCTTTCAACTGATACAAATAAATCTAACCCTAGCTAAACTTACTGTCATGCATTTGTCCTAATAAACTAACCTACACTGTAGCACTCAACACTTTGATGACCATTGTTACTCAGCTGATAGAGTTGTGCCCTTTTTGATGTCCTGTCATACAGAACCTGTGAGTCGCTTTTGGATAAAAGTGTCAGCTAAATGATCAATGTACGTGTATACCTTGTACATTTAGATAATTGTGTTCCAATTTTGGTGGTTGATATTTTGCAGTCATGGAAATGTATTAGTTGTTAAAAGAATAGTTATGAATGTTATTGGTTATAAAGCAGAAAATAGAAGGAGGGGATAGCATGCAAGTTATGTTATTTTGTTAGTATGGGAAATATGGTGCCTTTCATGACTGCAAATGCATCACTATTGTCTGATTCATGTTAACTAAGTGGTTCCATCCATTGTTATCCATTGTCATGTGAGTCCACCAAGCCTGTGGTCATAGTGCAGAGCATTTGCATTGCTTTGTCTCTCTCACGCCATACCCTGTGGGTTTCAAGTGCCCATCCTGAATAGTGTCTGCTATCGTCTCACAATTGATTTCCCTTTAGCTCCAAACTGCTTTGTGTTCTAATGTAGATTAACTCAGTCCCTTTCTGTCTCTTGATTGTCTGTTTGCTTCCTGTAAACACAATTTACATGTGGGTGTTTGGATGCAGATTTGTTTTAAATGGTCAATCGATTGTCTCTCAGCTCCACACCATCTTCGGTTGAGTCTCGTGGTAACAAAGAGAAAATCTGCATCTAAAGCGATACTTCCTACTATACTAAGTATAGTGGAGATACTAAGTTGAGTCTCTATAGGTGTGGTCAGACTGGCTATTTGCATTGTCTTTCAACTCCACATCGTCCTCAGCTGGTTTGAGTGAGTGTTTAAACACTACTTTGTAATTCAATTTAGAGTTAACTCAGTCTGCCTCTCCTGTAAATACAAAAGACATGTTAATTTCCCACTCCTCTAAGACCATTTGAGTGGGTTCTCCTTGATTGTCTGTGAGCTAAACAAAAACATCAGCTAGTTCTCATCCATCCCATCCTAGGATGTAATGATAGTGTTATCATTTATCAATCATATCGCATATGTACACAAGCACTCATAAGAATGTGGAACCACACATTTTGAATCATGTTTAAAAATGTCTTACAATGGAAAGGGCTAGTTATCTTTCATTGGTTCTTTAGATAAACACATTAACTCAAGTGAATATAACCTACTTGTTAACCTAAACATCTTACTTTTAAACATAATCTATGTTGTTTGTGTCCAAGTTTTCAACATTAAAAGCTTATAAAGTCTAATCCAGTGGTTCTCAAACTGTGGTACGCGTACCACTAGTGGTACTTGGTGGTACTGCTGGTGGTACTTGAAAACATTTCCAAAAAAGCTAAAAAAACCAGGCCAGGCCAGTGTTTCTGGTTGCGGCGGCGCGATAGTTAGATAATCTAAGTGGGGAACAACCAGGAGATCACTGTGACAGAGAGTAATGCAGTCTAAACAGTCATACATCTTTAATTCAACTTCAGCCCTGATCATAACCATTTATTTTTAATGTAATGTCAGATAAAAAATTAAATACTCCCACTTTTCTGAAAAGAGTTGGTGTTAAATCTGACATTACAAAAAATCCATCAAAATATGTGTTGCTGCTAATCATTGACACATGCCTAGCCTGTAATAATCCCCCCCAGAAAAATGTACTTTGCATTTGATATATTGAAAATATTTTACTTTGTGTGTTTTTTTTTAACAATAATTTGTGATGCCATCACACAAACTGGCATTTAAAGGCTAAACATTCAAAAATGTATTGAATATGTGTTTTCTTTTCTTTTTTACAATAATTTGTGATGCCCATCACAAACACTGGCATTTAAAGGGTAAAAATTCAAAATGTCCTGCACCAGAATGCAGGAAATTAAGTTTTTGTAACAAAATAATTGTGTGTGTGAGAGAGAGAGAATGACGGACAATTGCTTGCTGTGAGAGAGAGAGAGAGAGAGAGAGAGAGAGAGAGAGAGAGAGAGTGAGAGAGAGAGAGATAGAGAGAATCAAGTACATTTGCTGAAATACAGTTGTTCTTAATTTTCTCACTTGCTATGTGAGAATGTTAGTTATTATGTTCTCAATGCCCCTTGCATTGTATGAGTTGTGTGGAAGCGTTTGCTAGTTCTAGTGCTATCCCTTTGTACATTGTGGCTGTGTCTGACAAAAGTTAACAATAAATAATGGTATTAGGAATACATTTGCCTCCTGCGTGAACTGTGCATAGCTGAATAGACTGTATTTTAATGCCGGTCATATGGTGGTACTTGGAGAGCCAGCTACGTTCTCAGGTGGTACTTGGTGTAAAAAGTTTGAGAACCACTGGTCTAATCTAACGCTGTTTATGTGGACTACAATTCCTGTACTGCCATATACCGGAAACCGGAAGTGTTTGTTTAGCTCCCCGTATTGGTCAGTATGACCGGTACGCCCACAGATGTATTATAATTCTGAAACAGACATTGTAATTAGCTTTATGTGACTTATAGCATGTACAGTACTGAAAACCAATCACTCAAGCGATATGGGATAGCTATAATTCACTGCGAATGAGAAGATAGTTATGTCATGCAGTTACATTAGGATTTCATACTTACCGGAAAAAGCTGGCGTGTTCACGTTGGATCCTCACAGTTCAGTTATTGAATAACCATATTAACTTACCCCCTTTTGTGCCCATGTGTATCTTTAATCGAATAGTGGTTCCTGAGGCTGTAGCACGTTACGTGTCGTCAATGCAATGCTCGGCTCGTTTCTCTTGGTTGTCTGGGACAATGCGTTCCTGGAAACACTCTTCTGCATCTCGCCACAGCAACTCAACACTTTCCAATAGCAGCGCGCACATACATATACAAATAAAACATATACTACACGTGGATTTCATATACCCTCGCCCTCGGGCATATTAAACTTTACGTTCGCCTATGGATAGGCTCACAACAAAACCATAACTCCACGGCGCGCATAGCGTGACGTCATCGCTCCAAGCGACGTTCGTGCGTTCTCATTCGCCTCGGAAATAACGCTTTGCAATCCTGCAGTACTAGTTCCGCGAGTTCTCAATAGCCTGGAATTTACCTAAACCCAGCGTTTTGTTACCGAATGAACGCGCCTGTGCATATGTGAAAACGTAAACAAACTGAAACGATAAAACTATACTTCCCAAATGGTCGTTCCCGTGGGCCGATTTTGTTGGTTCCGGAAATTACTATAGTTTGTCGCGTGAATTGCACCTCAATGTTATTCTCTGTATAACGGTACTCGTCTCTCAATGCTCGGCGCCATATCAGTCGGCATATTGTGCGCATACAAACGAGACTTTAAACAGACAAACAAACATTAATATATATAAGTTAACGTGTGTGTATATCTGACTGTATTGGATCGCTGTTCGTTTAGTCGACCAGCATCTGCTGCGACAAGGCATTTATCCCTTGACATAACTATACATCGTTATTAAAGTCATAACGACCGAATCCTGAACTTCGAAATTTAATAGCGATATATTCGATTATATATACCTTTTAATCATACTCTCGGTCCCTTCAACCCGCGACTAATGTCCCGTTAAATGTACATTCATGTACTACCGATACATCGCCGGTCACCTTCCCGCTTATCTGTATGATCAATTGGTTAATTTAATCCGAATACATCGTTTTCAGGAATGGAAGAGATTGTGGGCTTAGTTTGAGGTTGAAACAATGAATATTATGACGCTACTCTGGTCATTTCTAATTATGATTCCATCAGCTTCTCGGTCCTAACTTCCCGCCTCTTTGCAAAGGAATCACAGAACGTTTTTTAACAGAGTAGCGTTTTCAAGGATATCACATCTAATAAGCCCACGTTTCTTGCCTTGTTGCCTATATTTTAGTCTGCATCGGCTATACTTGGGTTAGCAATCCAACAACCTTATTTTGTGCCCTAACTTTCGGTTTGGCAACAGCTCAAATCCGGGAATAGCACTAACAACCCATCCTCTCAGAACATCTGTCCAGATAAAGGACCCAGGTACACGCGTTCCCCAGTACGATTCTCAATACAGATCAGATATATTAATGCACATTATTCTTACTCAGCCATGATCTCAATATTTGACAACATTCTGTAATATTCACCTGGCACAGAGAAAAGCGGGAAGGTTTTAATTCCTTGCCATACATTTTTGGTCGACCAGTCTATTATACTCACTTTTCTCTGTATAGCTGAAACAATACAGCACGCCGGTAGGACGCAAGAGTCCGTCACAAGTTCGTAGACGCCAATTGTGGGATATTTGTGGATATCCTGATGAAGAATGTTCTCAGTCAACCGAGGTTTGGATAATAACAAAGGTTTATTAACCAAACAGATAGAATACATAGAGAGAATGGCTGAGGGCTTTCCCCAGGTGATCAGCTGAAATGACCCAGGTAAAAGACCCCGATAGATCTCGGGAGGAGACCTATATAGGTAACAAGGGGGGGGGGGTGTGGTCCCATTTGATAGGTCAGATGGGGGGGGGGGGGGGTACAGGTTTGGGGAGAGGGGAGGGGGATGTCTTATTCCACAGATAGGGGGGGGGGCACAGGTAAGGGGGACACAGGGGAGGGGAATATATTTACATGAGAACATTATATTATACCACAGCCCCCATTGTGCCCCTGCCCTAAATGACTATATGTATGTGCCATTGTGCCCCTGCCCATATTGGCGCAAGCTGATGCAAATTTAAACCAGTCTGTAGCACTCTGGTTACAGTAGTTACACAGGGGACTATAATTTGCCGGCGCGGAAGGAATAAAGGATACATAACCTCTCAAGTTCAATGTGGGTTCTTCTGAACCGGTCACAGCTGATGTCGAAATGATTGACAACCATTGTAGGTGTAGCCAAGGAGCGCATTTTGACTGCTTCAAGAAGCAACCCTTGATAACTCCAGCGCTGATTGCAATTTGGAAGTGCAACGACGACAGACTGAGAAGCCGGGTGCACTGCAGATTCAGTCAGAACAACTTCAAGAAGACAAACTTACCTCACTGCTTTCATGTTCAACCCAGATTCGGCTCAAACAGGGGACTAAACACGTTTTGCAATTATGCCACATCAATGTGGAACGCCCTAACCACAGCCGTAAAATAATTTTAATCGCACCTTCAAAACCGCTCTCAAAGAAAGACAAAGAGCACCTGGCCCCCGTAAATGTCTAAACCCCCCCTCCCACCCACCCACCCCCTCCGAAATAATGTACAGTTTCCTCCCCCTCATATGTATATATTTTCTGTTAGGATCTCTATTTAACAGTACTGTATATTTGCATATCTTGTATGTCACAAATGTAACAGTACTGTATATGTCATGTAGATAGATGTATGTCATAAATGTCATGATATATATCTGTATGTTGTCGTGTATGTCATAAATGTCATTATGAATTGAAAATGGGGGACCCTGATGTAAACAAGACGAAATTCTTTCTCTGGTCTGCATCCCCTTAACAATTGTGTGTATTGAGCCGTACTGTATTGTACTCATTCTGCAATCTGTTAATAAAGTTTCCAATCAATCAATCAAAAAAGGTCAGAGCCGGACATCAAAGAGTCAATTATAGGTTGCTATACATGCCTGTATAGCAATATACAGAAGATATGTATATATGTCTCAAATTAATAATAATGCATAATGCTGGTTATAGGGACACAAACAGGCTGGATAAGCTGGTCAGGAAGGCCAGTAGCGTGGTTGGGGTGGAGCTGGACTCCCTAGCGAGGGTGGCGGAGAGGAGGAGCCTGGGTTCTATGAAAGGCGCTATATAAATTTGATCTATTATTATTATTAGTGCTGTCAGGCGATTAAAAAAAATTATCTAATTAATTACAGGATTTGTAATTAATTAATCTAATTAATCGCATTTTAATTGCATAACCATTTTATGCCTGATATTCTATATTCTATAATAATCATATTTCAAATTGTATGTGTCCGGATGGCAGAATTCAGTACTGTATCTACAAAACCTTCTGTCTAAATAAAACAGGATTACTTTACATGATAACCTCTCTCTTGTCTGTTAGAAACAACGCACGGGTTATTATGGGCTAAATTAAACAAGATACGACTAGGAAAATAATCTGGAAACTGGAGTGGTCCCTTGAGCCCATAATAGTTATTTTTTTCTGCCTCTAGACCCAGTGGGATGTGCGAGCAAGGGGCTAGGAGAGTGCACTAGAGGCAAACGAAAGTGAGCCACTAAGCGACCGACTTCTCTATACCAAACTGGTACAACGTACCAGGGAGTTGTAACTCGCGAACCACAAACCCATCTTCCATCTATTAATTTGCTTAGATTTTTCAGGTCTGGTCAATTTGAGCATGGTGTTATTCACAGTCAAAGATAAAAAAATAAAAAATTTGATATTCTCATTTGGTTCATTACAATTTACTCAAGCCTATACAGACACAGTATTTCTGACACTGGGAATACATTCCCTGAGATCCATAGATATCCCTAGAATCAGATACCAAGAACATGCTAAATACTTGTACAGCACTACAATGGCTGCTCTCAGGGGCGGACCTAGCACATTTGGCGCCCTAGGCGAGATTCACCAATGGCTTTTGCCTCTTCATAGTTCTCTAACGTTAGTCTTTCTTTCCTCAACGCTCAATTCTATAAACACTTGACCGATACCCATCAATGCACAGCGCTCTAGCATGTTCTGACTGTGAACACCTAAAGCTGAGGCTCAGACCGACCGACCGTTTTAGATTTTTGGCTCATTTTCCATTATGTTAGAATTTTTTTTATGTAAAAATAATGTTTGCCGATATAGAGGGGGGCGCCAAAACTGCACAGAGAAAAAAAATATAAATAAAGAAATAATTTTTTTTTTTTTTTTTTTGTCCCCCTCTGGGTGGCGCTCTAGGCGACCGCCTATATCGCCTGTAGGAAGGTCCGCCCCTGGCTGCTCTGCTTCTGGTCTCCAGTCCAGTGGCCTTGCTGGCTATTTGGCTCTTAGACAAATGTTATTCTTAGAACAATAGACCCGTTACTGATATTGGGAGTTGTGCCTATAATTTACTATTTCGCTCTGACCTGGTGAATGACCTACAATGGCTAACATGTTTTAGGTTTGTTAATAGTAGACAGCCCTTGGGTGAACAATTATTGTTGTAATTAGGAATCTCTTTTGTAATGTCTATCAATATAATTAAATTTTATTTCTGTTTTAATTGTATTTATTCTATTTTATCTCTGTCTTGTCATTATTGCAATACGTTTCTGTCCTGTGATGTCTTATGTATTATTATTATTGTGTTGTTGTCTCTTTCATGTGAAAAAAGAGACTTGTACAGCAGTGGTGCCAATAAAATATTTTCTATGAACCCCAATGGCTGAAGAGTTGTCTGATCTGCTATTGGTAAAATAATGTAAACTAATATACTTACCTTTATACCTTACCTGCTACACTTAGGCTACCTGTGTAGATAAACCCATTCATTCATTCATTCATTCATTCATTCATTCATTCATTCATTCATTCATTCATTCATTCATTCATTCATTCATTCATTCATTCATTCAGCTCGTTGTCTACCTTACTACGATAGGAAAGAGGTGTCCTTTGTGTTTTAAAAACATTTCGCTTAGGAATTATTGACCGCGGAAATTCGAATCTGTGAATATCTTTCTAACTTTACCTAAGTCTCCCGATTCCGATACAATAAAGCGAGTCTTCATCACAAATCATATTCTCAAAACAATCTGAAGGGCAGATATTATTGCAGCGGAGCCTGCGGGACGCCTATTGCCGACCACTGAACTAGGATATCCGTTGGGTAACGTGTGTTTAGACAACACTAATTGGGACAGACCACACAGGCTATTTCCATATAGGTGGCTATTACTTCACATAAAAGATCATGTCTAAATGAAAAGAACAACACTAAAAAATATCTTTATCTACGTAGCCTATGTAGGCTTATGTATGAATTTATTTATGTATTTATTCATAACGATACCCGTGCATGGCTTTTACTTTGAAAAATGTAGTTGTCACGTGGTTCCGTTTTTCATTCTTCAAATCAAAACGGAATAACGAAATAAGGAATGGGCCAAAACCAGAATCGGCCCATTATTTACTCCTTTTTTTTATTTGATTCTGACACCAAAATACGAAAAACAGCTCCGTATTTCTGTTTTTCCCTGTTTTTTCGATTTTGGTTTCAAACGGAAATAGGAAAACACCTCTGACGTAATCATAAGAGAATATAATGTCCTAAACAGAATCGGTTAGAGACAATTCTGTCTCTCAGGTCCAGCTGTTCAAACAACCCAGCAGACATGTCTCTGACAGGATGCAGGCAGAAGATAAAAACAGTAGAATTGCCTTACAGTGTGATAAAAGTCAACACATGTTACAGGAACACGTTGTAAAACACTATAGTGTGGGTGGTCAGGTGGCGTAGCGGAGATTGTGCTCGTCACCAACGCAGGAGATGCTGGGTTCGAGCCGAGCTCTCGGCGTTGCCACCAGCTTGGCTGGCCGTTCACACTAATACAATTGGCAGTATTAGGGGGTGGGGAAGCTGGCGGGTGGGAAGCTGGCGTTGTGGACAGCGACGCCTACAGGTCAGGTCTCGGCGCTTGCTAAGCGGGGCAGGACTTGGTGGAGATAGCGTGCCCTCCCACGCGTTACACTTCACCAATGAGAGTCCTCGCTGCCAAGTGAAAAGACATCACTGGCTGTCGGCGCACGTCTCGGAGGAAGCGTGCGATCGACTCGGGACGCCCTTGTACCGACTCGTAGGAGAACATGCATACAGCAGCCAGGTAGGGGAGGGGGGGGGGGATTGGCACAACGACTAATTGGGACGGGAAGAAAATCAGAGAAATCAGAAACAAACAAAAAAACACTATAGTGTAACCCTGGGAAACATACAGGGTTGGCGTTATCATGACAGGAATAGTCCCCAGCTAAAACTGAGACAAAAGGCTCAAGGAATTTATGGAACCGTTCAAAGTAGATCCTATTCTTCTTAACAGCTGTAGGTCCTGTGACAACAAGACTGGCTCCAAAGGGGACCAGAGGAAAACGATCAAGAGTAAACTAAACCGTGTAAAACTAATAATCCAAAGATAAAATAAATTTAATTGGTGATAATTATATGTTTAGGTTATAGGCAATTGTAGGAAAGCCCTGCTAATAAGACTACTTTGTTCCGTAACAGCTCTTTAATATGTTGTTGTTGACAGGAAAGGGTAATTGATTTATGCCAGTGTAATCGTTCAGCGTGATGTGCTATGTTGCACTCTAGTCTTCTGATAACGTTACTGGCCCTTTAAGAGTTTCTCCGTTGAACGTGTGCACAAGCTGTTCTCTGTGCTGCTGCCTGACGGTGCGGCAGTAAGATCTGTCCCTTTGGGATAACGTGTGCGTCAATGAACGTGAGTACAGTACCTGTTTAGTTCCTGCCTAGTTCGTTCATTCAGTTTACTCTGTACTTAGTGTGTCTCCGCTGATCCATTCCTGTTGACGTTGTTCCCTCTGTTATTGAAACACTGCGCCGTTAGTTTAGCTACATGTTAGCCAACCTAGGTTCCCCCTGCTATGATATGCTGCTGCGCTGCGTGGTAGCTTAGCCGCACGTTAGCTAGCCTAAGTTATAACTATAACTCACTCATTACCCCTAGTGAATTGAATGTATCTTTACACCCGGTTTACAGTCCGCCTACCTATATATTGTTTACATGCACTGCATGAGTAATCCCCCTGCATAGGCTATGTAGGTTATATCTAATAACTCCGGTTAAGTGAATGTCTTGACTACTAGTTGCACTGTATTGCTAATGAATATTATTGCAGCTATAGACCACATGTTTATGACATTATGTTTACGTGCGCCACTATTGTGTTTACTAATGTATACTGTATTGTATTCCCTCGCAGCTGTCCACACACACCTTTCTGTTCCCAAATACAACCAATACCTGCAGCACGCCTCTGTGTGATTCTTTAATCGGAGTTACAACGCCATAGTGTCCACCAGCTCTATCAAACGCAACCCGTGGAGGCCCTAGCCCTCCGATTCATGGTCCTTCGAAGCCAGATAGAGCTCCTCCAAGACGCTATGGCAGACCAGGACACCACAGAGACCACGCTCACCCGCAGAGAGAGCGCCACCTACCAAGCCACCTACGTGACCTCGAAGTGGGATATGAACCCGAATTCAGTACTCGGATCAGTCAGTACTCGGACCAGTCAGTACTCGGATCAGTCAGTACTCGGATCAGTCAATTCCTAGACCCACCATAAGGTCAGGTGTCGGCTCCCATCGTTCATACCCGGCGAGCGAAGCAAGGGCTCCGTATGAAGGTAGTAGGTCCTCACATCCGTCAATTCCTAGACCCACCATAAGGTCAGGTGTTGGCTCCCATCGTTCATCTGGGAGTGTACACCGACAACATGCTCTCTCACCAGTCCAGGAAGCTATCCTCCAGGAGCACATCCACTCCCTGGAGCTTGAGGAGCTACAGCGCCAGGTACAAGAAGACGGCAACGCCGACCTGGAGCGCCAACGCTTACAACGCGAGTGCCAACGCTTACAACGCCTACAGCAGGAAGCACAAGGTGCACGGGAAGCTATCGTTAAACGCCTGGACAGGCAGAGGCGGCTTAAGAAGAAGGAGAAGGAACTTCAAGTAGCCAAACTGGTCACCTCACTTCTTCAAGAGTCAAAGATGAGGGCTCTTGTGCGTGCAGCAGCATCTGAGCCGACCTATTCATCACCTGGACAACAGCACCACGTAGTGGCACCTGTGCCTCTAGCCCTTCCTACCGTACCACAGTACATGCATCCCCTGCCGGCTAATCTAGTCGCCATCACTCCAGTGATACACCATCCAGCACAGGCGACGCCTCGCTCTGCTGCTCCCCCTGTGTCATGGTACCCAGCTCCCAACATGCCTGGTTCAATTGACCAACCTAGTACTCAACTCAGTACCCAACCTAGTACTCAACTCAGTACCCAACCTAGTACTCAACTCAGTACCCAACCTAGTACTCAACTCAGTACCCAACCTAGTACTCAACTCAGTACCCAACCTAGTACTCAACTCAGTACCCAACCTAGTACTCAACCCAGTACTCAACTCAGTACTCAACTCAGTACCCAACCTAGTACTCAACTCAGTACCCAACCTAGTACTCAACTCAGTACCCAACCTAGTACTCAACCTAGTACTCAACTCAGTACCCAACCTAGTACTCAACTCAGTACCCAACCTAGTACTCAACCCAGTACTCAACTCAGTACCCAACCTAGTACTCAACTCAGTACCCAACCTAGTACTCAACTCAGTACCCAACCTAGTACTCAACCTAGTACTCAGCCTAGTACTCAACCTAGTACTCAACCTAGTACTCAACCTAGTACTCAGCCTAGTACTCAACCTAGCACCCAACCTAGTACTCAATCTAGTACTCAGCCTAGTACTCAACCTAGTACTCAACCTAGCACCCAGCCTAGTACTCAACCTAGTACTCAACCTAGTACTCAACCTAGTACTCAACCTAGTACTCAACCTAGTACTCAGCCTAGTACTCAACCTAGCACCCAGCCTAGTACTCAACCTAGTACTCAACCTAGTACTCAACCTAGTACTCAACCTAGTACTCAACCTAGTACTCAACCTAGTACTCAACCTAGTACTCAACCTAGTACTCAACCTAGTACTCAGCCTAGTACTCAACCTAGTACTCAACCTAGTACTCAACCTAGTACTCAACCTAGTACTCAGCCTAGTACTCAACCTAGTACTCGACTAACTCAACCTAGGACTTCTCCCAGTCCTCCGCTCCCTGCTGTTGAAGACCTCTCTTCATGGAAAGATCTCGTCCAAGCAACAGTCAGGTCCCTTCACGGTGCGGCTGATGCCCAGACCACTGATCAGCCTTATGAAGCAGCCGACTTCCTCAATGCTGAGAAGGTCCTCCTTAAACGAACCCAGCTGGACTCATTCCCAGAGGAGATCAAGGCCCTCAAGTCTGACCGACCTCTTCCCCCAGACAGTCGTTTGGATCCACATCACCCCCTGACAAAGCTGATCATCCAAGATTATGATCAAACTCTTCTCCACCCCGGGCCTGAGAGGGTATTCGTTGATCTTCAATCCCGATTCTGGGTTCTACGTGGAAGAGAAGCAATCCGCAAGCATCAGCACACCTACCGAGAATGTCATCTGCGGCGAGCAAAGCCCGACATGCCTAAAATGGCCGCCCTTCCGCCCTGTCGCCTGCGTCTCTACAAGCCCCCATTCTATTCCACCAGAGTAGACTGTTTTGGGCCATCTCACACCAAGATAGGGCCCCGGAGAGGCAGAAGTGGAGGTAGGACGGCAAGAAACAGTCACTCGGCCAGGTGGCCCTCATCGTTGACCCACAGCTTCCTCTGGCACTCTGGCCCGTTGGGAAGGTCACTCAGACGTACCCTGGAACTGACGAGCGTACCCGCACCGCAGCTGTCCAGGTGAAGGACAGAACATACCTGCGCCCTGTATCCCGGCCGGTGCAGCTCCCGAGTCTCCCGGATACAGAGGACCCCTGAGACTTTCCTGTTTAGTTCAAAAGGTCTAAGTAGACTTAGGGTGCGGCTGTGTAGGAAAGCCCTGCTAATAAGACTACTTTGTTCCGTAACAGCTCTTTAATATGTTGTTGTTGACAGGAAAGGGTAATTGATTTATGCCAGTGTAATCGTTCAGCGTGATGTGCTATGTTGCACTCTAGTCTTCTGATAACGTTACTGGCCCTTTAAGAGTTTCTCCGTTGAACGTGTGCACAAGCTGTTCTCTGTGCTGCTGCCTGACGGTGCGGCAGTAAGATCTGTCCCTTTGGGATAACGTGTGTGTCAATGAACGTGAGTACAGTACCTGTTTAGTTCCTGCCTAGTTCGTTCATTCAGTTTACTCTGTACTTAGTGTGTCTCCGCTGATCCATTCCTGTTGACGTTGTTCCCTCTGTTATTGAAACACTGCGCCGTTAGCTTAGCTACACGTTAGCCAACCTAGGTTCCCCCTGCTATGATATGCTGCTGCGCTGCGTGGTAGCTTAGCCGCACGTTAGCTAGCCTAAGCTATAACTATAACTCACTCATTACCCCTAGTGAATTGAATGTATCTTTACACCCGGTTTACAGTCCGCCTACCTATATATTGTTTACATGCACTGCATGAGTAATCCCCCTGCATAGGCTATGTAGGTTATATCTAATAACTCCGGTTAAGTGAATGTCTTGACTACTAGTTGCACTGTATTGCTAATGAATATTATTGCAGCTATAGACCACATGTTTATGACATTATGTTTACGTGAGCCACTATTGTGTTTACTAATGTATACTGTATTGTATTCCCTTGTAGACAACCACACACATGCAAATCTCCCAATACAACCAATAACTGCAGCACGCCTCTGTGTAATTCTTTAATCGGAGTTACAACGCCATAGTGTCCGCCAGCTCTATCATACGCAACCCGTGGAGGCCCTAGCCCTCCGTTTCAGCAATTATAAATGTTGTGTTCTATGAGATACTGGAAGCGGTCCCACACTGTGAACATATGTTTGAATTGAACCTACAATAACTACAGGATTCCAAATGACTTGTCAGGACAACAGCAGCTGTGGGTGACACAGTCAGACTACCAGAGTTAATTGTCCCTGCCCATAAAGCAAATAGGGCAGTTGGATTAAAAGCAGAATATCTAGTTAATATTAGCAATAAAGAGACTCAGAAATAGTGGAGGAATCTTTAGCTTATCATTCTGAATAAAAATATATCAAAAGCTGGGTTCTCACTATATCGATGGAATTATCAAGTAAATCATTTAGTATCATATGATTAAATAAACAATAAAGTCGGAAACATTACTCCAGTAATGTTGGATGATCTTATGCTAAATTAAGTGTTATTGAAATATTGGAACCTCTGTAAATTACTGGAATTGTCCAAATGCTTATCTGATAATCGCATCTGTTCAGGGATTTCACGAAGAGGTGTATTAGGACCGGACCAGGGATAAATGTTTAATAAGAAATGACATGAATTAATGCAACAAGTCTATTTTAATCAATCACGAAATTGTGTGAAAATGGTCGCATTAGAGAGAGGGAATCCTCCATCTCTGGCTCACATTCCAGAGATGGCCTCAGGCTGTTCTGGTTGGTTGTAAGGTGTGTCTGTCATCTTGATGACGCGAGTAGCAGGGGGCGTGTCTGGAATGTTTAAAAGCACGCTCCCCGGGAAGAAGGAGAGAGACGAGACACCAGAGACGAACGGAACGAGAGGAGATGATAAGACACCACCAGTCAACTGGACCTCGATGAAGGTTCCTGCTCCTTGCTTACTGCTGTTCCTTGCTGAATACTGCTGCTGTTGAAACCACCGCTGAAGAAGAGACTGTTGATCAACTGAAATACTTAATACTCGGAAATCCAGAACGAGTGTGTATATGACATTCAGAATGCTTTGAGACGGCCGCTGCCAGGATGCCTTAAATGAAAGCTCTATTCTTGAATACCACTCAACTCGACCTGTGTGGGACTCGGTTCATCTACACTTCTACACCTGCACCAGAGACCGGTGGTCTACCACACACGTAGACAGAGACCAGAGTACTAGCCAAATATACGACACCTCGTATTTCCGTTTTTCTTTTTTTCTTTTTCGTATTTCTGTTTGAAAATCAAAGCGTACACGTACCCTATATCCTTATAGACATCTTGTCGTTTGATATAGCTCTGCAAACAAAACTATTGCTGTTATAACCTGCAGTTTTTTGTTTTATCCACTTTTTCTCCTTATTTTTCTATTTTTCTTCCATCCCAATTTCGTGTTTCCAATTCTCCCCTCCCCTGTCTTGAACGTTGCTCGACTATGCCCTCCACTGGTCGGTTGTAGGGAGGATATAAGCCTTGCATCACGTGTCCCCTTCGGTACACGAGGAGGCAGCCTGTCACATCTTTTCACCTGCCAGCGCGGACTCTCAGTGGCGAGGTGTAACGCATGGGAGGCTCACACTACCCCCGCTACTTCCTGTCTCTGCTGTGCAGGCGTCCCCCAACCGACCTGTAGAAGTCGCTGTCCACAATGTCCAAATCCCCACCCATCGACTTCCACCCTCTAACTCTGCCAATTGAGTTAGTATCACGGCTGGCCCAAGCCGGAGGCAATGCTGACACCCGGATTCGAGACCGGAGTCTCTTACATTGGTGACAAGCACAATCTCTGCTGCGCCACCCAGCCGCGCCTAACCTGCAGTTGTTTAATATCTCTGCCAGGGATGGAAAGAAGCCTTTCAAACACCCAGGCATACTGTACAACTCTGAGATAGTTGTAGGCATAACTGTTATTGTTATTTTATTGTTATTGTTATTACTTTTAACAACATATTATCAATTATTCTAAATGATTCCCCCAAAGGATTATTCAAAATTATATCATTTTTTAACATTGAGTCTGCCAAATAAAGGAGCCATTTGGGCAATTATAACTAGACCGACAACCAGAGATCATATATCAAAGATAGAATGCTTCTTTGCACCAAAATATGTACTTTTACTTTTGATATGCAAGTATATGTACTTCAGTAAATGTTTCAATAGAGAACTTTTATTTTGACCAGATTACTCTTCTGTCAGAGTATTTAAGTATACTTTTACTTGAGCAAAGTAATTGGATACCTCTTCTTCCACCACTGATCTCTCCCTTCAGGATATTGTGATGTCACTGTGATGTGTGGCGTGAGAGAACTTACAGTATTTCCCCGGAGGTGCCTCACACGTACTGCGTAGTGAGTTCAGCAGAGATGTCACACAACCTCGGTTCTCAAGCAACTTCACGATCACTGCTGTGGATTCAGGGGTGTAAATGCAGATGGTGGAGATGGTGTGAGTGCACCCTGGCCCCCATTGTTGGAGGCCCCAAAGAGAAGCCCTTTCCTAGAGAAAATTGTGCCTATATAGGAGGCCAGTGGTTTTCAACCGTTTGAGAACCTTTTGTTAAGGACCCCCAAATTGAGAGCCCCCCCCATACTTTATACCACATACAACCCAGACCCAACCCCATACAAGCCCCCTCATCCATACTTTGATACGATTTTGTCTCTGGGAGCCCCATCTAAGAAGATTTTCATTGTTAGAGTCCAGAATCCCTGATTTGTCTATATCTAGCGGAGGTATCGTGAGTAATATCCACTGTCACGATGGACTTCAAGTGTTGTGAAGTGGCTGTGGAACGTAGCGATAATGCGAGTTAAACTCACTCCCCCTTAACACATTCCCGCCCAAGCATGGAGATCTCCGTGTTTCGATTCCACCCATTGTGGACAGAGGCACGGATATATCCGTGGGAAGTTGTTATTGCTTTTATTCCATTTTAATAACCTATTCAAGGTCGCCGAGCGGCACTGCAGATTTACCCTACTCTATGAATTCGAGAAGGTGCAATACCGGCCAGATCCTCTTAGGGGCACTATCGCGCTAATGCAGTGTGCCCTGTGGCTGAACGGATCAGTCTTTTTTTTTTTTTACTTTCAATGGAGATTTCAGTAGCAGGATTCTGGATGTGCAGCATGTAGCTTGGATTACGTTTCGGATCGCAGATTTCACCATGCAATAAGGGGATTTATCATCAGCCAATGGACATATCGATCTACCAGATGGCGATCGATAACAGGGAAATGCTCGGGGGGATCAGCCCGGACCACGGTAAGATCTTTTTCACGTAAATTACAGCCCGATCTGGCATTGTTTTGATAGCCATCCAGGCGATCGGCCTATGTGGCTAGTTAGACGAACACGGTTATTGGTAATCAATAATAATAAACGACGTCCCCCGCCCCCCCCCCCCCCTTTCATGCATACATGCTTTGGGATCGTCCCGATCATATGCAGTTTGAGTTATTTCTGTAGCATCTGTAAAACGGAAATGCCATTGGATATAACGTTAGCAGCTATTAGCCCTATATCTAGCCTTCCAGAAAATATACTAGTCCCAAATCCCGTATACCGCTTATATTCACGGCGCTATAAAATGAGAACCTATTGATGAATTTTATTTTTTCTTTAAGCCATTTTGAAGGGACGGTTTATGGACTCAATTGACAATGAGAATGGACAGATAGCAATACTATAAAGTATAGATTTAGCTGTACAAACAGCCCCACGTTTGTTTACATTCCCCGGTCCTCTTGACATTAATTAGACTCAGCCCAATGGCCCCGAATGTGTTAAGAGGCATATAGACACGTTAGCAAGCAGTGAATTCACTTCTTGGTATAGCGGTCTATGATGTCAGCCACGGTGCGGGCCCCCTGGGTTTGAATCTCCCTCAAGGCATCAAGTTTAACATACAACGCAGAGATGGCAATATGAGACCGGTTACATATATACTGTAGTTGAGGAGATAACTGGAGGAAGTGAAACTTCTCATACATTACTTTATAACTTCTTGTCAAATAAATATATAGGAAAATGTAACTATATTCCTAATTTTTTTTGGGATGACCTGGAACCCCTTCTATATGTAGAAGGGTGGATTATCCCTACTTTATAAGAGTGGATATGAACTGTCACCAGGTAGTGGGAGCACAGCAGATCTGGGTCCGGCTGAGTCCCCAACTGTAGTGTAGGGGTACTAGAATTGGCATTTAGCAGAGGGAGCGGATGGGGCCTAGGATTCACTAACCTAGGGGTTATACGCTGGTCTTTCTTGCCCTCCAGGGCGACGGTAGTAATTCCCCAAACACCCACACTTCCCCTAATACGTCCCACACCCTCTCACCCCCGGTGGCAGTAATGGTAAATGATATAATTTCTCCCCAAAGCAGTACCTTTCCTTGTTGACTGGTGGAGACCTGTACAGAGCACCTGCTCCAATTACACTTCGGCCGTGGATAAGAAGGGGTTAAACAATAATGTACATTAACACTTACATTTTTGCCCGCCATGCTCATTCTGCCGAAGACGCCGTAACACGTCTTTGATATCAATATTTCAAAAATCTGTGATCGAAATCATATTTCTCCTCCGGGGACCTGAGATATACTGTTGAGCTCCACTCAACTCTCTAACGGTTCAAAAGCGCCATCTGGTGGCCGATCGGCAGATCGCCCAACAGGAAGTGACGCGCCAAACTGGAAGTGCTCACCCATATTTCGTCCGGGCACTCGCGATCGTTAGCAGGACTCCATCTCGACACACTGGATAATCAATCGCTCGCCCTAACTCAATAAACAACGTTATTTGGACATATATAGTATTATACAACCTGGAAATGGTTCATCTAGATCAACATCCCATAATAGAAAACTGTCTACTCCAAGCTGATCGCCCAACGGCCCGAGGAGACTGGGGTAAGTTTCAGCGTTTATTATTACCGTGTTCGATATAAACTGCTCTGATGATCATATCACCCACACTAGATGAATCATCTAACGTTGCCCACGGAATTATAAACGACCCCCCGCCCATCCGGTCAACATCAGATGATAAGTAGTAACTTCTAGAACCACCTCCAGTTGAAATTTTTTATCTGGCACTGATCGCTATCAAACTGTATTTCATCATCAATATAATGCATTTGGGGCTATAAATCAAGTTCTGGAGAAAGCTGCAGAAAACGATAAAAACATACTTATACTTTAGACCGTATTTTAGTATGAATATGTGAATGAAAAAGTATAACGTTGCTACACCCTGAACAATAGATATAGGACATTGAATGGGCCATAATAATGTCAATTTAGCAATACAATTTAAAAAGTTATAGCCCTGCAAAGAAGGGGAACTTCTCCATAGACAAATAGAGCTGGCTAGGGATGGTAAATTATGAATTTAACCATGGCGATCAAACTGTTAATAAAAAAAGGGGGTTAAGCAAGAATGCACATTAATTCACACGCACACAGTGGTCCCATTTATACGCCTCTCCTTTTACTGAAGGTTACATGTATCTGCATGAACAAGTCCCCGTAAGGGTTAATAGGCTTTTCATGTACAAATAACGAGGAGGGGGCAGCGCGCTCCGGGAGCCACACAATGGGAAACACTTATTTCTACAATGGTGCCATATGCACCGCACGATAACACAACACAATAAATGCAATAGAGTGGGCCCACACTGAAACAAAATACCTTATAAGTGCCGGCATTACCAAAATAATAAAGTTGGGGCGCCCCTAGTCACTGGTGCACGTGCCAGCTCAAAGTACCTTATCCTCTTCGCCCTTAGAGGGCATGCTCTCGAAAAAGAGAATGTTCGCCGATAATGTTCCAGGGCGCTTGGAGCGCTAACAGTACCTGGTGTGAGTGTACCAACCGAGTGCTGGCCTGCTCCCGCAACGAATGTCTGTGACGCGAGGTGGCCTTCGAACGGTACCGTGGTTGTCACCTGTGATAGCAAGGGGGCTGGCTGGGCTGACGTTAGGCAGGCGAATCGCTGGACTGGCGGTCGGCTAGGAGAATGCTGGAGGCAGGTGCGGTCCGGCGACGTCTGCTGCGGTGTCTGCTGCGGGGCTGGAAGACGGTGGAGCAACGCGTGAGCTAACTGGGCTAAAGGCCTATACTTGAAGCTAAGCTTTAGTCAGTGTGACCAAACTATTCTCCCGACTATACGTTCTAAACGCAGCACGTGGATGATCAACAGTGCAGTCCGGCTGTCGTACGTCTTCTTCTTGGTTCAAACGTACCCTAATCACTATACTGGTAAGCTAAACTTTCGTATATGACGTTACTTTCCCACAACGTGGCCGGAGTCGTATTTCGCGTGTCCTTGTGATGATGAGCTCTTCGTCCACACGTCCGCTTGCTTCTCTGGAAATTGACGAAGAGAGCGTCTCGTGTATCTAGCTCCTCCTTCATGCCAGTCTCTTCCTCACCTGTCCTTTGCCAGCCCAACGTCGCACCAGCTCCCCCTGGCGACAGTCCAGCGCCATGTCCCACTACTAAATGTCAATATTAGGATATGGAGAATCAAGACGGGTCAGCGAGTTACACAACGTTATCATGAACACAGTAGAGTACAAGGAATTAGAGTTAGACACATTGAATTACTGTTAGACATATTCAGGTGTCTACATTTCCCCCTACTTTAAACTTGCCAAGTCCCAATGCAAGTTACACAACCCCCTGTTTAGTGGAGTTACTCAATTAGACATTGCATACATTCACACAGTCCTTAGACCAACAATTTCACACAACTTTTCACAATTCGCAAACACTGTTCACAGAACACATTCTTGAGTACATAGTCGTGACGATACCTGGCAGGTAACCGACCTCTAGTACTCCTCTGTGGCTGGAGTGGTCCGACCCCCCCCCTTTCAGACCGCGTGTCTGAATCGTTCGTTCCCACCGACAGGTTGTCGGCAGCGGCCTCGTCCTCTTCAGCCGTTCGCCTGAATCGGCCTCCTGGCCTTCATCTACACCGTCCTCCCCTGACGAGTCCGACTCCACCCCTTCCCCAGCGTCGGGCATGATCCCCGTGAGAACACGAGGGGACTTGGGTGGGTTACATACTCTGGGACAAGGTTCCCGAGGGCGATAAATTGCGGGCTCCTCGTCTGACTCGGAAGAGCTCTGCGAATTCGTAGGAGTCCTCCGGGGGATCCGCGCACGCCCTTCCCGGTCGGAATTGGGAAAGGTACAGGGCTTGAGCTGGTCCCGATGGACAGTCTTCTCCGGCCCCCCTCTTCCGGCCTGACCTTGAAGACAGGTGTCCCTTCATGGTTCTGTGCAACCACCAGATAGGGGGTAGGTTCCCATTTGTCCTGGATCTTATTACGACCTCTGGGTTCTTTGCCACCCAGTACGTCCCTGGGCATCCTTGCATCCCTCCCGAAGAGCAAGTAGAAGGGGGCGTACCCCGTGGAAGAGTGCACGTGGCAGTTGTACGTAAGTACCAGTTCGGGCAGGTGTTCCTTCCAGTCCCGCTTCTTGTCCGCGGGCAAGCTACGCAGCATATCATGCATGGTCCGGTTAAATCTCTCGCATTGGCCGTTCCCCTGGGGGTGGTAGGGAGTAGTACGGCTCTTGGAGATCCCGTAAAGTCTACAGAGTTCCAGCTTGAACGCGCTGTAATTCCGGTCGTTTCTTTCGGACCCTCGTAGGCCCCTGCTCGCGAAGGCGATGACGCGCTTTACGCCCTCTTGCTTCTGGCTCAGCACGGCTCCCAGCCCCAAGTAGCTTCCGTCCGTGGTCACTACGAAGGGGAGTTGGAGGTCCGGATATGCCAACACCGGTGGCGTCATTAGGCACCCCCGCAGTTGATCGAAGGCCTCTTGACACTTCGGAGTCCATTGGAAGGGCTCGGTCCGGCCTTTAGCGAACCCTTTCTTTTCTTTCCCCATGAGGGCATGCAGTGGTTGCGCCACTTGGGCGAAATGGGGCACAAATCGCCGGTAGTACGACATGAATCCGATCACTTGTCTCACTTCTTTCGCCGAGCGTGGTGCCGGCCAGTCCTCCAGGGCCCTTACTTTGTCGGTGTCGACTTGGACCCCGGTCCCAGGAATTTTACCTCCGCCTTGAGGAGGAAACACTTCCGGGGCTTGAGTTTGAGGCCATTTTCACGGAGGCGTCCGAACACCAGGTCCAGCTTCTGACAGTGGCTCTCAAAGTCACTTGAGAACACCAACACGTCGTCCAGGTATACCAACAGGACATCGAAGGCCAGGTCCCCTAACACCGCGGTCATCAACCGCTGGAACGTTGCCGGCACATTGCACAGCCCGAAGGGCATACGGGTCCACTGGTAGAGGCCGAAGGGCGTCGTGACGGCCGTCTTTTCTTGATCCTCCTCTTTCACCGCCACCTGGAAGTAGCCAGCCGTGAGGTCGAGGGATGAGAAGATTTTGGCCTGCCCGAGGGCGTCTAGGGACTCCTCTATACGGGGTAGAGGATACGCATCTCAGTGCGTCACATTGTTTAGTCGACGGTAGTCGCAACAGAATCGCACGGAGCCGTCTTTCTTGATCACTATCACTGCGGGCGACACCCATGGTGTAACTGAGGGGTACAATTCCCTGACTGTATTGATAAGTATGGTATCATTAAACCACTACCGCTTTATGTACTTTAATTACTGGCCATACAGTACATGATATATAAATATGATGAACACTTCCCACAATGAATCGGTTCCACACAAAGGTGTAATCAAGTATTTATTGCAGCAAAAGGTACATAATATACTTCTCTATTTTACTTTGGATGCGCTTATAAGGCAAAGGAATGTGCGTAGGCAAATCAATAATGAATGTCCATTCTCTGGTTACGCAGGAGGTAATTATACAACCTGAATCTTAGGGAATTATATCTATGGTACACTAGTAATATATAGCGGGATATACTGGAAGGGTCCCCCCGGTTGTAAGCCAGCAGGGGTAGAGGATCTGTCGGTAGTAGACAGTCTGGTCAACAATGACTAAGGAGACTCCAAGTACAGGAGACGGTGCAATAGTCTCTTGATCCACAGACGAATACAGCTGTTCTCCGTAGACTGTAGCTCCACAGTGAAGAAAGCTAGCCGGCCTCAGGCTCTCTGAGGCGCAGACTCGACGTGGCTCCTCACAGGGTAAATCCCACACGTGTAGGCGTCGGCGATTCTCCGCTCCATAAATCACAGGACCAAAACAAATATAATCCAGCCGCAAAGGGCTATGCAGTCGTCGGGTAGATTAATCCAGTGTACATGTCCACACGGTTCTCGTCTAGGTCTCCTCGGGTGAAAGCGCCATGAAAGCAGCCCAGCCTGGATAAGCACTCTAGCTGGTACGAGGAAGCGTTGGTGATGCTGGTCACTGTAGAACTTTAGCCGCACGATACACTATACACAAATAGACTATTACTGACTTAATAGAAATATGTCGCACTCGACGGTATAGCGCCAAACTCTGACAATTCAGTTATTAATTCGCACGCGGTCTCAATGCTCTATTTGGGGCCAAACAGGCCATACTTCACCGCACAGAGTATCGTGGGTGAGGCTTCAACTTATTGGGTAACTCTACTTCTGTATTCACCTGCGCCATATTTATATGCACGGCGAACAATCTAGTGCCAACCTCATTTCTGTCTCGTATTCCTGGGCAAGGCCGGGCATGTACAGACATGTCTTGACGGTGGCCTTGAACCTGACTCCGGAGGCATGGCCCTGGGGCCTGTGGACCGCTGTCCAATAGGAGAATGAAATATTATGGTCTGGTCTAGGCTAAAGGGATATTCCGTGTATATGTACAAGGAATATACAAGGGATATCAAACGATATACAAATACTATGCAATATATATCAATCAATAAATATATATATTCGGTTTAATCTGATCCTTTGTAACAGCCGCCTCCTAATTAGTCCCACCTAATTAGCTAAGCAGAGACAGATTAACCGCACTGTCCACTACTCAATGTCTGTTGTGAGGGGTCGGGCAGTTCACAAAGTCATAGGGTCATGGTCGTCATCGATAGTATCGGGGAGCCTTGGCAGTTCTATTAGCCTCGCCACGGGTCGGGTGTAGATCCGTCCTTGGACGAGCACTTCGGTTGCTCGGACCTTTCCGTCGGCACCGGTGATCACTTTGCTTACGCGGCCAGCCGGCCACATAGCTCGGGGTAGTGACTGGTCGATAATCATGACGACTGTTCCTTCTGTCAAATTGTCTCTCTCTTTCACCCATTTCTGGCGGGTCTGTAGAGACGGTAGATAGTGGAGTAGGAAGCTGTTCCAAAACTTGTCAGCCAATACTTGACTGTACCTCCACATTCTTCGGCCGTTCGCTTCTTCAGGCCTGTACATTGTCTGTGGTAGCGCGGGGTCCAGCCGCCCCATCAAGAGTGTGTTGGGGGTGACTGGGTCGACATCTGCTACATCACTTGAGACGTAACCGAGGGGCTTTGAGTTCAATACTCCCTCGATCTCCGTGAGGACTGTCATTAAGACTTCTTCCGCCACGGTCTGGGCCCCAAGCACGGCGTACAGGGCTGTCTTTATTGAACGTACTTCTCGTTCCCAAGTTCCACCGAAGTGAGGTGCATTCGGGGGATTAAACTGGAAGTCAATCTGGGATGGAGCGAGGTGGGTCTTAAGTTCTGGGCCCATAGCTTGGAAGCTCTCTCTCAGTTCTCTTCCTCCGCCTTTGAAGTTTGTCCCGTGATCAGACAATAATATAGACGGTTTGCCTTTCCGCGATGTGAATCTTCGGAGGGCCATAAGGAATGAGTCTGTGCTCATGGTTGGAAGGAGTTCTATATGCATCGCTCGGGTGGTCATGCATTTGAATACAATACCCCACCGCTTCTCGGTTCCTCTTCCTTTCTTTATATACAGCGGGCCGAAACAGTCCATACCGGTGGAGTGAAAGGCTTGTCGCCGAGTCGGAGGCGACAGGGAGGTAGGTCAGCCATCCGGGGTATACTGGGCTGCGCTCGCCACTTACGACAGTCTAGACAGGTTCGCTGGAAGCGCCGCACTGCTTCTCTCCCTTGCAGTATCCAATAACGACGTCTGATCTCCGCGAAGACTCTCTCTGCCCCGGCGTGATGCACATCCTCGTCGTATTTCTTTATGATCAGCTCTGTGACCTTGTGTCGGCTGTTTAAGACTATCGGGTACTTGACGTCATCCGGTAAGTCTGGAGCTCTCCGCAGATGACCACCCACTCTGATGAGACCATGGGCGTCGCTCTCGGGGGCTAGGTGGAGCAGTCTGCTGTCTGATGGGACGGGCTTTGCTCCCTGTAGACAGTCTAGCTCATCGGGGAACGAGTCTCTCTGGGCTCGTTGTAGTAGAAGAAGTTCTGCTTCTTCGTAGTCAGCTGCTGTAATGTCAGTAGTGAGCTGAACCTCTGGGTGGTGCCACAGGAATGTCTTTAGCTGCGCACTCTCTAGGGTGAGGCAATCGTCTATGTCGGGGTCTGTGGAGACGAGTGTGTTCAATCCACAGAACATAGATTTCTTGTTTTCGGCCTCCTCTTTACTCGCTTCCCGTGGGGTGGGTGTAGGCCACTCTTCTTCCGGGAGCTTGAGGAACTCTGGCCCGTCACTGTATAGGTTGTGACGGGTGAGGTCATCCAGGGACATTCCCCGGGTGATGACGTCAGCTGGGTTGTGTTTTGTGTCCACATACCTCCAGCTTGCTACTTCTGTTAAATCTTGAATCTCTGTGACTCTGACTCCCACGAAGACCTTGTATCTGCACGAATCAGACCGGATCCATGTGAGTACTGTCGTGGAGTCTGACCACAAGATTGTTCTTTGCACCGGAATGGTGAGTTCACGTTGGATTAACGTGGCGAGTTGCACTCCTGCTAGGGCTGCGCAGAGCTCTAGACGCGGGATAGATTGTTGCTTTCGTGGGGCTATTCTTGAGCGAGCCAGGATGAAAGCAGTATGTATTTCTCCTCCCTCCTCTCGGGCACGCAAGTAGGCCACCGTACCGTAGGCTACTTCGGAGGCGTCGCTGAAGACGTGCAGGTCCATCTGGCACGTCTCCGACCTCACTGTGGGTGGGAAGTAGCTGCGGCGTATGTTGACACCTGGGAGTGAGCTGAGTTCCGTCTCCCACTCTCTCCATGTGGATGCAAGGTGTTCGGGTATGGGGTCGTCCCAGCCCTGGTCCTTGTCCCATAACGCTCTTACAATCGCTCTTTGCCCTGGTGGTGTAAGGTAGAATACATCCCAACGGGTCATATTGTCTGGCGAGTGTTCTGTATACACTCCGTCTGTTGGTCGGTAGTGCAGTCGACCTTCCCTGCTCCTTGGTCAGGGGTGTGTGTTTATAATGGAGCGAGTCTGTTTTGAAGTGCCAGACTAGTCCTAATGTCATTTCTTGGGCTTCTCCTGGGATGGTCGCCATCCAGGTCTTGCTGCTTGCTGCCTTGTCCTCGGGGGAGAGGCTGCGCAATACTTGCGGTCGCTGCTGGCCCACTGCCTGAGATCAAAGCCGCCTTTGATCAGGGAGGCGCGGAGCTTGAGTAGAAGGGCCTCGGCTTCTTCTGGCGTCGAGACGCTTTGCAGACAGTTGTCCACGTAGAAACTATTTCCTACACTTTGTCGGACCTCTTCATCAGCTGCTGGGTCCTCTGCGACGTGCTTTTGCAGTGCAAACGTAGCACAGCATGGGCTGCATGTGGTTCCGAAAGGGAGGACTTCCCATTGATAGATGGCTGGTTGCTCATCCCCGATCCTCTCTCTCCATAGGAACCGCAGCAGGGGCTTGTCCTCCTCCACTAGTCTCACCTGCAGGAACATCCCTTTGATGTCGCCGCTGATGGCCACCTTGTCTTGGCGGAAACGTAGTAACACGCCTAGTAGAGAGGGGCCGAGTGTTGGGCCGGGCAAGAGCTCTTTATTCAGATTTTGTGATCCGATCTGGTAGCTGCAGTTGAACACAATACGATCCTTGCCGTTGTGGTGGACTTTGTGGTGCGGCACGTACCATGATTCGGTCGTCTGATCGGCCTCTTTAATGTCAATTTTCTTTATGTGTCCCGCTGTGATTAGCTTGTTAATCTCAGCGCGGTACACCGTCTCTTGAGCGGGGTCTCTGGCTAGGCGCCGCTCTGTGTTCAATAGATACCGCTCCGTCGCTTCTTTTGGGGCGTGGAAGGTAGGCATACCCTCTCGCCTCAGGAGTGGAGTTGCGTATCTCATCACTCCGTTGACTTTGACTCTCTTTGTCCCCTGCTCGAGGAGGGCTATAGCGTAAATGTCTTCCTTGGAACGAATGTCTTTCTTTTCGTTCTTAAAGGGCATTGTCTCTAGTGTCCATAGCCTCTCGACATGCTGTAGGAGGGTGGTGTCTTCTTCTGTCACTCTGGAGTGGAGGCAGTTAGTGGCTGCTGTTCGGTTAAGAGACTTAGCGAGGGGGCCTTGTAATGTCCATCCTAGGCGGGTCTCGACTGCTGCAGGACAGCCTCTGGGCCCTGTGTGGACCCGGTCTATCGGGACGATGAGGTCTGCATGGTCGGAGCCTATCAGCAGGGTCGGGGTGGCACCGTCTATGAGCGGTATAGGTAGTTGACGCAGGTGCACATATTTATCCATCAGCTTGGCGATGGGGTAGGTGTACTGCAACAGGCCTATTTCTTGGCTGGTGAAAGCGTTAGTAATCCTATACCGTCTCTCTGGCTGCCCGCTTGCTGCGATAGTGAAGGAGACATTCTCGCCCTTTATCGTCTTTAGATCTCTTCTTATTGTCCGAATCGTCATCTGGTTTTCGCTCCCCCGCAGCCCCAGCTGGGCCGCAGCGGACGCGAGGAGAAGGGTCTTCTCTGACCCGTCGTCAAGGACGGCGTAAGTGTCCATGACCTTATCTTGGTAACTCAGTGTTACGCGGACCACCTTTAAGAGCACCCGGGCGCCCCCGCTGCTGGCGGGGTCAATGTACATAACACTTGCCTTTGTGCTGCTTGAGGGTGCAGGCTTTCTTCTGTTACTGTCGTGTAGGACATCTAGGTGGGCTCCGTCACACCGATTACACCTCTTCTTTAAGCGGCAATCGGCTGCCATGTGACTGCGCGCACATCGGTAACAGCGTCGGTTGGACTTTATCCATTGACTCACCTCGTCGGCGGTCATCTTCTTGAACGTGTCACATTGTGACAACCAGTGTTCCTTTTCGCAGTACGGGCACACCATCTTCCACTTCTCTTTCATCAAGGGGGTACTGTGGTTCTTGCTGCTCGGTACTGATTCTGATTGGTGCATGACGGTCACCAATCTTCGGCCATCGTTTGCTCTCCTAGGTCCCTCTCTGGAGCTTGGGGTGCTCCGCATGAACGTATCCAACCGTAGGCTGTTGACTTCTCTCGCCAGGAAGTCGGCTAGGTCTAGGAGGGATGGCTCGGGACCGTTAGGATCACGGTGGTCTCTTTGCCGCCTGAAGCGCTCTTGTCGGGCGGGCGGAAGCTTCTCTAAAATCCTCTCGACATTAGAGTTTGCGTACAGTTCGTGCATACCCTTTTCTCTTTGCGCCCCCAGCATCCCTACCAGGGATTGTACCTTGATAGACAGGTCATCTAGTGAGCGATTGTGTGTGGCTGGGGGTAGGCGGTCAATATGCCTTATCTCTTGTATTACGTAGTCCCATATGCGTCCATATCTTTGGTCGAGTGCTGCTAGAGCCGCTGTGTATGGGGTAGTAGAGGTGGCATAGGCCAGCGCTATATTGTGCGCTCGGGGCACCTTGAGGTGCTTCAGTAGGATAGCATACTTGTACGGTTCATCAGCTACATCGGACATCATTGTCTCTAAGCACATTCGTAGCTCCGTGTACTGTGCTCTGTTCTCGTGGGTGAAGTCCGGAAACATCGGTGTGCCAATGTATGATGCCATGGATGGCTGGCACATCGGTGAGCGTTGGAAGAGAGGCCTCCTAGGCGAGTCTCCTCTTACGCCTCTTGGTGGGCTGGTACCTGCTGGGTACCATGGCCCGCGTATCCAGGTGCTGTTCCTCGGGGCTGGTCGTGCGTCAAGCTCACCCGTGAATTGAGTCGGGGGTCTGTAGCGCAGAGCCGCGGGGGTAGAGCCTGGGCTGTACTGGACCTCCTGGTCCTGTGGAGTACTGTGCTGCTGTCGGGCTTGACTCTCCTCCTCTCCCTCTTCTTCTTCCTCTGGCAGGTCCTCTAGATCCTGTAGTCGTCTATTTAGCCTCTCCGCGGTGTAGACCGTTTCTTCCTTGTAGCTGGGTCTCACTTGGACCGGTCGGGGAAGGGGTTCGGAGGGGGGTATAGGCTCTCTCTGGTGGTCGGGCTCAGGGTCGCTTGATCGGGTAGGGGAGGGTGCCCTTGACCCTTGTCTTGACGAGGCCCTGGAACCCCGTGCGGAGGGAGGGGGTGTTGCCCTGGTGATCAGCTGCTCCATTATCTGCGCTTGTAATCGGTCGCGCTCGGCTTTGCGCTTGGTGAGAGCGAGGTCGCGCTCTGCTTCTCTTTGGGCACCGGCAGCGGCGCGCTGGGCTTCGGCGGCGGCGCGCTGGGCTTCGGCCCGGTCCCTTACCATATTCTCTTCCGTCTGAAGGCGTCTAATCTCTAGACGTATACGATCTTCGTCGCTCCGTTGCTGCGCCTGAAGGCGTTCTCTTTCCATGGAAGAATGTTCGCGCTCACTAAGCGTCTGTGCTTGGAGTCGATCGCGCTCTGTTGAGGCTGCTAGGCTGGCGAGGAATGCCTGTGCCAGCATCTTGTCCGCCTCGCTGGGGGAAGACGCTGGTTGAGGTGATCCGCTCCTGGCAGTACTCGTTGGAGATCTGTTCTCCTGTGGCGAGTCCTGGAGATCCATCTCCGGGGTGCTCTCCTCTTCTTGTAGCGGGTAGAGTTCCATCCCTGGAGAGCTGTCTTTATCCTGGAGGGGACTACTTCCGGGGACTACTTCTTCGGTCTTGGCGGGGGGTAAAGTCATGTCGGGTCCCTCCTGGTCCCTACCGTGAGCTTGGTCAGTTACGTTAGAACCCACTAGGGCCTCTATTGGCGGGGTAGCCTGGTCGATAGGGTCGGACATAATTTTACTATCTACTTTTTCCGCGTTTACCGTCTGTAGAAAGCTAGGTAGTATATTGGCAACGTAATCCTCTAAGTACTGAGGTGTCTGCCGTCTACGCTGCGGGCGATCTACTTTAGGAGAACCGTTTTGTGGAGTGTTCATCATAGGCCATGTCAATATTAATACCACTATATTAATATTACACTAGTTACCCTCCGGCTCGAAGGACCAATTGTAACTGAGGGGTACAATTCCCTGACTGTATTGATAAGTATGGTATCATTAAACCACTACCGCTTTATGTACTTTAATTACTGGCCATACAGTACATGATATATAAATATGATGAACACTTCCCACAATGAATCGGTTCCACACAAAGGTGTAATCAAGTATTTATTGCAGCAAAAGGTACATAATATACTTCTCTATTTTACTTTGGATGCGCTTATAAGGCAAAGGAATGTGCGTAGGCAAATCAATAATGAATGTCCATTCTCTGGTTACGCAGGAGGTAATTATACAACCTGAATCTTAGGGAATTATATCTATGGTACACTAGTAATATATAGCGGGAGATACTGGAAGGGTCCCCCCGGTTGTAAGCCAGCAGGGGTAGAGGATCTGTCGGTAGTAGAGAGTCTGGTCAACGATGACTAAGGAGACTCCAAGTACAGGAGACGGTGCAATAGTCTCTTGATCCACAGACGAATACAGCTGTTCTCCGTAGACTGTAGCTCCACAGTGAAGAAAGCTAGCCGGCCTCAGGCTCTCTGAGGCGCAGACTCGACGTGGCTCCTCACAGGGTAAATCCCACACGTGTAGGCGTCGGCGATTCTCCGCTCCATAAATCACAGGACCAAAACAAATATAATCCAGCCGCAAAGGGCTATGCAGTCGTCGGGTAGATTAATCCAGTGTACATGTCCACACGGTTCTCGTCTAGGTCTCCTCGGGTGAAAGCGCCATGAAAGCAGCCCAGCCTGGATAAGCACTCTAGCTGGTACGAGGAAGCGTTGGTGATGCTGGTCACTGTAGAACTTTAGCCGCACGATACACTATACACAAATAGACTATTACTGACTTAATAGAAATATGTCGCACTCGACGGTATAACGCCAAACTCTGACAATTCAGTTATTAATTCGCACGCGGTCTCAATGCTCTATTTGGGGCCAAACAGGCCATACTTCACCGCACGGAGTATCGTGGGTGAGGCTTCAACTTATTGGGTAACTCTACTTCTGTATTCACCTGCGCCATATTTATATGCACAGCGAACAATCTAGTGCCAACCTCATTTCTGTCTCGTATTCCTGGGCAAGGCCGGGCATGTACAGACATGTCTTGACGGTGGCCTTGAACCTGACTCCGGAGGCATGGCCCTGGCGCCTGTGGACCGCTGTCCAATAGGAGAATGAAATATTATGGTCTGGTCTAGGCTAAAGGGATATTCTGTGTATATGTACAAGGAATATACAAGGGATATCAAACGATATACAAATACTATGCAATATATATCAATCAATAAATATATATATTCGGTTTAATCTGATCCTTTGTAACACATGGGCTACAGCTCTCCACTAGGACGCCCTGGGCGACCAGGTCCTGCACGTGCCGTTTCACTTCCAGAAAGATGTGAGGCGGTATCCGGCGGTGCCGTTGTTTGATGGGATGTGTGTCCCCGGTGGGGATGTAGTGAGTGATCGTGGTAGTGTATCCGTAGTCTCCGTCGTCGATGGAGAACACCGTCTTGTGTTTCTCCAATACCTGGTTCAGTCGGTCCACTTGTGCCTGAGTGAGGTCTTGGAGGTTCGCTTCTACGGGCACGGCTAGTCGTCGGGTCTTCCCGTCGGCGACCACAGGGGTCGGGTTGTCTCCGGCTTCAATCGGCGTCACCCTCAACTCCGGCAACTTCTTCTACGGTCACCTCTCCTTGGGCAGTATTTGACAGGGGCGGTGGAGTTCCGCCAGTCGGGACCGGGGCCGGAGCACGATTATTTTTTTTATTTTTTTTATTTATCCTTTATTTATCCAGGAATGTCCCATTGAGATACAAGATCTCTTCTTCCAGGGAGTCCTGACCAACACAGCACACAACAAGTTTCAACATAAAACAGGGCATTAAACAAAAAACATACAATTCAAATATAAATACAGAGGGTCATTTGTGCAGTGGCAAGGAGCATAATCACATCAACAATAGCATCAGGTAAAACAGTTACATGTTTCATAAAGGGCTAATCGTAGCATACCTTTAAAAGCATTCACAGTAGGAAGTGCCTGTAGACAAAGTTTCACTTGCAGCGTATTCCATAAAAAGGGAGCATAGTGGGAGAATGCAGCTTTACCAAGCTCTGACTGCATCAAAGGAACATTTAACAGCATCCCATTTGCTGCTCGTCTGGTATTAAAAAAGCAAGTATAAAAGGACAGAAGTCTGGAGATATATAAGGGCAGCTTACCTAGCAATGACTTAAGGATAAAAATCAACATGTGTGATTGTCTTCTTTGGTACAGAGAGGACCATCCTAATGACTGATACAAAGTGCAGTGGTGGGTGCGAGAGCCTGCACCTGTTACAAAACGTATGGCAGTATGGTACGCAGAATCCAGCTTTTTAAGCAGGGAGGAAGGAGCATGCATATAGATTACATCGCCATAGTCTAATACAGGCAGAAAGGAACTCTGCACAATTCTCTTCCTGACTTCAGACGGGAAACATTTCTTTAACCGGAAGAAAAAGCCCAGTTTAGGTCTAAGTTTTCTCAGTAGGTTCCCAATATGAACATCAAAGGCCATCTTTTCATCAATCCATATGCCCAGATATTTATAGGATGCTACTTTGTCAAGGCATGTCCCTTCCAGTGTCAGAATCGGGGGGACAGCTGTATTAGCTCGAGAGCGAGAGAAGGTCATGTACTTGGTCTTTTTTGCATTAAGGACCAGTCTTAGCCTTAGCAAGGAGTGTTGTAGTGTATTAAAAGCATCCTGTAGAAGCTCTATGGCCTGAGTTAAAGAGGAAGCCACTGTGTAAACAACTGTATCATCGGCGTATAAATGAAAACGTGCTGGGTTTATCCCATTTCCTAGTTCATTTATAAAGATGGAAAATAAGACAGGGGCCAAAATAGAACCTTGTGGAACACCTTTGTTTACAGTAAGAGCAGCTGAGGTATAATCTTCTACTGAAACACACTGAGTTCTTTCAGATAGATAGTTTTTAAACCAGCTCAAAGCCATTTTACCAAGACCTATGCAGCCAAGCCTTTGCAGTAGCAATGCATGATCCACAGAATCAAAAGCTTTAGACAGATCAACAAACAATGCTGCACAGTGTTTTTTCTTGTCCAGTGCTTCAATTATGTCATTTGAGACTAGCATAGTCGCTGAAGTAGTACTATGGCCTGATCTGAAGCCTGACTGAGACTCGTTAAGAATATTATGGTCAGTTAGAAACTTTTTCAGTTGTTCGTTTACAAGATATTCAAAGACTTTGGCCATTACAGACAGTCTGGAAATAGGGCGATAATTATTTAGGTCAGAGGGGTCTCCGCCCTTTAACAAGGGGAGAACCATGGCCGACTTCCATGAGCTAGGTAATTCACCAGCACAAAGACTGAGATTCAAAATAGAGGTTATGGGTTCTGCAATCAGACCTGCAGCAACTTTGAAGAAGAACGGCTCTATCTTGTCTGGGCCTGAAGATTTCTTTACATCTAGGCTCATTAAAGCTTTGTGAACCTGAGAGGTCAAGATGGGGGCAAAGAAATCTTGCCCCCGATGGCTGTGTTGGTCGGGTTTAATAGCCGCACGGGCACCCTCCCATTTAGGGCGTGGGCCACTACATTGGCCACCAGTAGGCCGGGCGGTAGGTTGGCACTCGGAGTCCTCTCAAGCATTACGGGGCGTTGTATCTTCGCTGATGTCTCGTAGCGGCCCTGGACGACCACTTCACTGTGGGGGGGAATGACCACCGGGTATCGGCCGGCCACCTTCACGTACCCCATTTTCCCCAGGGCGGTGCACCCCTGTTTTTTGTGGGCAACGGCAGCGACGATGCGGCGCAGGGCGGCGCTCCCGGCGTCGGAGCGATGACGACCCGTTGGGCATATCCCCTCCATTCCGGCGAAGAGGTCATACACCCTGCTGAGTATGTTCATCCCCAGAAGGCCCGGGACGGCGTTTCCCGCTGAGCTGCAGTTGGGGTCGTCTTTTACTATGAACACACATTTTCCGGGGAACTTCATCCCTAGACACTCCACGTCAGCGAAGAGGCACCCAACCACTGGGATTTCTAAGCCGTTGGCGGCCGTGAGGGTGACCCAGGTGGCGGAGGACAGTCTCTTCTTCTTGAATTGCTGCTTGAAATGGGTTTCGGTCATGGTGGTAACCTCGGATCCGGTGTCTAAGAGGCATCAGGTCTTGACGCCGTCTATCTGCACGTCTAGGGTGTAACAGCCCCCGTATACATCTTGGGCTTCTAGGCCCGCGGCTACCGAGTCGGCGGCTCCTGCCGCGACGGCGTCGATCGCCCCTTGTGTTCTAGTGGGGTGCCCCTGTGGGCCCGGAGCTTCGGGCGCGGGGGAATGTACTGGGCGTGGTCCGCCGGTCTGGAGTGGACATTCTCTACTGATATGTCCCAGCTGTTGACAGGCGTAACAGATCAGTCTCCCATCCTTGCTCCGGCGGGGTAATCTACGCGGGGTAGCGGGCACATCTCCCCTTGGTCGGCGTCCGGCGAAGCTTCTTTGGGGCACATCTCGCTCTTGCTGCAGGGCCCGGAGGAACTGTTCTTGGCCCGCAACCAGCTGTCGGATGGATTCCTGTAGTGCGGACACGCTAAGAGGGGGTTCGCGTCCCTCCGCGGCGGCGGCGTGTATCGTGCCCCGGGCGGAACTCTTAGCGGTGGACAGGGCCTCCTCCTCTTCAGACCAGTCGATCGCTGCCAGCATTAATTCGAGGAACGTCAGCGTCCCTTTCTCCATTTTATACCGTCTCATCTCTCGTCGCAGCGCGTCGTCTCTCAGGCCTAGGACGAACTGCTCCTGTAGCAAGGTGACAGTGTCTGGGACCCGTGTGGGTGCCCGCCTCTGTAGACGCCGAAGCATCTCTTGTAAATCGTACGCAAATTGTCTCACTGTCTCACCGGCTGCCTGCTTGCGGTCGTAGAATTCCCCCAGACGGACACTGACAGGGGCTTTGTCCCCGTAGGTCGCTTTTAGCACCTTGAACAGGGCGTCTGGGTCCGGGGAGGGCTTTTCCATCATGAATCTCACCGTCTGCTTAGCCTCGCCTTTCAGGTGTAGTTGTAATACCTCCACCTGGTCGTCGGCTGGCACTTTGCTAGCTCGGAAGTGTGACTTCATCGCCCGGATCCAATCCTCGACCGACAGCTCTCCCCTCTCTTTTCCCCCCCGAACTCGCTGCATTTTCGGCCCCATTGGACATATACAGTCGAGGGGGTCGCTTGGGGTTCGCGGGCGCTTCTCTCAAGGACGGCCTTGGCCAAGGCGAGGGCTTCTCGCTGGTCACTCCGGGCCTGCTCCATGAACACCGCCTGTCGGTCCAGGAGGCCTGCCTGGTCGTGGTATCGGTCCTTCAGAGCCTCCACCTGTGCGGTCAAGTCCCTCATCGCCTCTGTTTCTTCTTCTTTTACCTCGGGAGGGGTGCCGGGCACCTTGTTGCTCCAGTAGCGCCGCCTGGGCCTTGCATTCCTCCTGAAGCGCCTCATACTTCGCCGCCATTTCCTGCGCAGCGGGGGTCTGTTCCTCTGACATCTTGGGTCTCCCTCCAGGTCAAGTCAAGGAAGTGGGTTAGGATGTTGATCCTGTTTGTGACGCCAAATGTAGAAGGGTGGATTATCCCTACTTTATGAGAGTGGATATGAACTGTCACCAGGTAGTGGGAGCACAGCAGATCTGGGTCCGGCTGAGTCCCCGACTGTAGTGTAGGGGTACTAGAATTGGGATTTAGCAGAGGGAGCGGATGGGGCCTAGGATTTACTAACCTAGGGGTTATACGCTTGTCCTTCTTGCCCTCCAGGGTGACTGTAGTAATTCCCCAAACACCCACACTTCCCCTAATACGTCCCACACTCTCTCACCCCCGGTGGCAGTAATGGTAAATGATATCATTTCTCCCCAAAGCAGTACCTTTCCTTGTTGACTGGTGGAGACCTGTACAGAGCACCTGCCCCAATTACACATAAGCCGTGGATAAGAAGGGGTTAAACAATAATTTTTTTTTTTTTTTTTTTTTAATAGTTGTCATACAGAAGTACAGAATACTTTTGTACAAAATGCTTCTTACTGTTGCGCTCCAGAGACTGTGCATGACAAGATAAGTATGAAATAAAAACATAGTAAAAATTAGAAGTAAAAAAAGAGGTCACAGTGTTCAGTTTAGACATATGTACAATGTTCGTAGACGTAGTTACCATACAATATACAATACTGTGCAGTGTACTAATATACAATACTATATAGTGCAAGGCATAAATGGACGAGGTGCAGTTTAGGTACAATTCACAGTAGGTGTACGAGTTGTAGTGCAAATCCTTTATCAATAAATATAAAGTGTAAGTGTGTTTGTGTGATCTAAAGTGTGGAGAGTGGGTGCTGCAGTGTGTTGTTTGTTTGAGTGAGTGTGTGCTTGTGGGTGTGTGTGCTGTGTGCATTTGATGGTTGTTGCATAGTGATTATTGTTCGTTTAGCGATTATTGTTCGTTTAGCAGCCTGATGGCCTGGGGATAGAAGCTCCTTCTGAGTCTTTCTGTGCTCGCCATAAGACTCCGGTATCGCTTGCCTGACGGCAGCAGTTCAAAGAGGCAGTTGTTCGGGTGGCTCGAGTCCTTAATAATTCTCTTAGCCTTCCCCTTGCACCGCTTGTTGTAAATGTTCTGGAGGGTGGGAAGCCCCCCTCTAATTGTGCGTTCGGCTGAACGTGTCACTCTTTGTAGTGTAATGTACATTAATAAAAAAAAAAAAGGGGGTTAAGCAAGAATGCACATTAATTCACACGCACACAGTGGTCCCATTTATACGCCTCTCCTACTGAAGGTTACATGTATCTGCATGAACAAGTCCCTGTAAGGGTTAATAGGCTTTTCATGTACAAATAACGAGGAGGGGGCAGCGCGCTCCGGGAGCCACACAATGGGAAACACTTTTTTCTACAATGGTGCCATATGCACCGCACAATAACACAACACAATAAATGCAATAGAGTGGGCCCACACTGAAACAAAATAGTAATACCTTATAAGTGCCGGCATTACCAAAATAATAAAGTTGGGGCGCCCCTAGTCACTGGTGCACGTGCCAGCTCAAAGTACCTTATCCTCTTCGCCCTTAGAGGGCATGCTCTCGAAAAAGAGAATGTTCGCCGATAATGTTCCAGGGCGCTTGGAGCGCTAACAGTACCTGGTGTGAGTGTACCAGCCGAGTGCTGGCCTGCTCCCACAACGAATGTCTGTGACGTGAGGTGGCCGTCGAACGGTACCGTGGTTGTCACCTGTGATAAGTCAAGATAGACTGCGCTCACAAAATATAACACTGGGTGCTGAAATCCCGTGGAGTATAATAGAAAAAGAAAGCAATACGCTTGGACCAGCACTCACAGATTTTGGTTGTTTAATGGCAGCCTGAAACAAACATGTTTCGGAACAATTATGTTCCTTCCTCAGTGTTGATGGCAATTGAAAATGGGGGACCCTGATGTAAACAAGACGGAAGTCTTTCTCTGGTCTGCATCCCCTTAACAATTGTGTGTATTGAGCTGTACTGTATTGTACCCATTCTGCAATCTGTTAATAAAATGTTCAATCAATCAATCAATCAATCAATACTGTGAATTGTGTCCCGGTTTTAGACTGTCAGAAACACACACACACACACGCACGCGCGCACGTGCACACACACACACGCACACACACCAGTGGCGTCGCGTGGGTAAAATAACAGGGGAAGCAAAAAAAAAATTATAAAAAAAAAAATTATTCAATATTTTTATTCATAATTTTTTTTTTTTTTTTTTTTTAAGTCAAGCAGTCACCATGTACACTACAGTATGGCTCGGCGGCCAGTCAAACGTTATTTTTATTTATTTAACAGATTGCAGAATGGGTACAATACAGTACGGCTCAATACACATTTACGATGAATTGAAAATGGGGGACCCTGATGTAAACAAGACGAAAGTCTTTCTCTGGTCTGCATCCCCTTAACAATTGTATGTATTGAGCTGTACTGTACTGTACCCATTCTGCAATCTGTTAATAAAGTTTTCATTCATTCACACACAATTGTATAAGGGGATGCAGACCAGAGAAAGACGTTTGTCTTGTTTACATCAGGGTCATTAATACTGCTGGAGCATTGGTTAATTTTTGGTCCGATTTTTCCTTGCGCGATTTTGCGCGCCGCGTGGGAGCAAATTCGAGACACATATTCGGTTGCAAAAAGGTGTCCCACGGTCTCCTCTATGGCCGTGAATATTTTCACGCGGATCGGAATCACGGCGCGCCCGTGGGACACTTTTCCGTTTCGGCGAGTTTATTCCACACTTTCTGTTTTCCTTTTCTAAGCATTTTAGGGGCTACATGTGAATCAGTAAAAGTTGCGGGACGCCCAGATGTTTCCACGATAGAAAGCTTGCGTGGATCCCATAATAGGCTCACTTAATACAGCGTTTTTAAAATCACGCGACATTTTCAGGGTCGCGAGCCGACCTTTTCCCCTCGTTTTCGATGATGGAAGTGATTTAGGAAAAGCTTCGGCACGCCGAGAGGTCCCCGTGGATTTAATCTCGCGAGGATCGGGGCAATATTCGGCCCGTGGGAACAGTTACGGGTTAATACAATGTTCAGAGTGCAGAGGGGAAAATATGGCACCTGCCCCGCCTCCAGGTGGAATATTATGCTGAACGTCTTCCTCCCAGCTCCGTTTTAAACTTTTAGGGTGTGGCCAGTGGCAGTCAGCTCGAATCTGATTGGCTAGGATCGGATTTGGAGTTTGGACTCACTCTATAATGCTGGAAGCCTGGAGAAAGAGACCTACCCACTGCTTCTCTCCTATACTAGCTGCAGTAGTGAGCACAGTCTGACAGTGTGTTAGAGGGAGTGAGAAGGAGAAGAGGGAGACATTTAAAAAAAAAAAAAAAAAAAAAAAAACACAGATGCACAGATGAAAATGAATGTAAACTATATTAAAAAAAAATTATATTTAATTTTTTTTTTTTTTTCATATTTCATATTTCATAATTTGATATGAAATTTATAGGGAGGCATGGCTTCCGTTGGCTTCCACAAGGATTCGCCACTGACACACACACAACTTCACTAATTCATCATCACCATCATCACCACCACATAAATCACATATTATCCTACCATATCGTAGACTACCGGTATACATCCATATATAAAAGGTTAAATAATAATAATAATAATAAAAGATGCAAATAATTACAAAACGGAATCATTTCTTTGCCCCGCCCATGGAGCTCTTTCTTCGCCCCGCCCTGTGTGACGCCACGAGCGCTTTTGTTTTTTTCCCCTCTCCCAAGCCAACGTCTTCGTGTGTCGTCGTTTACCTCCGTATTCACACCAGCTAGCCGTTTACTTGAACGATGATTGACAATAATAATGGCGACGCGTCTATTCTGAGTTGATTCCGGGGAGCCGTTTGACAAAGGAAACATCACAGATAGAAATTCAGTAATTGCATGCAACAACAAAAAAAGATAAGCGAACGCTCAGACGACCATATTTTGCGTTAGACGTTAAGGACTTGCTAGCTAACCAGGGAAGGAAGGTTAGCTCGCTACATTGGCTAGCTAGCGACTACTAGCTCGCTAAGTTGAAGAGGTGGCATTCTTGTGTGGAGTCAGTGGAGAAGATACAGCTAGCTCGCCAACAAAGATCTAGCTAACGTTAGCCAGCAATGGCTAGTACATAAAGCTGGTGGGATGATTCGTTTCTCCACATTGGATACAAACATGGAAACGAAACACTGAAGCGCTGCGAGTTCAAACTGATTCGGGAAGAAGAAAGTGCGTGGAATTCAACAGCTTCTTTCGGCAGCGAGCTCTTCCCCCCCAGACCTCTTGTTGTGGCACTTGCTCTCAGGCTCGCTTTTTCGAAATTGTCTACCCAAATCACAAGTAGCTGGCTTAGCATAGTCTGCTAGCTGGCTTTTTCATTTTAGCTGGGGCATTGCGAGATCGTTTCGGCAATGACCACCGGCCGGAATAACCGTGTGATGATGGAAGGAGTCGGGGCCAGAGTGATCCGTGGACCCGACTGGAAGTGGGGCAAGCAGGACGGCGGGGAAGGACATGTCGGCACCGTCAGGAGCTTCGAGAGTCCGGAGGAGGTGGTGGTTGTGTGGGATAACGGGACCGCTGCCAACTACCGCTGCTCTGGTGCTTATGACGTGAGGATATTTGACAGTGCTCCCACAGGTAGCTCCTTTTTGGTTTGTTCACTTTGAAACTTTTGAGGAAAATGCTTCACGTTTGTTTGCTTTCTGATTTTTGTTTGTGTAGCAAAGCTGTAGAGTTAATAAAACAGGGAAGTGAAGTTGTTTGGGCTTTGCTCACAACAACATGCATTTTTGTGGACTTGCGTCTAGGCATTAGTGGCCGGTGCAGTTAGAGAATACGTTTCTTTTGATCAAATGAAATAATTATAGTATCAGTGATTCATTATCAGTGATTTAATGCGGATGTAAGTTATAAGAATGTATTTGTGTATCTTACAAGGATCACTGCCGGTAACGAGATATGGGTGTGACTGAACAGTGTTTGACTTGATAATGATTCGGATACTCAACACAGTTGAAACTGTAACAGTGATACTGCACTAACCTGTGAACTTGCTACAGCACCGTGTGAAATGTCCCATCAGTCAACCCCCACACAACAGATCACTTTAATAGTAATTTGGTATCATCAGCAGTGCCTTTCCACCACCACTATGTCCTGAAAGGAGCTCTGCAACAGCTTGTCAGACACTAGTCCTATGTGCTAAAGTGTTACGGATCACAACACAGTTTCTGGTGTAAAACAAGTCTGCAAGGAATGGATGATACAACGTTAAAGCGAATAGGCTACCAATTCCCACACAATTTTCTGGATGGATGATCTCCATCCACTGTGCCAGAGGTGTGGATGGCCATGCTGGTACAGCCTTCAAAACATCCACCAGTGGCACTTATCTGCACATCTATTGTACAACCCTTTAATAATTTCACCGTCTCCTACTTGTAACTGGCCTGCTATCCCTTTACTTTGCAAACTCAGGCATCAAGCATGATGGAACCATGTGCGATACCTGCCGGCAGCAGCCCATCATTGGGATTCGCTGGAAGTGTGCAGAGTGTACCAACTATGACCTTTGCACCACCTGTTACCATGGAGATAAGCATCACCTGAGGCATCGCTTCTACAGGATCACAACCCCTGGCAGTGAGAGGTCAGTTTTCACCACACCGCCCTGTCATCATGATACCATCCCCTCAACCCCACCTAAAGATCAACCAAGGGGTTATATAGTTCCTACCACATCAGTGTATTGGTTGTCCCTATACTTGATTGATTGACCATTTTATTAACAGATTGCAGAATGGGTACAATACAGTACAGCTCAATACACACAATTGTTAAGGGGATGCAGACCAGAGAAAGGCTTTCGTCTTGTTTACATCAGGTCCCCCATTTTCAATTCATCATAACATATGACATACAGGTAGACAGTACTGTTGCATCTAGACATTTATGACATACCAGATCTACAAATATACAGTACTGTTTGAGTACAAAAGGAGTCTGAAAAGAGAGTATATACATTTGAGGGGGAAGAAACTGTACATTGGAGGAGGATGGGTAGGTGGGGTGGGAAACTGTACATTGGAGGTGGGTGAAGTGGGGGGTTGGGTAGGCGGGGTGGGGGAAACTGTACATTGGAGGGGGTTGGGTTTAGACATTTACAGGGGCCAGTTTCGAATTGCAGTCTCCCGTAGGTGCTCTTTGAGAGTGGTTTTGAAAGTGGGTAGTGATTCACATTGTAGTTGGTCTTTGTGGTGGTCTGGTCTGTTATGGTTCAGTGTCTGTATGGTGTTCTGTGTCTCGAGAGCTCAGCTGCATCGGCACCCCAAGAAATTCCTCCGGGCCATGTCACAGAGAGGAGAGCAGACCTAGTGAACTGCAGACACTTATTTCTTCAACTGTAGTAGTAGGCCCAGCTCGAGGAGAGTTGTAGAAATGGTTGAGGAAATAGTGTCTGCAGTTCGCTAGAGGTCTGCTCTCCTCTCTGTGACATCACCCAGAGGAATGCCGATGCGGCATTTAAAGCAGGCTGGCATGGCACCCCAAAGTATCTGATACTGGCCCCCTTTCAAAGGATGCTGGCAGCGATGACATCATTGGTGATTTACTTATATTATTATATATTTTTATTTGTGAAATAATTTATGTACTTCTTAACACATTGACCGGCAGCAGCAGGGGCACTGATCCCCCTTCAGCGCCAGGTCTTTATTCAATGGATATAGTTTATAGAATGCCAGACTTGTGAGTCCTAAAACTATATTTTATATTATAGCTATGGATCTAATAACGTCGTCGACTGTCGGTGAGTTGCTTCTGGTCAACATGCAAAAAACAGATTGTTTTTTCATCCGTACATTTCCGTTTTATACCGTTTTGAATACGAGTATGGTTCGGGTGATTCTGAGTAATTCCAGGAAAAGACGAGAAAAAGGCATTTTAGTGTAATCCAGTCATCACGTTGAAATTTTTCTGCTGATTATCTAATCATCCTGAAATCAACGCTAGATTATCATTATTATATCTCCTCGTGCATACATGAAATGGCCCTCGTAGCGGAGCGCCCCCCCCCCCCCCACCGCAGCCAACGGTAGAAAGCACAACACGGTCCACACAGATAGCTTTGATCGCGGGAGAAAGAAATATCAGATCAACGCAAGATTTTATATATAGTGTCCTTACCTTGTCTCTGATGTAATGCAAAAAAAAGAATCCAATTATCTGATCGCCATTCCAGTTATCCACAGCGATCCTGTCCCCGACATTACCGAGCATTACACATGAACGGGCAGGCGGGGTTAGTGTTCCATGCCATCATTGTAAAGGCCTGCCGCGCCTGAGTATTTAAACCCCGCCCCCACGGCTCAGATCGGCTCAGAAAACACACCAGCCCATTTCCAATGGAGTGCAATATCTCCGCAAGGCAGTAGAGGGCGGTGTTGACCGTCTGCCAGCTCAGACAGGGTCTGAAGGGTCTGCAGAGGCTGCAGCCATGAATTATGAATAGATATAGCGAATAAACGAAATAACGATCCCAAAAACGAGTTAACTAGTTTTTGGCGATATTCGCATGGCAGGCAATAACGAGTTAACTCGTTTTTGGCAATTAATGTGTTAAGGAGATGTTATCTTTATGATTGTAATGTAGTCTATAGATATGATTATAGGAAGTGTTGAAACAAGACATGATAATGGGGTATTTTAAAGGAAATAAAAGGAAATACACGTTTTTTCGGGGGGGGGGGGGGGGGTTCTATATATAAGCCCTACATGTATGTTTCTTCATAAACAGCCTGGTGATCCCCAATGCTGTTACTGTGATCATTATTCATAGTGCAGGACCTGCAGGTCCTATACAACAAGAGGTGCAAATCCAGAGCCTGCAGAGTAATGAAAGACCCTCACCACCCCAACAACAGCCTGTTCAAGCTGCTGAGGTCAGGCAAACGCCTGCGAACACCAGCAACTAGGACAAAGAGACTTCGGCTCAGCTTCTTCCCCCAGGCCATCAGAGCCTTGAACACTGAACTCTCCACAGAGTCCACACACAAGCACACATGATTGAGCACACACACACTGTACACACTCACACACTAGCAGCCACTTTAACATGAGCACACACACACACACATGCTGCACATGCTCACACTTATGGTCACTTTACAAAAGGAAAGGCCACTTTTAAGAATAGTATAGTATAACTTGAGATTGTATAATATAGCATTGTATAGCAGTGTACATAAAGACCCAGTGCCTCATCCGTAGCTAACAGTGTATTGCACTACCACAGGACCTAGCATGTCCTACCATGCTCTGTAAATAACTCATGTACATATACCGATATGCCCTACTTTGATTACTTGTATTATTGCACAATGTCGTTTTATTGGATTCTTATTATATATTACTATTGTATTATGCACAATCGTTGCGGGCAAGACCCCCCGCATTTCATTGTATACTTGTATGCTGTGACAAATAAAACTTGACTTGACTTGATAGTTTACCCACCTTTTAATTTAGCTACGGTACATCACTAGCCCAATGTAAATGATGAAGGAAAGCAGCGGAGACGACGATGATGTAGACGGTGACCGTGAAGACCGCCGGGTAGTCGCTGGATAGAAGGGTCTCATACGGACTGGGTTCCTACGCCCAACCTTCTGGTAGTTTGTTAGCCCTTTATACTGGGGCTAACTAGCAAACAGTCCGTTGGTTGCTAATGCTATCTGAGTTCAGCCTCAACCGAACTCAGTCTAAACGTCCTCTTTCTCTGTTATCGTCTGCCCGTCGCCGTCGGCAGATTGATGCTGGAGTATGGCACTCCACTTCTCCTTTGGCGACACCACAACACCGTTTCTAACTAATAACGGCACTAACGTTACTACCACACCCCAAAACACCTCTCTCTCCTCACTTTATTCTCCAACTAACGGTATCTTTTTTCTCCGTTCAATATGTGGTGAGTGGCTCGCGCTGTATATACATAACTAACGGTAACTTTCTCTGTTCCAATGGGTGCGCGCTGTATGCAGCGCACAATACAAGGAGCATATACAGGCGAACAATAAAACACTATCAGGTCTACAGTAAATATATATCTTATATAAATAAAACAATATATATATATAGGGCGGCTACGTGGCGTAGTGGGCAAGGCGCTCGCCATGAATGCTGGAGACGCTGGGCTCGCCTGTTCGAGCCCAGCGCTCCACATTGCTTTCAGTTTAGCTGGTCGTTCATACTAATACACATTGGCCGTATTAGGGGGTGGGAAACTGATGGGTGGGGATCGGGCGTTGTGGACAGCGACTCCTACAGGTCGGTTGGTGCGCCTGCGCAGTAGAATCAGGAAGTGTCGGGGGCAGCGTGAGCCTCCCACGCGTTACTCCTCGCCACTGAGAGATCGAGCTGCGCAGGTGAAAAGATGCGACTGCTGTTGCCTCAAGTACCGGAGGGGACTTGTGCTATGTATGACTTTGTCCACATTGCAGCCGGCTTGTGGGAGGCAAGAAACAGCGTTCGTGACAGGGGAGGGTTGAATTCGATGATACGAAATTGGGATGGGAGAAAATGGGAGAAAAAGTGGATAAAAAAAAAAAACAATATATATATATATAGAAAATAATAAACGTGGACTAATCTGGACCTTCAGAACAGTAAGATTGAAGAAATCTTTCAATTTCCATTTTAAGATATAGCATTCTAGGCCTATTATATGTAGGGGGATTCAAGCCCGCTATCCAGATAACAGCCAATTCATTGTCTAGCGTTAACTATTTAGCTAGCTAGCAGAAGCTCCTAGGCAAAGAAGATGCACTTTTTTGGCAAAAAAGATTTAACATGAACATGATTTTATATCAAATTAATGTAGAAATCACTGCAGATTGAGGTATAAATGTGAGTATTCAAGATGCTAAAAAATAAGTGATCTCTGCCAAGTGGCTGATAGTCTGTAGAAATCACGCAGTGAGTGGTTGCTATGGTCGGGTAACTAGGGACTCCAAAGAAACCATAATTCCTCATTATTCCAGTGGAAAAAACAAATGGTGCTAAATCTGATACTGTGCCAAACTGTGACAACCCTACCCTGGCCCAGCATGGGTACAGCATACATATAGGTACAGTGTGTATATGTGTGTGACATTTGAGAGGCCTTGTCTGAGCCCTGCCTCTCATAGACACAACATGTGGCCACTGCTCCTGGGTCCCTGTTGCCAGGCAACTGTTCAGATGGAGCCGAGATGTTGTTTGGGCCTCAGCCTCAAAGCTGGCCCTTTTTCCCGCTAATTGCTTATTTACAGGGGGAAAAGGGAAAAGTATACTTTCAAAGTGTAGCGGGTAAGACCACCCATAAGCATATAGAATAGCGGTGTGTAACTTTGTAATAACTGGACCTGATTATGTTAGGATCTTGTATGGTTTAAGGTAATAATAATATTAATAACGGTTGTAACTGAGGGGTACAATTCCCTGACTGTATTGATAAGTATGGTATCATTAAACCACTACCGCTTTATGTACTTTAATTACTGGCCATACAGTACATGATATATAAATATGATGAACACTTCCCACAATGAATCGGTTCCACACAAAGGTGTAATCAAGTATTTATTGCAGCAAAAGGTACATAATATACTTCTCTGTATTTTACTTTGGATGCGCTTATAAGGCAAAGGAATGTGCGTAGGCAAATCAATAATGAATGTCTATTCTCTGGTTACGCAGGAGGTAATTATACAACCTGAATCTTAGGGAATTATATCTATGGTACACTAGTAATATATAGCGGGAGATACTGGAAGGGTCCCCCCGGTTGTAAGCCAGCAGGGGTAGAGGATCTGTCGGTAGTAGAGAGTCTGGTCAACGATGACTAAGGAGACTCCAAGTACAGGAGACGGTGCAATAGTCTCTTGATCCACAGACGAATACAGCTGTTCTCCGTAGACTGTAGCTCCACAGTGAAGAAAGCTAGCCGGCCTCAGGCTCTCTGAGGCGCAGACTCGACTGGTCTCCTCACAGGGTAAATCCAACACGTGTAGGCGTCGGCGATTCTCCGCTCCATAAATCACAGGACCAAAACAAATATAATCCAGCCGCAAAGGGCTATGTAGTCGTCGGGTAGATTAATCCAGTGTACATGTCCACACGGTTCTCGTCTAGGTCTCCTCGGGTGAAAGCGCCATGAAAGCAGCCCAGCCTGGATAAGCACTCTAGCTGATACGAGGAAGCGTTGGTGATGCTGGTCACTGTAGAACTTTAGCCGCACGATACACTATACACAAATAGACTATTACTGACTTAATAGAAATATGTCGCACTCGACGGTATAACGCCAAACTCTGACAATTCAGTTATTAATTCGCACGCGGTCTCAATGCTCTATTTGGGGCCAAACAGGCCATACTTCACCGCACGGAGTATCGTGGGTGAGGCTTCAACTTATTGGGTAACTCTACTTCTGTATTCACCTGCGCCATATTTATATGCACGCGAACAATCTAGTGCCAACCTCATTTCTGTCTCGTATTCCTGGGCAAGGCCGGGCATGTACAGACATGTCTTGACGGTGGCCTTGAACCTGACTCCGGAGGCATGGCCCTGGCGCCTGTGGACCGCTGTCCAATAGGAGAATGAAATATTATGGTCTGGTCTAGGCTAAAGGGATATTCCGTGTATATGTACAAGGAATATACAAGGGATATCAAACGATATACAAATACTATGCAATATATATCAATCAATAAATATATATATTCGGTTTAATCTGATCCTTTGTAACACATGGGCTACAGCTCTCCACTAGGACGCCCTGGGCGACCAGGTCCTGCACGTGCCGTTTCACTTCCAGAAAGATGTGAGGCGGTATCCGGCGGTGCCGTTGTTTGATGGGATGTGTGTCCCCGGTGGGGATGTAGTGAGTGATCGTGGTAGTGTATCCGTAGTCTCCGTCGTCGATGGAGAACACCGTCTTGTGTTTCTCCAATACCTGGTTCAGTCGGTATTGGAAGGAATATACAAGGGATATCAAACGATATACAAATACTATGCAATATATATCAATCAATAAATATATATATTCGGTTTAATCTGATCCTTTGTAACAACGGTAGTGTGTACAGTAGTAGTGTGTACATATTACTACACACACAAGATAAAGTACACTGCATTAGTTTGGCCTATTTATGTATTCGACAGACAGTGCATTGTTTTTAGTATATAGATGCTTCTCAACGTGACAACATAAACAATTGACTATTTCCTGTCAACGATCGATATTGACAAACACTGCAACAGGAAATACACTTGGGTCCAAGCTGTTACCAGGCAATGCAATTCCACTGAAACCGTCTTTCGTTAATGCAATCTGACACTCATTAAAATAAAGAACACTACTATTCTATTGGAACACAGTGCAAAATATTTATATATATATGTATATATTCATGAACGGTTCAGGTAACAAGATAAAATATGTAAATATCATACACTTGTCAGTTACACTTTAAGCTCCTACTCCATCCTGCAAGCATGTGCATGAAAAAGCTGTGGCAAGTTGTGGTCCGACAAAGATTTATTTTCGTTGTTGAGTGTCAGCTAACATGCTAGCAACTTTAGCCAGTTAGCTTGATACTATTAACTATCGTTGTAAACATTAGAATGCTCTGCTACTCTTACTGAAGTGCACTCTGGCACTCGGAGTGCCAATATACGAACACACCCCAAATAGAACGTATATTGTTTCATTGGAATGTTTGATGGGTTGCTAGGAAACCGCTAAAATGGCAGTTGATTTCCTGTTGATTTGCAGTGTCAAGTTGAAAGCGTCAGACTATATTAGCCTATATTCTGTGGCTGTATACTATAGTGTCAGTGTTTGTGATGGCACTTGATTCATTTCAGCCCCATTTCAACCCCAATCCTATTGTTGGTTCGGGAGATGAACGCATGGCCCAACAGCTGGCGGTCTTTTCAACTGAAGTGTGACTCCAGCTCCCCTGAGACAGTTATTGCACGCTAGCACACAATGGGCGCTGGAGGCCCCCCCAGCCACTCTGCACTGCCAGCATGGCGGGTTGTTCCGTTAGACCTCATTGGATTCTTTCACTCGCCACTGAAGGGGGAAGGGGGGGTATCCAGAGGCTGCAAGCTGTTTGCATTGGTTAAGCCTACACTGTCCAGCTGCCCTGTCTGACATCAGGGACTGTATTGTGGTTAGATGGTTAGGGGCCTGCTGGGTAATTTATTAGGCATTACCTTTTTCATTGCCTGAGGCGTGTAGCTGTGCTGGAATCTCAACACACTGCAACACACAACCTCAAAGGTATTTGGGTTGGCTGAATTTATCATGGCACTGGTTAAGCGATGCCTGCTTGTTTACATTAGCAGTTGCATTAGGGTTTTTGTATCCCTGGTGGGACGGAAATCGTCAGAGAGCACTTGTAATGAGATTGTGATTAATATTATTATTATTATATTATATTATACAGTGCAGTCCGTAAATCTTAGAACAGTGAAACTTTTTTTTTTTTTTTTTTTACTACAGCACACTTGATTTGAAACAAAACAATGGGCCTCATTCAACAATACTCTTATTATTTTTCTTTATATTCTTGCTTACCTGTCTGTTAACACATTGAAGCCATGGATTGTGCCCATCATTATGCCCTCTCTGCCACCGCTGTAAGCCTATGGAGATGTTTACCTTCTTTGCAGGGCTATAACTTTTTAAATATTATAGCTATATCTGCATTACTATGGCCCATTCAACATCGGGTATCTATCGTTCCGGATGTGGGAACGTTATATTTTTTCATTAGTACATTGTTGTGTTAATACCGTCGAGAATATAAGTATGTTTTTAAGCTTTTCTGTTGTAATTCCAAAACCGCTAGTTATAGGCCCTGAAGCATATGATAGATTATCGATTGGCGTAGGCGGCTACGTGGCGTAGTGGGCAAGGCGCTCGCCACGAAATCTGGAGACGCTCCACATTTGCTTTCAGTTTAGCTGGTCGTCCGTACTAATACACATTGGCCGTATTAGGGGGTGGGAAACTGATGGGTGGGGATCGGGCGTTGTGGACAGCGACTCCTACAGGTCGGTTGGTGCGCCTGCGCAGTAGAATCAGGAAGTGTCGGGGGCAGCGTGAGCCTCCCACGCGTTACTCCTCGCCACTGAGAGATCGAGCTGCGCAGGTGAAAAGATGCGACTGCTGTTACCTCAAGTACCGGAGGGGACTTGTGCTATGTATGACTTAGTCCTCATTGCAGCCGGCTTGTGGGAGGCAAGAAACAGCGTTCGTGACAGGGGAGGGTTGAATTGGATGATACGAAATTGGGATGGGAGAAAATATAGAAAATGGGAGGAAAAAGTGGATAAAAAAAAAAAAGATTATCGATTGGCGTTTCTTTCCTATAGACGCTATATAAAAAAAATTCAAATGTATATGATCGGAGGCGCTCACCACGAATACTGGAGAAGGTGCTCACCACGAATACTGGATACGCTGGGTTCGCCTGTTCGAGCCCAGCGCTCCACATTGCTTTCAGTTTAGCTGGTCGTCCGTACTAATACACATTGGCAGTATTAGGGGGTGGGAAACTGATGGGTGGGGATCGGGCGTTGTGGACAGCGACTCCTACAGGTCTGTTGGTCCGCCTGCGCAGTAGAATCAGGAAGCGATGGGGGCGGCTCCCCTCCAAAGCGCAGACCCCTGACGCTGAAAGATCGCGCCGCACAGGTGAAAAGATGCGACTGCTGTTACCTCGAGTATCGGCGGGGACTCGTGCTATGTATGACTTAAGGCCTCTACATGCTACAGCAACTGCAACACAACATCAGCGTGATTTCAACGCGGTTGTTGCAGAGGGTCTTGTAGACTGTGTTGCGAGGATGTTGCGTACATCTCCCCCAAATCTAATCTAAACAACCGTTGCGTTGATATTGCGTAGCAGTGATTGGTTAGCGAATGGGGGCGGTGCTGTCATAGAATAATATTGGTCCCGCAGAGCTCCATTGTCCATTGTTGTAGCCAGCCAGCGTTGATGCTAAATAATTAGCGTCACATAGCTGGCCTTTTTCTCAAAACCCAAGCACATATTGTTCCATAGCATACGCCTTCAGTTGATTATGACAAATCCTCTCTTACCTTGACGATTTAAAAAGCCTCCATAATTTAGTAAATAAAGCTGTAGCCAGCCAGCTAGCATTGGTGCTATTCAAAATGCTATCCACATTAGCTACATAGCTAACCAACTAAATACAATGGTATCCTGAGGTAACGTTAAATACAACGTTTGCTAGTCGAAATGACTGGACACACACAGGGACAAGTTAAACATCAATCAATTAATTTATTCCAACAGGTAGTTTGAGCTGCATGTGAGCCGAGTTCTTTCTCTCCTCTCCATTGGAAACTAATGACGTTACGTTAGCTCGAAAAAGCACAGAACCGACGACAAAAGTTAAGCTGCTAACAACAGACACTATAATACTTCCGGTCGGGGGATTTCAAAATAAAAGAGCGACGTCTAAAAGCACCTGAAATACGTTTATTTTGTACATTATCTAACGTTAACACGAACATAAACTAACTTTAGATTAGTTTAGGTTCGTGTTAACGTTAGATAATGTACAAAATAAACGTATTTACGGTGCTTTTAGACGTCGCTCTTTTATTTTGAAATCCCCCGACCGGAAGTAAAAAATAATGCTGCTTTTTCTGCTTGTTATCAATGGGTTGGTTGAGAAGGGAAGTTTCATCTATCTAGGGACCTAGCTACATCCGGGGTACAATGTTGCATAGGCTGCACATCGATGTTGCAGAAGCATAAAGGCAGAGTGTCTGCAACACCGTTGCTTTGTCGATGTTGTGTTGCAGTTGCTTTGCCGTTTCTGTAGCATGCAGAGCCCTTTAGTCCACATTGCAGCCGGCTTGTGGGAGGCAAGAAACGGCGTTCGAGACAGGGGAGGGTTGAATTGGATGATACGAAATTGGATGGGAGAAAAATGGGAGAAAAAGTGGATACATTTTTTTTATATGATCGGTATACATTATGCTTCATCATGCGTGAAGGAAAGGGGGGGGGGGTCGTTTATAATTCCTTGATCGTCAGTAACGGCTTTATTTAGTATGTGTTGATATATTGATCAGACTGATTGCAAACAAAGAAATGGACAATCAAGCTGAAAGTAACGTTAGTGTCCTCTTACTGTTCGCCAATGAGACTGGAGGAAAAAGATCCCAATTATTTGACGTCGATCTGCTAGATCCATTTCCGGTTTGCATGACGCAATAAACGCAGAAATCATATCGATTATTGTGTTTAGAAAGCGATCCAAATGCACTCGAGTGTATATTGATCCACGCCACAATATATCTCTGGCGGAGGAATTTCCTCGATGCACCGATCGCCACTTCCGGTTTGCCGTGAGTGTAACTCGCCCGACCATCCACCAGGCGGCGGTATTGAGGCGTTGCAATATCAGAACAGGCTGCGATCCGGAGGGAGGCTGGATGAATTATGGATGCCATGACGAAAAAATGTAATATTGATCCCAAACACGTGATACGCCGCTGTTGGCGTTTAACGCATGGCGGGCAATAACGATTTGCGCCGTTTTTGGCGCACAATGTGTTAAGAGAACAATAAGAAAAGCCACTGCCACATTCATCAAGCCGTTCTTAACGTCCAAATCTGTTCTTACCCAGGTCTGTTGCATGATGAATCCCACTCATTCTTAAATTCAAATGCGCGTTCGCGCTCAAAACATTTGCATACAGACACGCCCGCCATCTCCTTATAAGGCGAATGAGGCGTGTGTAAAACAGCCGAGTTTCGGCATCTGATCGCTTTCTGATCCATTCAACAGGAAGCGATTTGCGACTGATCTCAAAATGACACACACACGTCAGGGTTTCCGTTAGAAAAAATTGTTGCCGGTCTCCGTGACCTGCAAGATTTCAATCTACCGGACAAATGAGATTAATTCCGGTCATAGTTTATTGAGCTTTAAAACAATTGATAGGCAGGCTATATAAAGAATGTCATTCTCAAGGCATGTAGATTTATAATATTATTACTTAAATAAAACTAGGCTACTTTTGCGTATACAGTCATTAATATATTCCAAATAAAATAAGTCCCTCGATACTCCGTGCTGCTGCTGACTTGAAATAAAATAGACCGCGTATGTGGGCAGTCGGTCTGACACTAAACAGCAGTCTGTTATAATCACATTTTTATGAGCTAACGAATTCCGTTATATTCGACATTTGTATTAATTATATCAAGCGAAGAACTGAGAAATTTTGCAGAGAGAGACGGCAACATTATCGTGGGTTTGCGTGATGTATATCTCCACCTCCCAACGACTTGGTGCTGGTCATAATGTCCGGTGAAAACAACTCCCTCCAAGCACAACTTGACCACCCGAACCGTACCAAAACAGGCCAAAATTAAATAGCCCATGCGACGAACGATTCATTACATTCGTTTCATCGTTGCTCCACCAAGCAGCCGGTCCAACAATGAAAGCTGTTATCAGCGCGAGCCGGCCGCAGTTAGTTTGCAAGAAGCATCCAGCTGCAGACCCGCAGAGCAGCTTTCCAGGTCTGGGGACCGCACTGTGCCAGCAAAGCTGGTGGGTTCTGTGGGTCTGCAGCTGCATGCCTTCCGCAAACCCAGCAGCAAGCTCTCGCTGAGCGAAGCAACGACAACAAACGCAATGATTGTTTCGTTCATCGCATAGGCCACCCAACTCCAGCCCATCCAAATACAATTCAAATAATCAAACTGTGCCCAGAGGGAACTATTTTCACCGGACACTATGACCGGAGAGATTAAATATGTCGGACTTCAACAGATTTTGCCGGTCAAATACCGGTAATTACCGGCTAACGGAAACGCTGACACACGTCTCACGACTCAGTGTGTTCCTGTGGGTTGCTCATCGCGCGCGTGTGTTAATCTGATGACAAATAAAGACTGTCTTATACTTGTACTTATATGTATACTGCGTACTGTATAGTGCGAAATAAATCGTTCCAGCAAAGTAGGCTTTGTCAATACTGAACGACTGCACGCTTGTCAAGAACCAATCGCGCAGTAGGTTGGGAAATACTGGATCTGTCACCTGTCATCTCTCTCTGAAAGGTCCCTGTGGCTAAAACCCCGAATGTGCTCAGAACTTGTAGGAGAGGAGAGGAGATGTTGTAAATATGCGTTATATGCGTACGCCTGGGCAGCCAGCATCTAACTGTTCTAACAGCAATATATAATCCATTTCAGAAGAAGAACGCACGCAATAAGTTATAATAATAAATAATACTTATTGAAAAGTTCTGGGTTTACAAAGTCCTATTTGGGGGCTATTGACCAATGGTTTGCTTTCAACCCATGAACTCCTTCCTCTCTCACCATTTTATATATATATATTTTTTTTAGAGCTGGGCCGTTAACGGCGTTAACGTGCTGCGTTAACGCTATACTAGTATCGCGCGCTAATATAATTAACGCATTAATCTAAAAAATTAAATAAAAAAATTTAATTAAAAATTTACATTATTTTTTTTTTTACCTTTATTTACCCAGGGTAGGTTCGCTGAGCACAGATGCTCTTTTTCAGGAACGCCCTGCTTCACATTCACACAGTTCCATTCACACCTGGGAGCTGCCCAGTACAACCACAGTTGACACCATTGGCCACTGAGCAACTCCACTGGAGCAGTTGATTCAAGCCATGTCACATAGTTCAAGTTTGAAATGATTCTTTCTGTTTAGCTCCTGAGAGTGTGCTAGATACTGTACTGTACTGGTAATATTATTTATTTGTGTTAACTTCTGAATAAAACAACTTATTAAACACAAGTACATCTTATTGAACATTATTTTGATATTTCATTACCAATTATCATAGCAAAACAGCTTTTTCAAACAGTCTGTAATGCATTTTGGAAACGGGAGATGGGCTCATGGTGTAATGGGCCACCTGGCCTGAGAAACATAAGGAGGAAAGAAAAAGTAAGGACTTACTTCTGGTCATTATTTGGGTAGAACACACATATTTTGAATGCCTTCGGCAGTTTTTTTTTTTTAATTTTTTGAGCCATTAGATTCAATCCAGGATTGCAGATAGATTAATCTAGATTAAAAAAATTTATCTATGCCCACCTCTATTTTTTTTTCTTTTTTTTTTATCTACTTTTTTCTCCTGTTTTTCTGTATTTTCCTCTCATCCCAATTTAGTCATTATGCTAATTCCCCCCTCCTCTTCCTGGTCGTTGCACGCATGTGTCCCCCACTGGTCGGTCTAGGGAGCCCTGAAGTCTATCACATGCTTCCTTCGATACATAGGAGACAGCCAGCAGCCTCTTTTCACCTGACAGCGCGGACTCTCATTGGTGAAGTGTAACGTGTGGGAGCAGGGTTTCCGTTAGAAAAAATTGTTGCCGGTCTCCGTGACCTGCAAGATTTCAATCTACCGGACAAATGAGATTAATTCCGGTCATAGTTTATTGAGCTTTAAAACAATTGATAGGCAGGCTATATAAAGAATGTCATCCTCAAGGCATGTAGATTTATAATAGTATTACTTAAAACTAGGCTACTTTTGCGTATACAGTCATTAATATATTCCAAATAAAATAAGTCCCTCGATACTCCGTGCTGCTGCTGACTTGAAATAAAATAGACCGCGTATGTGGGCAGTCGGTCCGACACTAAACAGCAGTCTGTTATAATCACATTTTTATGAGCTAACGAATTCCGTTATATTGGACATTTGTATTAATTATATCAAGCGAAGAACTGAGAAAGCAGAGAGACGGCAACATTATCGTGGTTTGCGTGACGACTCTCTCCACCTCGCAACGACTTATTTGCAAAGAGTATGGCGCTGCAGAGCAGCTCATTCAGCTGTTATTGGCTCTTTTCTGGGAACCGCACAGCAGCGCCCCCCACCCAACATTGGCTGAAAATGGCTGAATTGGAGTACTGCTGGAATACTGCATTGTGCTGTTGTTGCTCTGGCTCTGCAGCTTCACAAAAGTTTGCACACCCAGCACTAAGCTCTCGCTGACAACGTCGTTGTCATTATTAGAAGCAACGAGGAAACAAATGTAATGATCGTTTCGTTCATCGCATAGGCTATTTAATTTTAGCCTATTTTAATACAATTCAAATAATCAAATTGTGCTTAGACTCAGGGAATTATTTTCACCGGACATTAAGACCGGAGAGATTAAATGTGTCGGACTTCAACAGATTTTGCCGGTCAAATACCGGTAATTACCGGCTAACGGAAACGCTGTGTGGGAGGTCACACTACCTTCACATTTCCCTCCCTTGCTGTGCAGGCGCCCTGACCTACCTGTAGGAGTCTCTGTTTACAACGACCAGATTACCACCCACCGGCTTCCCTCCCGCTGACACCGCCAATTGTGTCAGTATGACGGCCGGCCAAGCCGGAGGCACTGCTGACAGCCGGATTCGATACCAGTGTCTCTGCGGTGGTAGACGGACGCTTAGTCCGCTGTGCTACCCGGACGCTGTATTGTTTGTTTTGTAAAGGAAAAGCGCTATATAAATGTTTACATCCATATCGAGTGAGCCATGTAGGAATTGTAGCCCTTTTTACATTATATTACATTTAGTCAATTAGCTGACGCTTTTATCCAAAGCGACTTACTCGTTTTGTATGACAAGTCAGCAGGAAGGGTAAAACTCTTATCAGCTGAGTAACAATGGGCCTCATTCATGAAGCGATAGTGTTATTAGCGAAATATGAGTTTATAAATATCTCGGCGGAAACTGGATGAATTAGACGTGAGGAAATAATGTGCCATGAAACTGTTGTAGTCCTAAGACAGAGGAGACCCAGGGCTTTCGATGGACATTGAAATTTCATAAAACTACACTACCCAGCTCACACCAGCCTATGTGAAAGCTGCTGAAAATATTCTTTGCGAAAAATTCTGATGTTATTTTCGTGATTATATCTCACAGGTCGAACAAACCTGATGTTTTTGCCATAAAATATAACATAGATTGTTTCTTTTACCTTTCTGTGAATGTCTAGAAAAAAAACGTGTCTCAATCTGATGAAAAATGATGGAGCTATGGACATTATAAAAAAGTAACTGTACTTACAGTAGATTCATTCACGGTCTTTACCGATCCATAGATGTATGACATGGCCGATTGGCCGGGGGGGCTTCCGGTTCCGCTCAGGATCAGATGGCTGCTTGGTTTATTTCGGGCTCCGTGACCACTTCACATTAATATTGATAACGACGTTAATTTTACGCCATACGCTCACATTATACATCGTAGTTATGACTAAACAAATACCGAACCAGATTGGAACGTTAAATGAGGTGGACAGAGATTTTATTAGGACTCTATTCCGTGCTGAACATGAAGCTAGCACGTTGAAGCTAACTAATAGACTGGACTCGCTCCAAGAAGAAGTAGTTAGCGCTACCACGCGGCTCACTGGAGTAGAAGAGGAGATGACCACGGTTACGGCTATCGCTGAGACCAACTCCACCGAAATCTCGGCTATAGAAGACAAGTTGCTTGCTTATGAACATAAGATGGCTGAACTAGAGGACCGGAATAGAAGGTGCAACATCAGAATATACGGCTTGCCCGAAAACATCGAGGACGATGCGCCGATTCAGTACCTTGAAAGGATGATCCCCCAGTGGTTTCCGACCGTCGTTCTACCGGAGATCGAGCAGGCGCATAGAATCTTCAGGAACGGTCCCCCGGAGGGTGAACGTCCACGCGCCTTTATATTCTGCTGCCTGCGGTTCACTACACGCCAGGCTATTCTCCAAGAGGCCAGGAAACACCCTCCACACCCTGAGATTCGCCGCGGATTTCAGCGATTACACCGCCAGGCGTCGCAGGGCCTTCTATGTTTGTGAGAAGGGCATCGAGGTTTATCTACTCTACCCTGCAACTTTGAAAGTCAAGATGGGCAGCAGAGTTGTTTCCTGCAACCGTCTGTTCACGTTGCCGACCGAGGCGGAGAGTTTCCTTCGACGCGGCACCATGGCCTCCGAGGGGGGCGAGCCGGCCCTGGTGGAGCAGCCTACGGGCATCAGGGAATAACGGGCCCCGGAGCCTTGGTTTGCTAAGTACGAGGCGTGCTTATTTCTAACGTTACCACTTGCCTACTGCAACTTTTCGGACCAACAGAACGGTAACACTCAAGGTTTATCTACGCTGTATTATCTCAGCTACGGGTATGCATATTGACTATTTTCAAGTGTAATTCAGACGACCTGTGTTTTTTAACATATCTGCTTTTTTATCGTCTGCACATTGAACTCCGAATTGAACTTCGCATAGATTGTTATGCATATTGTCTTTTTTCAAGTTTCACTAAGACGAACTGTGTTTTAACGTATCTGCCGGCCGAGGGGGATGGACCCTTCTTGGCGGAGCTGTCTACGTGAATCAAGGTATGACAGGCCCTGAGCCTGATTAAGCTAAGTTCAAGCCGTGCTGGTTATCCAACTCTCCTAGCTAACACTACCGTTACCATGCGCCTACCATATTTCTTTCTGTTCCAACAGAACGGTAACGCTCAAGGTTTATCTCCGCTGTATTATTTCAACGATGGGTTGGCATAGATTTTTTATGCATATTGACTTTTTTCAAGTTTCACTCAAACGGACTGTTTTTAACGAATCTGCCGGCCGAGGGGGATGGACCCTTCTTGGTGGAGCTGTCTACGTGAATCAAGGTATGACAGGCTCTGAGCCTGATTAAGCTAAGTTCAAGCCGTGCTGGTTATCTAACTCTCCTAGCTAACACTACCGTTACCATGCGCCTACCATAACTTTTTGTTCCAACAGAACGGTAATGCTCAAGGTTTATCTCCGCTGTATTATCTCAACGATGGGTATGCATATTGCCTTTTTTCAAGTTTAACTCAGACAAACTGTTTTAATGTATCTGCTTTTTTATCGTCTGCACATTGAACATCGCATTGAACTTTGCATAGATTTCTTCTCTCTGTTGAGCGAAGTGGGTTCCTTTTTCTAAATTGTTACAATATACCTTACAAGTCTTTGGTATGGTTAAGTTACATAATGTTGTTGTAGTTGCTATGCTCTGTCATAGTGGCCAACTGATGTTTGATCGATATCGGACAAGTATTCTGTTGGGGGGAGGGAATGGGGGGGTGCATTGCTTTTTGTTTTTCTTTTCACTCTACTCGCTCTATTTTATTTTTGTTCTCGCGCTCATGCTCGGAACTCGATAGGACCTTAACGAGTCGATATGTATCTGTTCTAATGCTCTTCTCCAAACGAATTACATTCAATCATACTGCAGCCCTTTTAGACTATGGCTGATTTAAATATCTTGATCTGGAATACAGGGGGTCTTAATCTACCACATAAACGCACAAGTGTACTAACATGGCTAAAAAGGAAGGAAGTGGACCTTGCTTTACTGAGTGAAACGCACCTTTTAGTGGCTGATAATTAGGGATGGGTACCGAATTCGGTACTTTTGAGGTACCGAACCGAAACACGTCGGTACTACAGAGTATCGAATCAAGTGAGAAACCGAAAAAAAAAAAAAAAAAAAAAAAAAAATTATTTTTTATTTTCATGTCAACGTTCACACGCACAATATATGCTTACCTAGCATTTGACTTGATTCAACAACAAAGCAGTCGGAGCAATGACAAGCCGAAAACTGTCGAAATTGTAGTTATTTGAAGTTTGGAATTTTTTTTTACGACTGAGGTAGGTAAATTAAATTTCTTGAGACTAAAGTACCGAAAAAAGGTACCGTTGGTTACCGGTATCGATTCACAGGTACCGGTACCGGTATCGGTTCAAATGTGAAAGGTACCCATCCCTACTGATAATGCAAGACTGGCAAATAGATTTTACCATAACATAAGTTCTTCTTCTTTAAGCACTAAGTCCCGTGGAATAGCCATAATAGCGAAGCGAAATTTGAATATTAAACTGTTAGATGTGTGGTCTGATGCAGATGGTCGAATTGCTATTGCTAAAATGGAATACTCTAACCGGAAAATAGCTCTGATCTCTGCACACGCCCCTAATTTGTATGACGCTAACTTTTATGCTGTACTCACTGCAGCTATGTTGAAACTACCTGATTACTCGTTTATAGTAGGAGCTGATAGTATGGGACCCATTGATTGATAGATCACAACACACTGAAACCTCTGATCAGAAACAAGCTACCACTGCCCTACAGGCCTGGTCCAAGGAGACAGGGTAATTGATATGTGGCGTTCGCTCAACCCATCCGCGAGAGATCACTCTTTTTTTCTCTTCGAGACATGAGACCTTTTCCAGAATTGATTATGTTTTTTCTTCCCTGCGTCTCTTCGATAGCTTTGATGCTGACTTAATGCCCATTGCACTTTCAGACCACAAAGGTATCCTGCTTAAGGTTTCACTCAGTAAAATAACATCCTGCGCCCCTAGCTTTAACTCAACGCTGCTGAAAAATGGAGAGTTTAACTTGCAATTTAAAGAGAAGCTCACTGAATTCCTGCAGTTTAATGCTGGCTCGGTACAGGATCCCCGAATTCTATGGGATTCAGTTAAAGGTTTTATTAGAAGTAACACTACTCTCTTTGCATCTAATCTCTGCAAGGGATGTCTCTCCAAGATGGTGGAATTGGAAAAGCTTCATGCCACGTTGATCACCAACAGATTCATTTAAATTTTGTTCACAGGACTTATTTGACCCCTAGACGATTGAATCTAATGGGTCTCACACCTGACTCTTGATGTACTTTATGTCCAAACGGTGCCACCGGAACATAATTGCATATGTACTGGGATTGTCCTCCTGACTCCTGTTGAGCTCTTTTGGGAAAATGTTACCTCTCAGCTATCAGATATTTTCTCTCTGACCATACCCGTTTTACCTGCTGTATTGTTATTGAATGACGTTTCTCAATTACCGACCTCTACACATGTGAAAAGACTCATTCTAGCCGGCCTCACAGCCGCCAAAAAAATTATTGCCTCACGATGGATACACCCAGACAAACTCTGCCCGAAGGTATGGATTCGTACTTATCTCGATGTGATCTACCTGGAGATATCTACGGCACGTGTTATAGGGGTCAATTAATCTAACTTTGCTATCTGGACGGCTGCTGTTGTGAAGCTAAAAACATATATAACTGATGACTGAATACTGCATTATGTACGTAACTCTTGTTAACAATTTGAGTGCCAACCGACGAGAAATCTCGTTTTTAATCGTTATCGTTTTTTTATTATGGATTTCCATTCATTTTTCATCAATCTAGCCTCACGTTACCAATGGGGATCTGTCTGAGCTCGAACAGGGAAAATACCGCCCCCTATCTTCTCTCCGGATGGTATTGCACCCCATTGGATTGGACTGAATGAAATGGATGGGAAGAAAAAGAGTCCGGATTCCACATTTTACTTGTCAGGCATGTAACCGGAGACAATCCCAGTCATTGCCCACCACCAGAACAGCGTGGAATATGTCTTTCGACCACCCAGCATTGGATAAATAAACGCGATCGATATTTGGAATGGCGATCAGGAATTGGAATAATCTTTTTGGAGAACATCTGATCTGAGGTAAGGAATCTATTTTACCAGTCTTGGGATAATCAGAGCTCTTTTCACATATCAGCGTGTCCCATATGTGTGTGTGGCTGTGAGTGTGTGTGTGCTGATCAGCAAATAAGATGCTGATCAGCAAATAAGATAATCGATTTTTCAGCCCGCTTCTATAGCGTGCATAAGTACACATACTATCGATAATCTAGCGTTAATTTGAAAACGATTCATAAATAGGCAGAAAAATGACAACGTGTTTTGCGTATTCCAGTAAAGTGTGATTCCTGCAGAATCTTATTTTTTTCTGAAAGTTAAAAAAAACGAGCGTTTTTCAAAATGGTATAAAACAGAAATGAACCGATTATTAAAAAAAAAAAAAATATATATATATATATATATATTAGGGGTGCACCGATGTATCGGTCGGGTATCGGTATCGGCCGATAAGTGCCCTGTTGACTGCAATCGGCCTGTCGGCCGATAAGCTCGAATGTGCCGATGGCAGTAGCCGATAAATATCCATCAATTTGTGTAGCGTCAAGACAAAAAAAAGTTCACTTGCGACCTACCTGCACAACGCCGGCCCACACACACAAGCTACTGCATCAAAGTTACTACTTATGATTAACAAGGCATTCGTTTTGTGGCATTAACATTATATAGTTAGTGTTACACGTTCATAACATCAGCATATTATTTACCCGAACGTAGCAAGCGTTCATACTAGCTCAGTTTCTTCCGTTGCTCACAGAGCCCTGAGTTTTACCCATTCTGCAATCTGTTAATAACGTTTTCAATCAGACACATGTATAGAAAGGCTTTGTTTTATTATAACATTAGTTGCAGTAAAATCATTATGCCTCATTTAAGTCATCCTGCGGAGCTAAAAGCTAAACGTCGGCCGCGCCGTGTTGTTGTTGTTGTTGTAGAAAACCTCTCGTCAACTCAAAATCAATGGCGGACAAAAGCAGGAGTAAAAAATGTAACACGCTTGCCGATTGGTGGTAACAGCAGAGGCGGGTGCAAGCGGTGTGTGACGTAATTGGCAGAATCGACTGTCAATCAAAATGTCATTGGTTGAGACAATAGTATCTCGCTGCAGCCCAGCAGGTAGACCATGCTGGGAGAACTAGTATCTAGCTGTAGCCCTGCAGAACATACTGGGAGAGAGATAGTCAGGGTTCGTACGGGTGCTGGAAATCCTTGAAAATGCTTGTATTTCAATGTGCTGTTTTCAAGGTTTTAAATGTGCTTGAATTGTGTATAAAGTGCTGGAAAGTTATTGAAATTGTAATTGCATTTTATACTTTAATAATAAATCGCTATCTGACTGAATAGTTTGGTTTTTAGACAAAGAAATAAAATAAGTCGGAGCGACTCGCGAGCCTATTTTGCGTTCGCCTTTCATGCAAAATGAAATGTGGCTCGGCCCCACCCTGTAGTGTTTTTACCTGTGCCATGAGAACAGCGCGCGTGTGTGTGGCCAAAATGCCGGGAGGCTGCCGTTTTAATGAGCTCTGGCTCGGAGATATCAAATATAATTCAGAGGAGAACATCCTCGAGTAGCCGTGTGCAAAATATGCAGAAAGGACTTGAAGATTTTTACCATGGGGATTGGGGGAGTCTGCACGTTCGAGCCACGTTGAAAGGTGAGCCACTGAGCCATGGGTGTTATTAACGTGTCTCGGCCTGGCTCGCCAGGTAACTAAGTTTGAGACTACAAGTGCTCCACAGTCCACACCTGTCTCCGTAAATGTTTGTTATAAAAATACCACTTCAATAATCGAAATAGTCAAGTAACAGGCAAAATACACTAATGGAATTACAAACTCGTGTTTACCGGACTCTGTTTTTCACCGCAGTGTTGTAGCATGTAACGTTAGGCAAATCAACGTTAGCTAATTTCCTTTCATGTATTTCAAAACACGAAAACTTGTTGTGTATTGAAATGGTATTTTATTTTTATAACGGAACATTTACGGAGACTGGTGTGGAACTGGTGTGGAGCAGTTGTAGTCTGGAACGCAGTAACGTACTGTCTACCTGTATGTCGTGTATGTCATAAATGTTATGATGAATTGAAAATGGCGGACCCTGATGTAAACAAGACGAAAGTATTTCTCTGGTCTGCATCCCCTTAACAATTGTGTGTATTGAGCCATAGTGTATTGTACCCATTCTGCAATCTGTTAATAACGTTTTCAATCAAACGTGACGAGCCAGGCCAATTTTAGCATGTTTATTTATGGAATATGCAATCTAACAGCTAACGTGACCTTTACAGTTAATTACATGGATAATAATGTTAAGGTAGTTGGTTCATTCCAGGCCATCATTAGGCTCAGTCTAAAATTCATAGGCAGTAGCCTATAAATGAAAATGAAATATACATTTATAATATCATAATGATCCATTTAGATTAGATGTCAACATTAAACAATAAATACTCTTAAAGTTAAGTGCAACCAGTGAGATTAAATTAATAAAACACTTTGTTTTATTTATAACATGCTGCTCCTTTTTATTTAGGGAAGAAGCATCAAATTCTGATGAAAGCACGTCTAAATCCAGGTCCTGCATTAGTGGATTATTTCCAGCAGACAAGCAATGCATCAAGCAGCACAGCTACATCCACATCAACAACCAGCAGTGTAGTGAGAGCCAGAGCAGCCAGTGGAGGAGCTTGCAGTGGAGTTGCCCCTCTACCATCCCCAGGCTCATCCAAGAACCAGTCAACCAGCAACACCACAGGCACCATTAAATCATTTGTTACCTTAGGGCCCGCGTCCACCTAGCGCATATTTCTCCGTGAAACATGCTGGGAGTGCGCCGGCAGAGCTGGCTTGACGCGCATCTTGTAGATGACAGAAAGAAATCTACAGCCATGCCGCGGTTTTGCACATATTATAGCATATTTGAATAACTTTATTGTATATTAATTATATATATAGTTATTGCCTGACACCACAGTTCGCCCTTTGCTTTTTATTAGCTTTTTAGTAGTGTATTCGTGTAGTTATTATTATTAGTTTTGTCGCGGATCTCAATGGTCTGTGTGGAGACAGCCAGACAGGCAGGCAGCTCCGGTGTCAGGTTACAAGCAGAGTGGTAGATGACTGGCTGTGATTGGTTGTTTGAATATGCGCTCGGCGCACCGCTCTAGAAAAGTTCAATCAGTTTCAACTCTCTGGCTTGTGCGGCCGCATAAAGGCGCTGAAAAAAGAAGCCGACGGCAGCGCACTTCCTAGAGGCGGCCGCATGGGGCTGCATGCGCTCCCTCCCCATTGTAATACATTGAAAACAGACGCGTGCGGTCCTAAATATGCGCTAGGTGGACGCAGGCCCTAATCCAACACTTCAAGCTGAAATATGCTGGGCAACAAAAGCTGTAACCAGCCACTATTCCTACCATTCATGTAATGACATGGGGGCCATGTTTCAAACAATGTTTCCTGACAGTGAGATAGCAAAGCAATTTACTTGTGGGGAGAATAAAGTGGCATACCTCACCACATTTGGGATAGCTCCTCATTTCTCTTCCCTGAAAACTTTATTAACAGATTGCAGAATGGGTACAATACAGTACGGCTCAATACACACAATTATTAAGGGGATGCAGACCAGAGCAATACTTTCGTCTTGTTTACATCAGGGTCCCCCATGTTCAATTCATCATGACATTTATGACATACACGACATACTGCATAACACATCGGCTCAGCTATATATCAGTTATATATGATGCCAAGTCTACATAATTTTGGTTGTTTAGCACAATAACATCTGATTTAATGTAATGGAAGAAGTGAAATAATCATTTTGAGTAAATATTTAATTTACCACAGCCGCATAAGATGCTGGAAAATCTTGAAAATGCACCTTGAAAATGCTTAAAGTGCTTGCATTTTGCCTTGGAAAAGGTGTACAAACCCAAGTAAAGAGGCCTATGTTCATATCGGTGAGCACAATTTGTAAGACAAATATACAGTAGTTTCATAATAAAAAAAAATATATATATTACAAAAAAAAATTACAAAAAAAATTTATATTTAAAAAATATTTAAAAAAAATATTTTGCCACAAATATCGGTATCGGCCGATTGTGTTAGTTGAACAATCGGTATCGGTGGCAAATTTTCATATCTGTGCATCCCTAATATATATATCCGTTTCGACAATGTTGACTGCAAACAAGTCATTGATAAGCGACGGGCGTATTAGACACATAGCCATAATTTAAGATATAGTTTATGCGTTTGCAAATGTGATTGCTCTCATTGAATAGAGCGTTGGCACTCACATGCTATTTTTGGCTCCCCCTGCTGGCACGGAAAGTGTTAAGGTCCTGGGATGGGTGGGGGGGAGGGGCGAGCGAGTGACAAGTGTCCACGTCTTTTTTTAGGGGGTTGGGGGGTGGGTGACTTCTGGGGTGCGGGCGGCGGGTGGGTTTGTGAATGTCTTGGGAAGTGTATTCTTATGTTTGTAGTTAGCTTTTTGTTGTTTCTGTTTCTATTTTGTGTCCATATGGGGTGGCAGGGCTCTACGCTAACCTTTTTCCCAAGGAGCACATGTGCTCCTAAATGAAAAAATGTAGGAGCACACAAAGAAATTTACGAGCACACAAAAATATTTAGGAGCACAGTGAAAATATTTCAAGTAACAGAGTTTATTTTTTTTCCTCAAAGAAATATGTATATTTGTACTGTGCGTGCATGTGCAAACGGGAATGGGACACATCTGTGCAATAGCACATACCACCAAAGTCACTGGCTCACTGTTGTGCATGTGTGTGTATCTGCATGTGCAAATGGGAATGGGACACAGACATTTGAACTATTAAGTGATTAATGCCTACTGTGGCAAAGTTGTAGCCAACAACTAGGCCTAATAAAAAAGGCAGTGACATTGAACTACTGCTACAAAAGTAACAGTCACTTAACTTTAGCTTTTGCCCCTTTTATCCTTACAATGCCTATGTTTTGGCTAGTGTTGCTCTTCTAGAAAAATAATCCTTTCAGGGTTGCCTATTGAAATACTGTACACCTCCAGTACAGAAACATTGTTTATGAGTTTGCGTGTCAGGTAGACCATTGATTGACAGTCGATTCTGCCAATTACGTCACACCGCTTGCACCCACCCACCTCTGCTGTTGATAACGCTAGCCAAGTTAGCACACACACACACACGCACAGTGGGCCAGTGACTTTGGTGTAGGGGTGTAACAATGCATAGCAATGCATCGATCCTAAGGGGAACATTCAAGCAAGACATTTGTTTTGTTGCATTAACGTTATATTACTATTGCTATCGATAAATCTAGGTGTTCTAAAATCTATTGCTATTGGTAAGACTAGAATAAGTTACATTAACTTAATGTTGCTGTCTCGCGAAAGTCTCGCATGGCGCAATGGTGGACTTTCCGGAAGTAAAAAAGCAAATGAAAGCTTCCGATTGGTCATTTCCTTTCTTTCCCTTGAAACCAGTCATGTCACTCTACTGTGATTGGACCGTTGGCTTGAGTGCAATGTGGGATTTGTAGTTTTTGAACGATTAGCAGTGGAGAGAAAAAAGCACGACTGAGGTTGTAATCTTCACTCGCACACTGTGCGAGTAATAAATGTTTCCGGTTCGCACACACATATTCTTAGGGGCAAATGCGAGTAAAATGGTTGCACTGTAGAGCCCTGGTTGGGGCCATTTGGGCGGGGTTGGGGTGCCCGGTCTCGGGCTGGTGGGGGCCCCTGATTCGAGGTCTCGTGAGTCTGAGTGTTATTTTCCTGTGATGTCTTGTTTATTATTATTGTTACTGTATTGTGTTGTCTTGTTTCATGTAAAAAAAAAAAAAAAAAGATTTGATCAAATTAAATGATTCTCCTTTGGTTCATTACAACATAGATGTCCCTAGATACAGAGAACATGCAAATAGACATTGTAGATGTAGAGAAATCTTCCATTTACTTGGGTATGTACTTTTAGGTGAATTTTCTTAAAATATGGCTAGGGCTTAACACATTGTGCGCCAACAACGAGTATACTCGTTATTGTCCGCCAATCGTTGTGCGCCAACAGCGAGTAAACTTGTTTTTGGGATCGATATATTTTTTTTCGCCATGGCATTCATAATTCATCCAGCCTCCCTCTGGGACACAGCTGGACCCTGTCTGATATTGCAACGCCTCAATACCGCCCCCTGTTGGATTTCAGGCGAGTTACACTCCACGTCAAACCGGAAGTGGCGCTCGGTGCATCAGGGAAAATCCTCCGCCAGAGATATATTGTAACGTGGGTCTAGATACACACTCTAGTGCATTGGATCGCTTTCGAAACGGCGTTTATTGTGTCATACAAATGGAAAATGGATCTAGCAGATCGACACCGAATAATTCGAATTATTTTCCTCCAGACTCATCGGCGAACGGTAAGAGGAATCTAACGTTATTTTCAGCTCGATTGTTTATTTATTTCACTGCAATCCATCTGATCAACGTATCAACCCATACTAAAAAAAGCCGCTACTGACAATCAAGGAATTATAAACGACCCCCCCCCCCTTTCCTTCACGCATGATTAAGCATAATGTATACCGATCATATGCATTTTAATTTTTTAATATAGCGTGTATAGGAACAAAACGCCAATCGATAATGTATCATTTGTGTCTGGGTCTATAACTCGTTTTAGGAATTACTGCAAATTACACTCCAAAAACATACTTATATTCACGAGGGTACTAACACGACAATGTATGAATGGAAAAATATAACGTTCCCACATCCGGAACGATAGATACCCAATGTTGAATGGGCCATAGTAATGTCTATAGCTATAATATTTAAAAAGTTATAGCCCTGCAAAGAAGGTGAGCCACTCCATAGGCTTACAGCGCTGGCAGAGAGGGCACAAAGATGGGCACAATGCCTGGCAGACAATGTGTTAAGAGGTTAAGTTAAATGAAGATTAACCTTTATTAATTCCCTCCGGGAAATTCGTCCTCTGCATTTGAGCCATCCTAACTATTTAGGAGCAGTGGGCAGCCACACATAGTGTGGAACCCGGGGACCAACTCTAGCATGCATGTCTTTTATGGTGTGGGAGGAAACCGGAGTACCCGGAGGAAACTCACACAAACACAGGGCGGACATTAAACTCTACACAGAAAGGCCCCCTGCTGGGGTTTGAAGTTGAACCCAGGACCTTCTTGTTGTGAGGCAATGAACCCAGGACCTTCTTGCTGTTAGCAACCACTGCACTAGGGGTGGGCAGTATGGCCTAGAATCTATATCACTGTGTATATATAGACATTTGGATGGTAATGGCATATATCACAGTATATTTGTTTTTCTTATAATAATAATAATAAAAAATGCTTTAGGAGCAGTACAAGACTCTGGAATGGCACACACACAAGAGGAATAATGTCTTGTAGCAGACTTAATGATTTTAGAATATTTAAGATAATGAAGTGAAATATTTATTTTACTTTTTTAGTTTTTTTTAACGTTTGGCTACGTAAAATCATTGGATGTAGAGAGAGAGAGCTCAGCAGCCCCTCCCATTCCTCACTGTTTGAGCTGGAGCTAATTAAGAAACTAACTAACTTCGCTTCGCTTTGAGCAGATCCAGGGTTAGTTTAACTGTTTTGGGACCAGCTTAGTTGATATTAGCAGCTAACATTAGTTTAGGTCATTGAACATGGAATTTGTAATGGCCTTCCACCGCTTGCTTTTGTTGTCATACGGACACTGGAAAATGACTCGGCTGGCAATGTCTGTTGTAAGATAAGATAAGATGATCCTTTATTAATCCCAGCATGGAGCAGCATGGAGGGGGGGGGCAATGCAGGGTGGGGGATACATAGCTTCACATTGACGAATAAGACTTTTGAATAGGCCAATTTTTTAATACAAAAAATAAGGATATATTTGGCCATTGTTCAAACATTTGGAATGTAGTGTACACATGCATTTATGCAAAAAACCCAAATTAAAAGATTTTTGTGTTTTTAAAGTTGAATTAATAGGACACAACCTTAAAAAAAAGTCATTTGGGGCGACCGTAATTTATCTCAAAATGTATATATATATATATATTTTTTTTTTTGTTTGTTATTTTTTAAACAAACACATAAACAAACATGACAACACACGATAAGATATACAAGCATTAATTGTCAGAGCACATCCAATGAAATCACATTTTAGTTAATTGTCTTATATAAGATATACCCCTAATACCTGTTATCTAAAAACCTACACACATATGCTCCAGCTCGAACCCCCCCCTCCCGGACCCCACCTTGGGTAGTACCTCCATTATCCCTCGCACCTAACCAGACACTACCATTATAAGCTAGCTTTTATTCTCTCCACCACTTCTAACCACATTGCCATTTTGGATTCATTGAGACCCAGAATTCTTGCTGTAGATATTTCTTGATAAATCACATCGAGATATGTAAGAAACCAAACTTTCCGGCAAATTTTTTCCGGTTGAAACCAGCGTGATGCGATCAGCTTTTTAGCTACTGTGATACCCGATAAAACCAATCTCTTTAGCTGTGGATTTACTGCAAACTCAAAAACATCATTCAATAGTAATACCGAGGGGTGTACAGGTATATTCCAAGATACGAGTTTTGATAATTGTTGGGTCACATCTTTCCAGAATGCCTTAACTGGTGGGCAGTCCCAATACATGTGCATAAATGTCCCTTCGTCCCCATTTGTACATTGGGAGCATTTGGAGTCTTGTTTAAGACCCATTCTGCACAGTCTTATAGGAGTCAAGTATGTCCTGTGAATATAGTTAAGATTGATTTGTTGATGGTCCGGGTTCCTTGATGTAAGTCGGACATTTGCCCAGGCTCCTTGCCAATCAAAGTCATTTTCCAGGTCTGGTATATCCCTCCTCCAGGCAGAGTCTAGTTGGAGGGTTTCATACGAGGACGTTAGTAATTGATGATAAAAATCTGAAACAAAACAATGTCTAATTGAACACCGTGAGACTTCAAACATAGCTGTAACTGTATGTAAAAAAGCCATGTGGACTTGGTGAGATTAAATTTTTTGCGTATTTCTTTATAACTACAAAAACCCTGTTTGTTAAAAACATCCCCTAATGAGTGTATGCCTTGCTCTTCCCATATAGGGAATCTTATAGGTCGTTTTTCAATTAAGAGTGCATTGTTATTGAATAAGGGAGTATGATTGTGCCATTTATGTGGGTTAACATTACTAATATTTTAACGAGTATCAGTAATTAAATATACAGCTTAAGAAAGACAGGCTTGTGTGCGCTTACATTTTTTGTAAACCATGATTTCACAAGTTTATTCTATAATGGTTGTCTCCCTCGTAATGCAGTTAGAATACCCATTTTTGCTCTAAAACCCATAAAACTGATTTTAAATGTGCAGATAGTATCCACTTAAGCATAGTATACCAGTGATTAATATTTGAGCCAAAACTGATGGGTATTCTATTTTGAATTTAGTACAGTTATGCCCTCTTGAGGAAGATTTTCCAACCTACACTTTGGCAACCTCTAGCGGCTCGGTGTGCATATCTTTTAATACAATATATATATTTAATTAAAGCCCTATTTGTTGCTTGTCGATAGCCATTTCAGGTGACACAATCCGTTCAGCGGTTCTCGAGTTACATGCCGATATGTGAGGGGTGCGCCGAAGTACACAGTGTTGTACAAATACAACGCAGACTCCCGGGGCTCTAGCTCCGTCAATCATTTGGCATGGTAGATTACAAGCTTCGTCAGGAACATTCAAATATCACAAATGTTAAAAACATTAAACATTAAAAAAGTTAAAGTGCAATACACATTACATGCTTCAGGAACTTGAACATTTCACAAATGTCCATTTTCATGTCCTTGTCATATCATCATTGGTTTTGTCAATGTATGAGAGCGAGAAGGAGGGTTACTGTAAGTAGCATCACTTTTGTGATGGTAGTCACATTGGACAGGGATTAACAATTTAAGTCAATAAAAGGTAAATAGAGTTGTATGTATGGAATAAAAATTAAACACCAACACAGTTCTATAGTCAATAAACAATAACCACCAACATAGTTGCATGGATGAAATCAATGCTAAACAACTACAACACAGTTGTATCAGTTCCTTTTAGGGATGGCACGATACCATTTTTCATGTCCGATACCGATATCAGCCTTGAGTATCTGCCAATACCGATACCCATCCGATACTCCCTTAAAAAACAAAAACCCGTGTTTAACCTAGCCATCTATAAAACATCAACAACTCCCCTAAAGGAAGAAGTACATACCACACATGACTCAGTTATGCAATAGTGCTGCTGCTTTTTATTTTGTTCAAATTATTTAGTTAATACGTTAAGACTACAGTGATTTCATGACGGCTTCCTGTCCTTGCGTCTAAAACGTCTGTTTACCGGTACAATGCGTAGAGATTTTCAAATCATTGGTAAACAAACGTAGTGCTGAAAATATACACTTTGACTGCTGTTTTGATAGGGTTAGGGTCTTTACTCTTGGCTACATTTGAAAAAGAAACGCAACCTTGTACTTATTTGAGATAGCCGTGTCGGAGATAAAATGATGGTTTGGCAACATGAAGTGAGGCTAAGCGTCGGAAACCTACATTTTCAACAACAGAAGGGGCTGGTCGTCCAGCACAATAAAATGTGGTTATTTTCTCGGTTTTCTTCAGCTTTGCTTTGTTACTGTCTGCAGGGAGTTTCTCTCGCTTCTGAATGGTTTCCAGCTATGTTAGCTGCTGCGACAAAACTTTTCCTCTTGGCATTCGTTGCACATATGAACTCGGCATACTCCCTTTCCATGATTAATCTGCAAGTGTGGTGTTGAAGTTTCCAGTGTTGCTGCCACCCCTAGAAATACTTGCGTTGCAGATATTACACTCGGCCGTGTCATGTTATTCCACAAGTATACACGTGAGTCCTCTGTATTTGTTTGTGAGTGTCTTCATTCTGTTAGCTCCACCATAGGTCCGTTATTATCCGCTCCTAGTCTACTCTGCCCTGCATACCTGTCTGTGACCCCAGTATGGTGGCCTGTACTCTGTGTCGTATTAATGCACACACATTAACATAACACCACAGGCTGTTTTGCCTTTTTCTTCTTTGAGCTTAAAATAACGCCACACAGCTGACATGATCGCGGCGCGCTGCTAACAAGTTGACTTACGTTTAGCTAATGCTAACGTTGTTGTCACGCTACTACTGTTCACGTGATGGCATGCTTTATGGCCTGTATCGGATCGGAAAATACTTCCTGTTTTTCCGATATCCAATCCTTTGAATTTGGCCAGTATCGGACCAATACAGAGTATCGGATTGGTGCCATCCCTAGTTCCTTTTATATTATCTCATGGTAAACTGCAGGCATTTCAAATTGAGGTACATGTGCATGTTTTAACAAATCAGGCAACCTGAAAACCTAGAATAAGAAGCACATTCCCCAAAGATATATCAAACGAAACAAACTTTGATCAGATTATAATGGAGATGTTGCACAGTGCAATCCACTGAAAATGTATTGTTGAAATATGTCACTGTTGATCATGAGCTGGATATATAACCTATGGTTTCAATGGATGTTAAACCTACTGTAGAATCAAAGTAAATTTTAGGGATTCAAATCCTCATTTAGAGGTAGGGGATCCACCACAGCTTGCCCTGCTGCTCTTCTCTACTTCTACACCAGCCAGAACTGGTGGAGTGTTCTCCATGGATGGTGGTGTCGCCTTTTCCATCTTTTTCCTTCTCCCTGTAACCTCTGGATGCAGCCTTCTCCCTCTCCGATAGCTCATCTGACTTCATTATGGAATCTTGCCCTGTTGTTTGCTTCTCTGGTAGCTGAAACAATAATGGTGTATAATGTGATACTGATTCTGGTGGGCTAAATTACATACAAACTTAAGTTCAAGATATTACAGAAAAGGTCATTCCTAATCCTACTAACATGACAGTTTGAAATACACCAGAGAAAGATATACTGCATGTTACCTATAGTTTTTTTTACCTCTCTTTTCCTCGCAAGATAGTCGGCTCTTGCTGTAGGGTCTGCATTGACCCGCTGTCTGTAGTGAGCAGTCTTCTGTTTGCTTGTTTGTGCCATCTAGAAAAAACATGACTAATACATGTACAATTACCTAAATGGAATGTCATGCTATACCGTTTTAAAAATGTTATCATAAGATGGTACAATACTAAAAAAGAAACGTTAATTCCTAAATAGGAATGAAAAATGACAAATGTTGAAAAATGTTAAGTATACAAAGAGTTATGCTAAAACAAAGAACTTTATGTATATAAATCATGAATAAAATATAAATATACAGAAACTACAAATACAGGACATATATCTCATGTAAAACACTCTGCAGTGGTCGCCCCACATGATACTCGGTCACCCAGATGTTTTCAAGGTCAGTAAAATATTACAGGCTAACCGTTAGCTACAGAAACCAAACTAGCTAGCTCTTACCACATGTCACTATCAAATTCATCATCAAAATATAGATTTTCAGATTAAACGTATTATTCACAGTTTTGGGGCGGTCGTCCCATAAGACATCCAAAAGTGGCAAGTACATTACAGCAGTTAAAAAAGAGATTTATTTGCAAATATGAACTTACTAACCTGCTAGTTGTTTCTCTGGGTCCCTCACATGTCACTGGCTGATGCAACATCCTGTCCTTGAGGTGGTTTCAAAATAAAAGTCCCACAATTGTGTTTTCTTGATGGTCGCCCCAGATGATATTTCATAAAATGTACATATGCGGACAACATTCGTTTGTATATTATGATGGAACTATATGTGCAAATGCTTCATAATTTTGTCAATGAATGCAAAACATGTTTGAAATTATGCCAAATAGGGCAAGGGAAATATTTAAATAGATTTAAAGGGATTTTAAGCCGGTTGTCCAAATAGAAGTCAATGCTGGACGGTCGCCCCACATGGACTTTTGTCACTTCAGATAGCAGAAAAATTACCAATAACTCAAATGTTTGGAGGAGTTAGAGTGGGTCTGTATATGGGGACGGTATTAGAGATACATGTTATCTTTTTATGAATTGTTATGTTTTTTTAAGGTAAAAAATTAAGTGGGACAGAAAAAATAGGCGTCACGTCATTGACCCTGTTGTGGTTTTTAGTTTTGGCACCACCTGTGGAGGGACTGCTTGTGTCTGCACGAATCCGGCAACAACTCTCGCTCGACATCACTTGCAGTCCCAGATGATAAAAGTTTTCTGCTGAATGTCCGACTTCTTAAACACACCACGTCCATATGATGTACGAAGTACATTTCTTTCCAACTAATTATTCTTCATAGTTTGCATTGGGAATGGGAGCTCCCGCATCACACTCGCTGCCCTCCATTTCACAATGCATAATCTTTTAGTAGCCAATAATGGGCCAACTTCTTGACATGTCTTTTTCCACAAACTAGTTTATTATCTTTTAATGGCAGCGCTCAGTTCACTAGCTTTGTGCAGCGTTACATTTGTAAATGTGAGAAAGTATTTTTACATTCAAAGAGCCTAAAAGTGGGGCTCCCTCGTGGTGCACCGCATAGTGCCTCGCACACCTACGTGGCCGTCCCGGGTTTGGGGGATAATTTGTTGCATGTCCTCCCAACATCTTCTCCCGTTCTCCCTCTCCTTTGTCGGTCTTGTATGGCCAGAAAAGCTGTAAAAATGCTAAAAATAAATCTTTAAAGAGCCTAAAAGTAACCTTCTCTAGAGTCAAATCTCTAGCTTGGTTGGCATGGATTGCTACCAGGGTATACCACCCACCCCTACACTGCGTCACTGTGCCGCCCTTATTTCCAGAGTAATCCATCCACTTACAGTGACAGGACGGTGGTGATTTAGACTATATTTTCTTAAAATCCCCAGGGACTTGACAAAAGAACAGAGCCAAAACAACAGATATGTTTCACTGTCTCAAAGTCTTACGGATTGCATTGCAATCATTGAATTTCATAGTTATTTAGAATTTGTACCATGAACCAATTACAAGAGACCCAGAACTTAACCGGACCTGTCTATTATTTTAAAGCTGATCCCTGGACCCACACAGAACTGAGACATGTCGGACCCAAACCTGGTAGGACCTGGGAGAAACTAACCCGAACGGCACTGTTTTCAAAGTTGCTTATAACTTTGTCTTACCTTATGTATTGGCCTCCCCTGGTGCTCCCTGACTGTGATGCATATTCCGTCCAATCCTTGCCAAGAAAGTTGATAATAAAAATAAATTCACATTTTCTGTTATTCTTCTTGCTGATTGAAAAAACATGGCTATTCCATTAATAATTTCAGCCTAAGTCCACTTGCTGTCACTCTCATAACGCTAATGATTCCAAAATGATGCATTTGCATACTTGAATACGTTTGAAAAATAAAATGATAAAAAAAAATGTATCTGGAATCGAACCAGCTTTTTGGAACGTCTGTGTTTCAGAGACAAGGATACTGCTGCTGCGCCACGCTCTACTACACAAAACACAGTTCGAATTTCTTCATCATACACTCTCTTCTGAGGTGTTGACTGGTAGACTTCGGGTAGATCCTGCTGGACGTCACTCACTTCACCATAATTGAAAAATGACAGAGCATGAATAAAGAGAATTATTATTCATAATACATACATGAAGGCAATATATTTGTAATGCATCTGATCCAACATATTCAACAGCATATTAAAACGATACCATATTAGATCATATTATTGAAATACAGTAAAATAAAGGAAAGGTAATGGCACCAGGCAAATTCGGTTTGCATTTTGGTATAACGTTAGCTAACTAGATCGAGCAGTGCTCTGTAATGCCTGGGGTGAAAGGCTTGGTGATAGTAGCCTACGGTATATAAACTGTGGCTAAACAATGAAGACACTTTTATGCTCTTTTGATCATAGACCTGTTCATATGACCTGAACTCCTGAGTAAACAAAATAGGTTAGCCAATTTACGAGTAGCCTAATGTAGTCTCGTTTTTTTTTTTTTTGTATTTTATTTTTGTATTTTTTAAACAAACACATAAACAAACATGACAACACACGATTAGATATACAAGCATTGTAAAACAGTGTACATCAGTTAAAACACCGTTTGGATAAATGTCTTATACAAGATATACCCCTAATACCTGCTATCTATTCCCCTACACACATATGCTCTTGCTCGCACCCCCCGCCCTGGACCCCCCAATGGATAATCCATCCATTATCCTTCGCTCTTAACCAGACACTACCATTAAATGCTAGCTTTTATTCTCTCCACCACTTCTAACCACATTGTCAATTTGGATTCATTGAGACCCAAAATTCTTGCTGTAGATATTTCTAGATAAATCACATCGAGATATGTAAGAATCCAGACCTTTCGGCACATTTTTTCCGGTTGAAACCATCGTGATGCTATCAGTTTTTTAGCCACTGTAATACCAGCTTTGGAAACTCATGGCACACTATGGAATCCCTAAAAAATACATCAGCATAATCAAGAACATGTATCAGGACATGAAATGCCAAGTGTTACATAACGGATGTGCACAAGAACACTTCAAAGTGCTCACCGGCGTGAAACAGGGCTGCCTACTTTCCCCCTTCCTCTTCCTCCTATGCATCGACTGGATCATGAGGCAAACCACAACCAATAAAAAGACTGGCATCCAGTGGAGTCTAACGGAGCACCTCGAAGACCTGGACTTTGCGGATGACATCGCACTACTCTCACACAACCATCAACAGATGCAAGACAAAACCCAGCTGCTAGAAACAACTGCAGCTGGACTTGGGCTCAAAATAAATGGACAAAAAACTCAAGTAATCAGAGTCAATAATAAAAGCACAAACCCCATAACCATCGGGGGCCAGCCACTGGAAGAGGTTGACAAATTCACATACTTGGGTAGTGTTATAGCTGTTGATGGCGGGACTGAGGAAGACGTAAGGGCAAGAATAGGAAAAGCAAGAGCAACATTCAACATGTTAAACAAGATATGGAAAACCTGAAACATCAAACTCAACACCAAGCTCAAAATCTTCAACTCCAATGTCAAATCCATTCTGCTATATGGCTCTGAAACCTGGAAAACCACCACTAACATCAACAATAAACTGCAGACCTTCATCAACCATTGTCTGAGACGTATCCTCAGGATCTTCTGGCCAAACACAATCACCAACATCAAGCTGTGGGAATGCACCAAGCAAGAATCAGTGGAGGTCCAGCTGACCAGGAGAAAATGGAGCTGGATTGGGCACACACTTCGAAGACACAAAACCGCAATAACCAAACAGGCATTAACCTGGAACCCACAAGGCAAGCGAGGCAGAGGAAGACTCAAAAACACCTGGAGAAGAGACACTGAGCAGGAACTCAAGACAAGGGGACTGACGTGGAAACAGCTGGAGAGGATGGCGCAAGACAGACGGGGGTGGAAACTTTTCATCAATGGCCTATGTTCCTAAAGGAATAAAAAGGCCTAAGTAAGTAAGTAATACCAGATAAAACCAATCTCTTTTGCTGTATAGGTACTGCATATTCAAAAACATCATTCAGCAGTAATATAGAGGGGTGTACTTTGTACAGGTATATTCAGAATTAAGAGATTTGATAATTGCTGGGTCACTTCTTCCCAGAATATCTTAACTGGTGGGCAGTCCCAATCAGGGGAGGAAATTAGGCCACTTTACTGGCCAAATGCTAGTATTTTTTACGTTTGGCTGGTAAAAAAAATCAGATACCCGCCAGTTGGCTGGTAAGCCAAAAAGTTAGTTTCCTCCCCTGCTGGCGAGTATACAAAAAAATAAACGGTGCGCGTCTTCTGAGTGTTCGCTTTAGTTGACACTGCCACGAGAGCACTGCACAAGACCACCCGCGGACATATAATGTTTAATAAACGTTTGCGCAGTACTGGCCAACCCGCGGACATATAATAATAAAAGTCCCGCGGTACTAGGCTAGCCATCAGGAGCACTCGCAAACAGATAACGTTAAACACAGCAGAAGATGGAAAACAGACAGACTGACCAACGGGGAACTGCATCCAACCCTAGTACAACCCTTGAGTATAAGTTACTAAGGACACATTTAAATCACAGAGGTGTAATGTTAGTCTACTGGAACTGTATACAGTGGTTAGCTTCTAGTTAGCGTTTTAGCTATAGCTGCTTGCTAGCTAACGTTAGCCCCGTGTGCTCAAAGCAGCCAGCTAGGTGTATCTGTTATGACTATAATGTTTCCAAAAAAGCACCGGACTACGACGTAAGGTTAGACATTTTATTTCATGCTCAAAAGCCCCTGGCTTGCACATCGCAGTCACGAAAGGGGCTAGCTCAACCAGTGCACTGTGCACAACAGCAGACCAACCCAACTGACGTTACCACAACACTTGACGGTACTTCACAGCACTGTCGTAAGACCACCGTGCTGTCTTAAAGGCACAGTGTGCCTACCCAGATGCATACACAACATTGACGCGGCTTGACATACAAAGAAGTAATTATCACAATTAGCGATTTTTTTTTGTCTGGTAAAAAATCTGTTTGGCTGGTAAAAAAAATCAGATACTCGCCAGTTGGCTGGTAAGCCAAAAAGTTAGTTTCCTCCCCTGGTCCCAATACATGTGCATAAATGTCCCCTCGTCCCCATTTGTACATAAGGAGCATTTGGAGTCTTGTTTAAGACCCATTCTGTTCAGTCTTATAGGAGTCAAGTATGTCCTATGAATATAGTTGAGATTGATTTGTTGATGGTCCGGGTTCCTTGATGCAAGTCGAACATTTGCCCAGGCTTCTTGCCAATCAAAATCTTTTTCTAGGTCTGGTATATCCCTCCTCCAAACAGAGTCTAGGTGGAGGGTTTCATACGAAGCCATTAGTAATTGATGATAAAAATCTGATACAAAACCTCTCGATGTCTCTCTTTCATAGAAACAATTGTGGTATCTGTGGTGTGCAATTGGTATCCTTAATGGAACACCGTGAGTCTTCAAACATAACAATAATTGTGCGTAAAAAAGATATGTGGAACCGGTGAGATTAAATTTTTTTTCTATTTCATCATAGCTACAAATACCCTGTTTGTTGAAAACATCTCCTAATGTATGTATGCCTTGCTTTTCCCATCTAGGGAATCTTATAGGTCGTTTTCTAATCAGGAGTGCATTGGTATTGAATAAGGGAGTATGATTATGCCATTTATGTGGATTAGAATATTTTCTTTGTGTTTCACGCCATATCCGGATCGCATGTGTAATTATGGGGCCAAATTTCAGTTCGCATTGCTTAATTGATATTTTGGTGTATACTATGTCCTGCAGTCTCTGTGGTGCTACTATATTTACTTCTAAATTTCTCCAGGATACTGATGCTTGGGGTTCAAACCAGGTTGTCAGTGGTCTTAAAGTGTACGCCTTAAAATAGTGGAAAAAATGTGGGATTGCCATCCCTCCGTCGGCTTTGTTTCTCTGTGCGGTGGATCTTTTTATACGTGGTGGTTTGTTATTCCAAATAAATGTATATGCGGAAGAGTGTAATTTTTTCCAGTAACCATCTGGAGGGGGTAACGGAAGCATTGAGCTGATGAAGTTGATTCTAGGTAAGGCATCCATCTTAATTATTGAAACCCATGCCTGTACTGAGTTTTTAAGTTTTGACCACCTGTCAAGGTCGTATTTTATTTTATTTTGGATTTCTATGTAATTGTGTTTCACCGTTTGGCTTATGGTAGGGAATACTTCAACTCCCAAGCATCTAAAGTGTTTAACCATTGGTATTTCTTCTGGAAGACTTGTATTCTTTGCAGGGGCGTTCAGTGGAAGGAAAGCCGACTTTGGCCAGTTTATTTTAAATCCCGATAGATCGCCAAAGTCATTAATCAACTTGAGAAGATGAGGCATTGCGGTGTTAGGGTTTTGCATGAACAGTATTACGTCGTCCGCATATAGACTAATTTTGTGTTGTGTGTCCTTGATTACGATTGGTTCTATGAGTTGGGATTGTCTTATATATTGTGCTAAAGGTTCTAGTGATAAATCGAATAGTCCGGGACTAGAAGAGCGTGATACCGGAAATATTCCGGAGGTGATTATACCTGTTGTAATCATGGCCGATGGGTCTTTGTATAATACTTTAATCATATCAATGAATCCTTTTCCTAACCCCATCCTTTCTAATACTGCCCATAGATACAACCATTCCAGCCTATCAAAAGCTTTCATTGCATCCAGGGACAGCATCGCCATGGGTGTGGTGTCGTCCTTGCTGGCATCTAGTACGTATAGTAATCGTCTTGTCAGTGATCAAACGGTTTCTTATGAAGCCAGTTTGATCCGGATGAACTAAAGACGTCATATGCTTTTGAAGTCTGATGGCTAATACCTTAGAGAACAGTTTGATATCGGTTCCGAGGAGGCTTACAGGTCTATAACTACCGCACTCGGTGGGGTCTTTGTCTTTTTTAAGGAGGACTGTTATGAGTGCAATATTGTCGTTCTTATGAAAGTTCCCCTCCTTGACTGAGTATAAAATCATTAAGTAATAGGGGTCCAATTATGTCCCAACATGAGAGGTACATTTCTGGTGGGATACCGTCTCTTCCAGGAGCCCTACCACTTTGCATTTCGGATATGGCCTTCCTGAGTTCCTCTAGTGTGATTGGTGTTTCTAACTGTTTAGCATCATCCTCTGAAAGTTTGGGGAGGTTAATTTGATTAAGATATGTGTCCATTTTGTTTTGATCGAAGGTCGTTTCTGATTTATACAAGTTGGAGTAGAATTCTTTGAATGTTGTGTTTATTTCTTTGGTGTCTGTTACAAGTCCTTGTTGTGCTTTAATGGAGGTTATATCTGCAAATTTTGCGTTAACTCTTAATCGCGTAGCTAGTAGGTGACTTGGTTTGGAACCTTGAGAGTAATGTTGTTGTCTTGTGCTACGTATTTGTACTTCAGATTGTTGTCTGTAAATGGCGTTAATCTCTATTTTTAGTAAATTAACTTGAGATTCCAGTCGAGCCGAGTCGTTATATTGTAAAGAAGTAAATAATGTAGAGTAGAGCGTTTCTAATTCCGCCAGTTTTGAGCATCGATTCTTGCGTATTTTGGATGAAAAGCTATCCTTGAAATCCTTGATCATTCCCTTTACCGACATCCATAATATTCTAGGGTCCGGCACAGAGTTCACATTCTCTGGTAGGAATACTGAAAGAGCTTCTTTGAGTTGTGTAATGAATTCCTTGTTATTCAGCAGTGTTGTGTTAAAGCGCCATCTTCGCGCTCGGGATGATAGTACACCAAATGATCCTTTTAGGAGTAAATAACAGTGATCCGATAATGCATTGGGTACCATCTCCACTTCATAGTTATCAAATAGTCTCGGTGTTGCGAAAACATAATCTATTCTGGAGAGTGTTTTATGTCTTGCTGATCGACAAGAGTACTTCCGGGTTGTGGGGTTGAGTGATCGCCATAGATCATTTACACCTGTATTCTTTGCCCAATCCTTTAACGCATTAGATGACTTTTTTTGTTCGTTGGAAAAGTTGGGATAAGATTTATCCAACCCATGGTCCCAAATGGCATTAAAATCCGCACCAATTATAAATGAGTATTCTGGAAGGTTTAACATTTCCCTAGTGAGTGCAGTGTAGAAATTATTTTCGTATAGATTTGGGGCATATACCGCTACCAACGCTATTTTCCTATTCTTGTGTATAATCTTAGCTATGGTTATCCGACCATCTGCATCAGACCATACTCCCTTCAATTCAATATTCAATTTCCGTTTCACGACTATAGCAACTCCACGGGTTCTCGTTCCAAGTCTCGTTTATTATGTAACGCTGACTCGTCCAAACCCTGTTGGCGTGCATCACAGTCACGAAGCGGGCTAGCGTTACATAATAAAAGACTAATAATAATACCACAAGTGTGGATTCACTCGTCCAAACCCTGTTGGCGTGCAGCACAGTCACCATATGGGCTAATGTAACACCAGTCAGCAAACGAAATTAGCATTGAATCAAAAGCCAAGCGATGCAGCTGAGGAATATTATACTAGGTTGGATAGTCCAGCAAAGTTACGTCCTATTCATCAATCTCACAATATTCGCTAATGTTAAACGGATGGAATTAGGGCTGGGCGATATAACGATAACTATAAATATCGCGATATATTTTAATAATCTATATCGAATATCGAAATAAAAAAGAAATCATTTTTTTTTTTTTTTTTTTTATAGTTTTTTTTTACCTGCAACAGGGCAGTTTTAAAACGGAGACAGTGGACAGACTTGTCTTTCTTGCCTGCAACTTAAAGTAATGGCTTTGCTTGTCCAAATGACAATACTGACCAAATTGAGATTTATTTTTCTCTTGTCCATTTATTTTGTTTGCTTTCTAATTTAAAATACAGTTTGAAACCGTCTGTACACAGTAGGCTATGTGTGCTAGCAGAACTAGACTCCAGTCACGGTGCACGTATGTGCTGTGGTTTGTCCACCAAAAAAGCACCAAAAGATCGAAAATAAACTAGCAGAGCCAGAACTGTTCAACTCCCCTGGAGCCACAGCCAGCAGAGAAGCCGGTTTACTTTCGCTTTTAAACCAGCTGCAGCCTGAGAACTGTGTGAGGGGATGTAACACTAAAGATGGCGGCAATGACAAAGAATTGCTGCAAAATAAACATACATCTGTTGTTAAAAAAATAAATAAAAATTATATACTTATAACAATTCGATAATGATCGATATCGAGAAATATGATAACATTATCATATCGTTATCACGATATGATTTTTTTCCATATCGCCCAGCCCTAGATGGAATACAGCCTTCCATCTAAAAACATAAATGAAAACTTACCACAGTCATGGTATCCATAATAACTTCAATCGGTTCGGATCCTTTGAATGAAATGAAAATGTAAACACTGGCCTCGACGTTAGAAGGTAGCACTGCGTTGCGTGAAATCACTGAGCCCAGAGAGGAGTGGTTAGGCAAAAAAAAATTCAGAGTATATCTGCTTAGAAAACGTAAATGTCTAATTCAATAATTTTTTATTTCTCCACATGGTAAATGCACAGGTCACAACATGTTTACAGGTGTATAAAGTCTGTAATTGTATTTTACGTGTTATGGACCCCAGGAAGAATAGGGGATCCAAATAAACTTAAACTTAAACTACCTCCCGATCCACTGTCGCCCCTATTTCTTTTTGTCCAAATCGTTATGCTCTTTGAACAGACTTTCTTTTAGAATTTTAAAGATGCACTATGTAGGTTTGGTGAGAGAAAAATGTGAAAATGATTTAGATTCTTGGGGTCACGGTTTGATTTGAAATCAATTCCTGATTCATTACGATTATGTCAATTTGATAGATTAGATTCTAGATTGCTATTAACCATGTTACAACACTTGTATAATAGGGGTGTAAAGGTACGCGTATCCGTACCGAACGGAACCGTTTCAGTGTGTACCGTACCGTACCGTACCGAACGGCTGTGTAGTGTACCGAACTAATACAAAGGTATGTTAACCACTAACGATCGCCCACCGGGGGCTGTTTTTTTCACAATCTAATATAATTATTGTAATTTAAAAAAAAAAAATACAAGTCGATTATTAATTTCAATATAGAATATTCGTTGACAGCCCTACAAGTACAATTAGTTACTGCACACTACATCACCCCTGAGTGGAACATGGAAAGCCAAACTATCCCCCACTGTACCGAAAACCCGTACCGAACCTGACTTCAAAACCGAGGTACGTACCGTACCGTGGTTTTTGTGTACCGTTACACCCCTATTGTATAATATTTGATATATTTACTCAGTGTCAATATAATTTAGTTTTGATTTATGTTGACATAAGATGTATTTCTAAAAAATATTTATTGTAAATATGTAAATGTTAGTGCAGCTTTAACACTTAACCTGAGAGTTTAATTTCCCCCAATTTCGTCAACATCGCTTCTGGATAAATACTTTATGGCTTGATGATGTTGATAGGGATGAAGAATGTGCCCAAAATATCATGTCATATTTGTCCTTTGCCACAGTTTGTTTTGCTGTTCAAATTACACTGATCTGATGTGCTTGATCTCTTCCTATAGTTAATGGTGCAGTTTGAATTAAAGAATGTCTGTCCTCGTTCAATTTCCATCACAAATTCTGTATTGGGTCTGGATGAATGGATGGATAGATAGATAAGAAATCTAATTAAACATTGACGACAGTAGTATAAGAACACAATGGTATTGTAAAATAATTTATACTATAGTAGGCTATACCTTAGAACAGTGGTTGTCAACCATTTTGGTGTCGAGGAACCCCTAAATTAATAATTAGGCTGCGTACCCCCATTCGATAAGATGTTGTCTCAGGGATCCCCGTCAGAAGATTTAGTTCAAGTTCAAGTTTCTTTATTAGTTGTCATACAGAAATACAGAATACTTTTATATGAAATGCTTCTTTCTGTTATGCTCCTGAGAGTGTGCTAAATAAAAATAGATAAGTATAAAATAGTATAAAATAAGTATAAAATAGAAAGTCAAGTACGTAAACAAGTGTAAACAAAACAAAGGTGTTCAATATACATATATACAAGATACAATGCAGAGTAGAGAAATAGTAACTGAGTTACAATACAATATACAGTACAATGCAGAAATGGGATGAGGTACAACTTAGGGTAAGGTGCAATGAGGTATGAGTTGTAGTGCAAATCTCTTTACCAATAAATATAAAGTGTTAAAGTGGGTGCTACGGTGAGTTGTTTATTTAAAGTGAGTGTGTACGTGTGGATGTGTGTGCTCAGTGTGCTGTGAGTGTATTTAATGGTTGTTACATCGTGTTATTGTCATTGAGCATCCTGATGGCCTGGGGATAGAAGCTCCTTCTGAGTCATAACGGTCTATAATGTAGTGCGAAACCAATGAATAGTAATTTGTATACATTATCTCAATTAGTTTACTTCTAGTGAATGGAATAATAATAATAATACACTTTCTTTGTATAGCACCTTTCATACAGAAACTGCAGCTCAAAGTGCTTCACAACAGAAAAAACAGGCATAAAATGAGCACATAAAGTGCAGACATATAAAATCACAGTTTTTCACATTAGGATCTAACATCCCAACAGGCCACCTTGTTTATGGGTTTTTTTTACCTTTTTTCCGGTTGAAACCAGCGTGATGCGATCAGTTTTTTAGCTACTGTGATACCCGATAGAACCAATCTCTTTAGCTGTGGATTTACTGCAAACTCAAAAACATCATTCAATAGTAATACAGAGGGGTGTACTGGTATATTCCAAGATACGAGTTTTGATAATTGATGGGTCACATCTTTCCAGAATGCCTTAACTGGTGGGCAGTCCCAATACATGTGCATAAATGTTCCTTCGTCTCCATTTGTACATTGGGAGCATTTTGAGTCTTGTTTGAGACCCATTCTGTTCAGTCTTATAGGAGTCAAGTATGTCCTGTGAATATAGTTAAGATTGATTTGTTGATGGTCCGGGTTCCTTGATGTAAGACGGACATTTGCCCATGCTCCTTGCCAATCAAAGTCACTTTCCAGGTCTGGTATATCCCTCCTCCAGACAGAGTCTAGTTGGAGGGTTTCATACGAGGACGTTAGTAATTGATAATAAAAACCTGATACAAAACCTCTCGATGTCTCTCTTTCATAGAAGAATTTGTGGTATCTGTGGTGTTCAACTGGTATGTCTAATGGAACACCGTGAGACTTCAAACATATCTGTAACTGTATGTAAAAAAGCCATGTGGACTCGGTGAGATTACATTTTGTGCATATTTCTCCATAACTACAAAAACCCTGGTTGTTAAAAACATCCCCTAATGAGTGTATGCCTTGCTCTTCCCATATAGGGAATCTTATAGGACGTTTTTCAATTAAGAGTGCATTGTTATTGAATAAGGGAGTGTGATTGTGCCATTTTTGTGGGTTAGGATATTTTTTTTGTGTTTCACGCCATATCCGGATCGCATGGGTAATTATGGGGCCAAATTTCCGCTCACAGTGCTTGATTGGTAGTTTAGTGTGTGCTATGTCCTTCAGTCTATGTGGGGATACTATGTTTTCTTCCAATTTTCTCCAGGATACTAATGCTTGGGGATCAAACCATATTGTCAATGGTCTTAATGTGTACGCCTTAAAATATTGGAAAAAATCTGGAACTTGTTTATGGTTTGATTCAGTTTTAAATGGACAATAATAAAAATAGTAAGATGGAATAGACCAGTGGTTCTCAACCTTTTTACTCCCAAGTACCACCTGAGAACGTAGCTGGATCTCCAAGTACCACCATATGACCGACGTTAAAATACAGTCTATTCAGCTATGCACAGTTCACGCAGGAGGCAAATGTATTCCTAATAGCATTATTTATTGTTAACTTTTGTCAGACACAGCCACAATGTACAAAGGGGTAGCACTAGAACTAGCTAACTTCGATAGTGAAATTAAAATACCCACAAATTCTGGGGACCCCACGTTGAGAACCACCCACGTAAAACACAGTATTCCACCCCACCCACACCCAAGGTGTACATAGCATTTGGCTAACGACAGTATCAGAGGAATACCATGATACTTCTTTGTAAGGGGTCAAATGGCATTGGCTATGTCATCACATAGTGCTAATGTTTACAGACTTATTACTTTTCCTCACCACAGTGAAAAACATCACCAGTTTTCAGTATAGGGGTGGGGGAAAAATTGCGATATATCGTGGTATTTTGTGTGCCGATATTATATCGATACAATATCAATATTTATCTATAAAAATTTATAAATAAATAAAATACTGCAATAAGAATGAGGTGAACAATATATATATTTTTTTCATTGTAGATGTTAACAATGTTTTCCGTTGGGGACATAATTTGCAGTTGAAAAAGGGTAAAAAAATATATATATCGCAACATATGACTATCGAGATATTACAATATTGTGATTCTAGTATTGTGATAATATCGTATCGTGGGATCTCTGGTGATTCCCACCCCTAGTTTTCAGCGGGTTCCCCAGAATCTCCTACGCTTGGCCTCGTCTTGTTCTCCCATGGTCTATTAAACAAGCCTGTTATTATTTCCCCAGTAGCACCTTCCTCCGTCCAACCGATAGATGGATACACCCCGTCACAGCTGCCTTCCAGATTCACCACTCTCACACAACTGTCCCAGCAGACCACTTGCCCTTTCATTATTCACAATTCAGTGGCGATGGGATACTTGGAAATCAGGTTTCTTAAACTCTTTCAGACCACCACCCAAAGTAACTTCACTAATTGCTCTTGGGGACCCAGCCTGTGACAGGCCTGTGACCAAATACTTTGTCTTTGTTAATGCCAGTGAACCTACGTTAGGGCTGCACGATTTTGGGAAATAATCTAATTGCGATTTTTCTGACAGATATTGCGATTGCGATTAAATTTGCGATTATAATTTTAAAAAATAATAAGCAGCCCCAGAGGTTTATTGTAAAATGCGGCTTGCATCTGGCCTACGCGTGGGTCTTTTCGGGACACCGAGCCTTAAAATGTTTCTTTTTACCTGGGAATCGATACCGGTATCCAACGGTACCTTTTTTTCTGTACTTTACTCTCCCTCTCTGAAGTCTAAACTTCACAACACACAATCTAAAACCCCTTACCTCCCTCTTCCAAACCGATCTTGTATCTCAATGGGACTTCCTGGTTAAAAAAAAATATTTGCGTTTTTTTTTTTTTTTTTTTGGTTTGATAATTGCATCATTCCAAATCGCGATTTCGATTAAAAATCGATTAATCGTGCAGCCCTTATTATGTCAAATCACACATTTGGAAATGGAAGTTATTCAGTTGCACATGCCATATTTATTTCTCATGTATCACCTAAGTAATTCAAAGTTACTTCTTTTGTACAGAGTCCTGTTGGAGTCTCGGCGGAAGTCGAAGAAGATCACGGCCAGAGGGATCTTCACCGGTGGCCGGGTGGTGCGGGGAGTGGACTGGCAGTGGGAGGACCAGGACGGAGGCAACGGGAGGAGAGGAAAGGTAAGGGTACCAGGCAGGACGTCTACCAACCAGGCCTAAAGGCATGTGATTATATTGGGGGGGGGGGGAATGAAGAGTTTAGAAGGTATCACGGCGATTAGAAGGGTCTCATTGGGAGGGTCACTAAATCCAAAGAACCTTCCTCAAAGATAGAAAACAGATAGAAAACCAAGGCATGTGAAACTCCATTACAAAAATAATTGACCTATCAAACTATAGCTACTCGATTATGGCAAAAATCATAATCTCTATTTTGATTGATATTGAAATCATGATTATTAAACATGATTACACAATGATTTGAGAACATCATATGATGATGACTGAATTTGTTTTTACTTTTCTTCTTGACCAAAGGCTGCCTTGTGTCATCTTCTACAAGTTACCAAAGACATTTTAAAATAACTGGAGAAATGCGCCTCTTCCCTCTCAATACAAGCTGAAACTACTGTGTGGGCTTGGGGAGAGGGGCAGAACGCACCGCTGTGAAGGAAGGGTGCGCTGTATTCAAGACAACATGAGAGCAACATGGCATGCGGCACAATACAAGTTTTATCTCGATTATCTTGTTTTCACGATCGTGGTCGTGGTGTGGTGGAACCGGACTCAATTATGATCGTGGATGGATCTTCATGGTTCAGTTCAGTTCAGTTATTTTTTATTTCAGGCTTTGGACACATAACAACGGTCATTCCATAAATCACAAGTTTTACCAGCTGCTATTGCAGCATTGTCCAATTGTCCGAAAAGGGCTAGGGAGAAGCACTAGGCTTGTCGGGCCCTACCCCTGAAGACTTACGTTTAATTTTTTATTTACATACATACATAGTAGATACCGGTACATACAGTACACATTACAGTACACACATAGGGTACACATTACAGTATAGTATACCTGCAGTCAATGTTCCCTCAAATTTTTTTTCGGTCTGAGCAAACACTCAAACCTCCTGAGCAGACATCAGCAACTACTGAGCAACATACGTCACCTTCCGATTAACCGGTTGGTTGATAAGCGGCGGTTTGTATTTACCTTAATATCCAACATAAAAATCTACACATTTTGCTGATACACAGAAATACACAAAATATGTATTTGACCATTGACGATACAGAGCAACGTCCTCCCTCCCTCTTCTCTCTCTCCCTCCCTCTCGTCCTCTAAACCTCTCACCTTCCCCTCTGCTTCATTCCTCCTTTCTGTTATTCAGATACACATCATTAAAAGAAAGTCACTTGTTTCCAGACTCCTCTGGTCTGGTCTTAGCTCTTACTTAGTCCTTTCTGTTAGTCTGTGTGCACACTGCAAATAAGAACACCTGCACATCAGAACACTGCACATCAGAACACTGCACATGAGAACACTGCACATCAGAACACTGCACATGAGAACACTGCACATGAGAACACTGCACATGAGAACACTGCACATCAGAACACTGCACATCAGAACACCTGCACATCAGAACACCTGCACATCAGAACACCTGCACATCAGAACACTGCACATCAGAACACTGCACATGAGAACACTGCACATCAGAACACCTGCACATCAGAACACTGCACATCAGAACACCTGCACATCAGAACACCTGCACATCAAAACACCTGCACATCAGAACACTGCACATCAGAACACTGCACATCAGAACACTGCACATCAGAACACTGCACATCAGAACACCTGCACATCAGAACACCTGCACATCAGAACACTGCACATCAGAAAAGAGTCACTTGTTTACTCCTCTGTTCCTCAAAAAAGATAATAAATAAAATAATCCAAAGGCAGCTCTTCTCCTCTGGTCTGGTCTTAGGCAGCTCTTACTTAGTCCTTTCTGTTAGTCTGTGTGCACACTGCACATCAGAACACTGCACATCAGAAAAGAGTCACTTGTTTACTCCTCTTTCCAAAATCTGGGGATTTTGTATAGGAAAAAACATTAATCTTCACTCTTATAGAGTGTAGTGTCACCAAACTCACTGCAGTGACTGCACACATCAATGTTATCCTACTGGTTATCCTCTTGACTAGGTCGTAGAGGGGGTGGGAGGGATTCTCCAGGATAGCAGCCAGCTTCCTTCTCATCCCCCTCTCTGCCATCACCTCTAGTCTGACCAGCTCGACTCCCACCACAGAGCTCAGCTTATTCAGTTTGTTGGTGTCCCTTGAGTTGATGTAGCCCCCCCAGCATAGAAGAGGATGCTGGCCACTACATACTAGAATGACTGTCTGCAGCAGTGACACAGACCAGTGTTGAATTAACTCCCAGAGTTACTTTCAACTCTTTTTCAGGGTTTATATAGCTCCAATATAAAAATCCACTTGTAAAATAGTTAAACATTTAACACTATGCCAGTTCCTTCTTTAACTCAAAAATAGAGTTAAATTAACACTAAGGGGATTAGACAAATAACACTGCTCAGAGTAACATTTTTACTATTTGGGAGTGTTAATTGCACTCCCTAAAGTGCATTACTGAGGCACCATCAGAGGTCAGCATCACCATTCTCTGCATGTCTAATTCATGTTTGGAATAAAACTGCGTGATGGCCTCAACAATAGCTGGAGCAGTGCATGACGTTAATTAACTGAATGATGCATCATGCCACCAAACTCAGTTTTGTAGTTGACATCATTTTCCTCCCTGTATTTTATATACAGAACTAGCATTTTGTACACTGTGATGTCTGTGCTCTCATCTACTATCAAAGTATGAAACGGGGCATTTCGAATATTGCACATAGTCTCATTCTTTACAATTGCACTGATTGACTTCACAAACTCAAAGGCATAGTTCTTGCTCCGCCAGTGTTCTGGGATACTACCTGTATACTGTGTTGTTTTACTACCTGTACCCCTCCCCCCCTCCCCCCCCCCCCCATGCTGCTATGATGCCTGAATTTCCCCAAGGGGATCAATAAAGGAATATCTTATCTTATCTTATCTTATACTCACATATTTTGCCACATGATCATAGATCTGTTGAACAGACAGCATTGATGCGTTCATTTGTATGCCGAGTAGTACATTGTCAATGAGCACTTTCACTTGCTGGCTGTCAGATCTGTTCTTTTGCAACTTATTCCTGTCGTCGCGTCTCGCCCGTCCGCGTGTATATTTTCCCTAAAACGCTTTCACTTCCGCGTCGGCTGCTGCAGATTCAGGAAGGGCCAAACGTTTAGGCAAATCACAGACGCCGATACTAAAACGTCTCTCTGTGGTGCCACGCAATAGGTTGGATCGTATCCAAGAGCTAGCCAACCCAGAACATGTAAATTACGTGCATCCAAACAAACGTCTTTTTTTTTTTTTTTTTTACACAAACGTTTCTCTGCGCGACAGATTTCAGATGTGCGCGGGAGCATTTGGCCATGTGCGCGCGCGCGCACGGGCGCACCTTAGGGGGAACATTGCCTGCAGTATACAATAGCATATATAATAGTATATAGTACATAATAGTGTATACAGCACATATATAATGTGATGTGAGATATATAGTACATGATATATACAATATAATATAGTACCATAATAGATAGATAGATAGATAGAAACTTTATTGCCATTTCAACACGGTTGATTGGGATTTGTCTTGGTGCCACATACAGTACAGACAATGTTAAAAACATACAGTATAAAAACTAGAGCTGGGCCGTTAACGGCGTTAACGTGCTGCGTTATCGCAAGACTAGTATCGCGCGATAATATAATTGACGCCGTTAATCTTTTTCTCAACGTTGGGTCTGTATTGTCCTTAAATACTTGCCGTAGTTCCCAGCTGTGGTACCAGGAAGTGATTGCACTACCGGAGCTGTAGTCAGAATAATGTGTTAAACTAAAGTAGTGGTCCGGTAATCATTGTTATACAGGTGAGGATATAACACAATTCGGCGATGAGGACGTCTGAATCTGCGCAATGCAAGAAAAAAGAAGTCCGTTGCAAGCCTTGTTTACATTATTAACGTTAGCGAGTTAGCATGTTAGCTCACGTTACTCGGGCGGCACTGGGAAACATCTACAAGAGGAGGAAATCCACTTTACACACTAAAGGAAGGATCGACTGGACTATCGTGAGTGTTTACAACAGAAATGGCTTGGGTTATTGGAAATATTGGACCGTTTGATGACAATGTAGCCCCTTTCGTGACTGTGATGCACGGAGTGAATCCACAGTCACTTGCTCCTCAATAGGAAACTAACCTAGATTTACCATGAAGGACTGGTTCTGGCTGAACCATTCGTTATACAAGAATCACAGAGACGTTTCAAAGGTGCTCACAGTTGCACAAGGGTTTCGGACAGAGATACGGGATGGTTTGAAAGCTCTACGTTGCTAATAAACATTTTAAATAATTTTTATAAACTGCTCAAAACGGCATTATTTCCGCCGTTGGGTGATCACAGCGCATGCGCACCATCCCTTATCTCTGTCCGAAATCCTCGTGCAACTGTGAGTACCTTTGTAATTTCTCTGTGATTCTTGTATAACGAACGGTTCGGCCAGAACCAGTCCTTCATGGTAAATCTAGGTTGGTTTCCTATTGAGGAGCAAGTGACTGTGGATTCACTCAGTGCATCACAGTCACGAAAGGGGCTAATGACAATGTGGAGCAAATAAATGAAAATGGGGGACCCTGATGTAAACAAGACAAACGTCTTTCTCTGGTCTGCATCCCCTTAACAATTGTATGTATTGAGCCGTACTGTATTGTACCCATTCTGCAATCTGTTAAATAACGTTTTCATTCATTCATTCATTCATTCATTCATTCATGGAACTGTTACACTGAGCTTGCACTGAATTTGTTGAGAAACATGCTTCTGCAGCAGTCTGTGTGTGAGCAACCAGTCAGCAGCATTGTGAATTTAGAGATTCACTAAAAGACACATTGAGAGACAGGTTTGTGTGTGGATTAAGAAATGAAGGTTCACAGAAGAAACTACTGACAGAGAGTGATTTGACACTGGAGAGAGCTGTCAATATCAGTGTAACAATGTTAATGGCATCAAAGGAAGGGCACAGAAAATTACGATAAATCTGGTTTTAAAAGAAACACTGGAAATTACAAAAAGAAGAGACATGTTCATGCTGTTGAACAAGGAGATAGAACAGCTAGTGACTCCTCAGATGAAGAGGAGAGGATAAATCTCCTCCTCTGGTCATTATTTGGGTAGAACACACCTATTTTGAACACCTTTGGCAGACTTTTTTTTCTTTTCCCTTTTTTGAGCCATTTTAATCTAGATTCATCTAGATTAATTCCAGGATTGCAGGTAGATTAATCTAGATTAAAAAAAATTATCTATGCCCAGCTCTAATAAAAACACAAGAATACAAACTCCACAATAAAAAGTTTTACACAAACAATTAAAAATTAAAAATGCTACAGTACCTAAAATAAATTGCTCAGTGTTCCAGTTTTAAAGTGCATATTGCCTTAAAGTGCATGTTGGCTGGTGCTAGCCCTTGTTGTGCAAAGTGCCTGTACATTTGTACTTGAGTTCAGGTGATGGACAGCCTCGGGATATGTACTGTTTTTAAAACGGGATGTCCTGCGCTGCACCTGAGACTTTGGAGTCTTCTGCCAGAGGGAAGGGGGTTAAAGAGGTCGTAAGCAGGGTGAGAAGGGTCCCTGATGATCACCTTTTCCCCTTTCCGCCGGATTTGTGTGGCATAAATGGAGGCCACAGAGGGGAGCTCACAGCCGATGATTTTTGACGCTGTGCGTACAGCGTACAGTTCGTTCTAAATGTCCCCTATCATGGACGGTGGTGTTTCCGTACCACACAGTCATTGAGAAGGTAAGGACACTCTCCACAGTGGCTCTATAAAACTGAGCATCGCCTCCCTGGACACACCAAACTTTTTAAGCTGGCGCAGGGAGTGGAGCCTCTGGTGGGCTTTGCTAATTATGAGGCTGGTGTTAACTTCCCATTTTAAATTATCACATATGGTGATGCCGAGGAATTTGAAACTGTCTACCCTCTCCACCTGCTGGCCGTTTATGTACAGAGGAGTATATACTGCAAATATAGTTCAATATAATATACAAATTAATTATAATATGATTATATAATGTGATATGATATAGCGTACAATACAGTATCATACGTATTTTTTATTATTTTTATTTTTATTAATATGCAATTAAAGCTCTTCTTCCCTTCTGTGCCTATCAAAAATAGATTTTTTTTTAGTCTAGATTTGAATTGATTTATGTTTTCACAATATTTTAGTTCATCCTCTACTCTAGCCCAGTGGTTCTCAACTGGTCTAGCCTCTGGACCCAACATTTTCCTTAGTCATTAACACTTTCAGAGCCCAAGCTTAATCTTGATTTACCGCTTGAATGCCCATCATCCACTCAATGTTAGCGTTAATAACGCCTAATCTATGTTTTAAATGATGGCTATGTGTCTAATCTGCCCGTCGCTTATCAATGACTCGTTTTCCAGTCAACATTGTCGAGATTGTTTTTTTATCTGTTCATTTTTGTTTTATAGCATTTTGAAAATCCCTCGTTTTCAAGGAAAATATAAATATCCAATGCTACATACTGTATTATGTATTCCACGCTGTTCTGAGGCTCCACAATGAATCCGATCGGCTCGGGTTACATGCCTGAGAAGTAAAATGTGGATTCCGGATTTTTCTTTTCTCATCCATTTTCATTGAGTCCATTCCAAAAGGGTGCATTACCATCTGGGAGACGATAAGGGGCGGTTTTTTCCACATCTGAGCTCCTACAGGGGCTGCATACCAATGGGAGACTTGGTTGATGAAATATGAATTCAGATTGCTAATAAAAAAATAAAACGCTAATTGTCGTTGTGGGCATTCAGGCATTGGGCTGATAAAACGTCTTATCACGTTTTGGGCATTGAAAGTGTTAAGTCGCGACCCAAATTTTTTAACCACTGATTTATTTCAATATATATTTTTTTTTGCAGTAATACGCAATCTTTCATGCACTGTTAAAAACATGAAATAAACACAAAAAAGTTCAACAAAAGTGCAACTTGTGCTAAAAACCCAATGAAATAAAATAATAATAAATAATATATGCTTAGCAGATTTCTTAGCTTAACATAACAGACCTAAGTTTGGGGGAACTAATGGGATAACTGGGGTTGCAACAAAAGTGCAACTAGGGCTAAAAACCCAATGAAATGAAATAATAATAATAATAAATAATTATGCTTCTTAGCAGACTTCTTAGCTTAACATAACAGACCTAAGTTTGGGGGAACTAATGGGATAACTGGGGTTGCAACAAAAGTGCAACTAGGGCTAAAAACATAATGAAATAAAATAATAATAAATAATATATCCTTCTTAGGTGCTTGTTACACACAGTGTTTTTGTGCTCGTTTTTATATGTTTTTGAACACGTTTGATGTCCCTATTACACAGAAATGCGTTTTTTGGTGGATACGTTGTGGCCCCTACTGAAACGCTAAATTGTGTTTGCGTTTTGGAGTAGCGCCAAAAACTCGCCGACAACAGTCGTCCATGCGCAGTAGATACCATCTGTGTGCCCTTCCGGTGACAGCAGAGCTGTCCCAAATAGCTGCAGCTACCATGTGTTGTCAAGTTATTGTTATAAGGACCCCAGTCCAAGCTACAACAGTCTGCATTTGTTTGTATTGAGCCGTATTGTACCCATTATGCAATATGTTAAATAAAGTTTACATCCATTCATTCTGCTAGCATTACCGATTGGTTGGCTAACATGAGCTAGCGTTAGCTATCAGACCCTGTTAGCTCAAAGCTCCTCTTTCAACTTAACAAGCATTAAACAAAATGGCCCAGTCATCTATTCACCTTTGTTTAATACACACAGCGTTGTCTCTAATGTTATCTAACTACTGATAGCTTCCGATATCATCAGTTTGGTGCTGGCTAACTAGCGTGAGCTAACGTTAGCTTCTAGCCACAATGCTATATTGTTATAATGGCATATTCCATTGACGTTAGCATGCAGCTAACTGTAGCTACCGATCTTTTTTTAGACTAAACTATCCGCTCTTGGTGGTTACACAGTGAATGTATCCGTTTTGTTTATTGCACTTTTATTAGACTTTGCTGAAAAAGAATTGCTGCATTGGGTAAAATAGGCAAAGATGGTGGCACCCATAGGCGCCCGCCTTGTTGACATGTTCTTTGCAGGAAGTGTATTGGCACATTCAAGTTCTGATTGGTTGAAATTGCCTTCATGTTCGCCACCTACTGCCACCTACTGCTTTGGCAGTGTACTACATCACTGTGCTCAGGTGACAAAAACGAAAGTGTGACTCGAGGCTGCTACGTTGCGGCGAAACTCATCTGACAATGAAACGAAAATTAAACGAAAGGTGTAACCGGCGCTTAGCAGACTTCTTAGCTTAACATCCCAGGGAACTAATGGGATAACTGGGGATGTTGTTTGCTCCTGACAAGAGTCTCAAAGTCTGGGGTGATGGTAGACAAAGCAACTCTCGGGTCATGCTCAATGTCCAATCTGTTCCTCTGCTTTGTCTTCAGCTGGACCAGAGCTGAGAAGCCACTTCCACAAAGATAGGTAGTGAAGAGAAGAAGAAAAAAGTCCAAAGATTTAAAAAATAAAATGACACACCCATCCGCGACCCACCAGTTGAGAAACACTGCTCTAGCCCATTCCACAGGGTGGCTCCGTAAGAGGAGATACACATTATTTTCAGGTTGGTTTTCATCACAGGTTTTTTGAAGTTCAATGGTCCTCTGATGGTCAATATAGGTTTAATAGTGAAACGCATAGTACAAAGTACATGTAGGTTAAATTAGCTTTGTTGTGTTTCCCAGTGGCCAGCTAGGAGAACGCTGAGGTGGAGAAGGGAATCCAGCTCTCTTGTTGATCAGGAAGGGTGGGGTTGGCTCTCTAGGTGTGAGATTCAAGCTATTGTTAGGACAAAGGAATTCCTCCACAGTGGGAAGCCAAAATCACAATTGAAATTGAAACTCGATTAATCGCCCAGCCCTCTCTCGAACCCCACCATTTATTTATTTATATAGAAAACGAGGCCACCAGAACTCCTCATCAGATATTTTTTCTCCAATCCTGTCGCTTATAAATTGTTACAAAAAGCGTGTCTGTAATTTTTCTGATCCAGAAATTGTGTCCAGAAAATGTGTCGGTCCTTATTTTGTGGTTAAGAACCAATCTAAAAATCCTGCCCTCTTTTCTTGATCCTCCAATCACAACTGTTGCTTCCCTATGACCACGTTTGTCTGTGGGAAGCAACAGTTGTGACTGGAGGATCAAGAAAAGAGGGCGGGTTTTGAGATAGGTTATAAGTTGTTAGCCGCACTCACCTTGAGATTTGTTTGAATACAGACCTGATTTGATTTAGATTTTATTTTATTAGGAAAACCACAGTATCATACACAACATTCAAGTATCATGACCCTGCACTCCAGAGGATTGCATTTAAAAGCATTACTTAAAAACACTTATTTCCAAAGTGGTCTTCGATGGAAAACATAAAAACACAATAGAAAAACACAATACCAATACCTGGATCATTGTCGTCGTCATTCACCTGTTGAAATGAAGTCCTTTATTTTCTTCAGGGTTGGAAATAAACTTTTTCTATAAAGTCTATTTTTGTCCACCTCAACTGTTTTCATGGAGGCATGTTTGATATAACCTATATTTTCTTATTTATAAAAAAAAAAAGGAGTCTTGCATTGGCAAATTGGAAATATTTTGGGCCACAGGGTAAATTTTTATGGTCTGCGCGACTGCGCCTGTTTGGTAACTTCATGGCTCAAAATCGAAGAGGAGACACAAAATGTTAACTTGAGTTCTCACATCCAAATGAGGTTTGTATGCTGTTATTGCAAAGAGAACTGAACTTGTGTAAGAGCTTATGCAAGCATTTTATGCATTTTACCCAAATTATAATCGGGATGTCCCAATAGCACTTATTTTCAGACCAAGTGCAGTGTACTTACATTTGGGTACTTGCCGATATGAGTATTTACCGGTAATAATACCATTACAGTTCTTCTAACAATGACTTGTTTAACATGTTTTATTATCTTCAGATTTTCCTCACATTCTGACTGCAACAAATTAAATATACAACAACAATATAAATTAAAAATTTTAACATTCAATTTTGTGTTTTCCTGAACAAAGATAGCACTGAGTAGTAGTAACAGACTAATGAGAGTAGCTTTACGAGTACATACGCACAGTATCGGACCCTAAATTATAATGTGATATGACATATTTTTATGTTTTTATCTTGTAATTGTCTCATGGTCCTATTTAATTCAAAATGGTATTTTATTTTACCGCCCCCATACCTTTGCCACGCCCACTTTCATAACCTGTGCACCATTTGTTGTGCACTCTTGTGGGAGGCATCACTGCACAAAGGAACTCTTCCTTTTTCATTGTTGTAGGTTAGCCTTGCCCCTATACTTTAGCCACGCACTTTTATAATTATTTTTTATCCACTTTTTCTCCTTTTTTCTATTTTTCTCCCATCCCAATTCCATTGTGCCAATTCTTCCCTCCCCTGTCTTGAACGTTGCTCGCATATACCCCCCACTGGCCGGTTGTAGGGAGGATAGTCCCCTCCGGTACACGAGGAGGCAGCCTGTCACATCTTTTCACCTGCCAGCGCGGACTCTCATTGGCGAGGTGTAACGTGTGGGAGGCTCACACTACCCCTGCCATTTCCTGTCTCTGCTGTGCAGGCGTTCCCCAACCGAACTGTAGGAGTCGCTGTCCACAACGTCCAGATTACCACCAATCGACTTCCACCCGCTAATTCTGACAATTGAATTAGTATGACGGCTGGCCCAAGCCGGAGGCAACGGCGACAGCCGGAGTCGAACCCGGTGTCTCTTGCGTTGGTGATGAGCGCAATGTCCTCTGCGCCACCCAGCCGCCAGCCACACACCTTTTCATAACTCTTAAACCCTTTTTGATAGAAACTTGTGGGAGGCATCTTTGGTCTCATCTTTGGTTCCTTTTTCACCTGGGACGCTTTAACCTCTTAACCCTTTCTGTGCCATTAACGTATATATATGTGTTTGCTCGCCAACCGTTGAGTGCCAATCACGTTTATATACGTTATTTGGTCCGTTTTCCTTTTCGATTTTAATATCCTATACAGTCTCACGGACATCGGTGTATCATTGGAACTCACTCTGAGACCCCAAGAGTGCAATACCGTCCAAATCCTGCTAGGTGGCAGTATCGCCTACCATTTGAAACCTTATTTCACACTGTTACATTGTATATGGTCCGGGCAGAGAATTTAGACCAAGCCAAGTGAATCGCTTCCTCCGAGCACTTTGGAACGCGTGGAACACACTTCATGCATATTTTGTGCTGTTTCATGTCAGGGACCCGATGGACATCAATACTGGAAATCGCGATCAGACAATTGGAATATAAATTTTGGGATACCTCCTAGTAAAGGTAAGGACTATATGACATCAATCCTACTTTGATCCAACAATGATTTCACATCGATCGCAACGATCATATGTAACGTACTCCAAAACGTATGCCGTTGCTGACGAGAAAACGACCCCCCCCCCCCCCTTTGATGCATTCATGATGAAACATAATACCTATTATATACCTTTGATTTTGAAATAGAAACGTGTCCAGGCGAGCAACACAAACGACTTTAGCAAAATTCACATAGCGCTTCATAACTCAGCTTTTCAGGAATTAGCCCGAATCACTCTTAAACTATACAATATTCACCACGGGATAACACGCAAACGTATACATGAACAACTTTACAATTTTTTACATGTTGGACAAGAGATAGTGACTGTCAAATGAGCCATAGTATTGTCTCCATAGCTATAATATAGAATATAGATATAGCTCTGCAAACATCATGACGCACAGTGAAAATAGGCAATGGAAAGCTGGCGCATTGACTACAGGGATGACGGTAATAGCTGGCAGTGAATGAGCTGGCGCCCAAAAAAGTGGCAATTTTTTTATTGAACTTGAGCACTGCATACTTTTTTTTGCAAAGCTGATCTTTATACTTACTTATAGCACATGCATGAGCCTGGTCTCTTGAAAGACAACATTCTAATTCACTTTTAGTGCTAATGAAATAGAGTAACATAGGTCTGAACTTGAGTTGTAGAAAGACTTGTTACTAGGAGCCGTTAGAGTTCGCCAAAGTGGTGTGTTGCGCCGGTGGGCAAATCGTCCTCAAGAGGGGCTGGGCCATTGCCAGTTCAGTGGTTAATAGGCATTAGGTATGTGTGTTTGGTGATCTTTCATACAATTGAGATTGGAAGGATGCCATTCACAAAGCTTTATCCAAAGTCTCAGTTGATGACTAAATACAATATATCCCTTCAACCTCTCTGGGTATTGACTAGCTACCACAAGGCAAAGATAGTTAAAGTAATACATTTTCTGCTAAAATGGTGTGCGCAGAGGCCCACAGAAGAGGCATGACTGCTCTGAGAGCAATGATGCTTTCCTGTGAATGTCATACAATCTCAGATCTGTCCTATCGCCGAAATAAAGCTCAATCAGTTTTAGGGGACGCTGGCAAAGCTAATGAATTGTACACACTTGTATTATCCACCCTTGAAAGATGATAAGAAGATGAATGTCATTCTGAATTATTGGACAAAGATCGCAGCGACTCTTGAGTTTAATCATATTGATGAATGCGCACGGAAATGATGACGGATCCTATTAGATCGATCAAAAAGTGAAGTTTGCTTTAAGCGCTGGTGTCTGGGAGAAGATCAGCCTTTTACATTAGGCTCTCTTTCTTTTTTGGTATTCTCTGCTGTCTAATTGACCGACCTCAACCTCCTTTCTTGATCCTCCAATCACGACTGTCGCTTCCCTCGGACAAACAAAGGGTGAGGCTTGAGATAGGTTTGTTGCAAATTCTACCTTAACACTTTCCGTGCCAGCAGGGGGTGCCAGAAATAGGCGCTTGAGTGCCAACGCTGTAGTCAATGGAGGGCGATCATATTTGCAAACGCATAAACTATATCTTAAATTATGGCTATGTGTCTAATACGCCCGTCGCTTATCAGACTTGTTTGCAGTCAACATTGTCGAAACGGATTTTTTTTAATTGGTTCATTTCCGTTTTATACCATTTTGAAAAACGCTCGTTTTTTGAAACTTTCAGAAAAAAAAAGATTCTGCAGGAATCGCGCTTTACTGGAATACACAAAACACGTTGTCATTTTTTGGCCTATTTATGAATAGTTTTCAAATAAACGCTAGATTATCGATAGTATATGTGTACTTATGCACGCTATAGAAGCGGGCTGAAAAATCGATTATCTTATTTCCTGATCAGCACACACACACTCACAGCCACACACACACATATGGGGCAAGCTGATATATAGGTGAAAATAGCTCTGATTATCCCAAGACTGGTAAAATAGATTCCTTACCTCAGATCTGATGTTCTCCAAAAAGATTATTCCAATTCCTGATCGCCATTCCAAATATTTTTTGGATCCAACGCTGGGTGGTCGAAAGACATATTCCACGCTGTTCTGATGGTGGGCAATGAATGGGATCTGCTCGGATTACATGCCTGACAAGTAAAATGTGGAATCCGGACTCTTTTTTTCCCATCCATTTCATTCAGTCCAATTCAATGGGGTGCAATACCATCCGGAGAGACGATAGGGGGCGGTATTTTCCCTGTTCGAGCTCAGACAGATCCCCACTGGTAACGTGAGGTTCTCGTCGGTTGGCACTCAACGCATGGCATGAACTAACGAGATTTCTCGTGGCTGGCACTCAAAGTGTTAAGAAACGTGTTGGAGGGAAGAGGTCGACGCGTTTGTCCGAGGGAAGCGATTGTGATTGGAGGATGAAGAAAAGAGGGCAGGGTTTGAGGTCAATTTGCTGTACGCCTACAGTATTTGTGTGGCCGATTCATGTTCTACCAAATTAGCCTAATGTTGTTTTGTGGTGGCTTCCCTTTAACTTCCCACCCTGTCACTTGTTTGTGACAAATGCATGGGAATCTGAAGATGAATAGTATAGGAATCTGTGGAAAAGCTTGATGTAAAACATTCTGCTACAAAGAACAAGATCTTTTTCTCTCGCTCTCCTTCATCCCACTCATTGCTGTTCATCTTTCTCACAAATGTGAACAGAAAGGCAGCATTCCTTCCTTGCTATAGTTCATTCCATATTAAAAATTATACACTATAATCCCATGTCCTATCTATGAGGTTGTGTTTAATACTGTGTATGTAAATTCATACTGGAACAGTGCCATAAACATCTAGTAGCTTGACTTTGGTTCAGACCCCCAGAGCATTCAATTTAAGAGCCCCCACAAGGCAATTTAAGACTTTGTTTTGCTGTGTTATTTAATGGCATATCTCATTATAGTTTTATGATGCTGTAAGCAATATGCTTGCCAGGAAACTGCTGTTACATGTCCTGCAGCAAAGATATTGTGTTAGTTTAGTAGGAATTGTACCTCCTAAGGCCCATTAATCAATTACTTCGGGAGTGAGCCTGAAAATCTAATTATTTGAATTCTGTATTTACTTAGGGCCCAAGTGTTAATTAAAGGATTCATTTACTGTAATATGGGCCTGCTTTTTATGAAACGGGTTATGCTAATGTCTGGTAGCCTAATTATTCATAGGCACACTTACTAGAGATGAATGGGGGGCGGGCATATTGCTTCATGTAAATATCCTGATTGTACTCCCTCCCCCCAATGGCTTAACTGTTTGCCTACAACTAACTAGCTTACCTCACTGTCTGACCTTTAGGAATGTTTTGACAACAACTCAACTGTACGCTGATCTGAGGCTGTATGCTATCAACCATGTTAAAATACAATACAAAAAACAATAGTAGTAAAGGTGTAATAACAATGTTACTAGTGGGTTACAATTGTTAACTATAATAATAATTTTAAAAAGGCAACTGAATCAAAAATCGCAATGCGGTGAGAATCACGACATCCTCTGCCAACTCCCTCCTCTCCCCATAACTCTGACACCTCCCTGTAGTTATGGCCGGCAGCCTGCCTTCAGGTTACAGCATAGTGGGGGAACCGTATACAGAATTGCAGACAGTGCAGTCTATACATTACCTGCGTTAACTTACAAAGGACCTTCAGCTCTTCTGTGCTTGCACATAATGAGGGACTATGTCCAGAGACGTGTGTATCTACTATCTATCCACTAGCCTGGGACTGTAGACTGCTGCTGCTGTACCTGGCCAGTAGATGTAGCTACAGTACACAGTACACTGCTCAATAACCTGCCGAAATCCTTCTGCTGGGGAGACATTTTATTCTGACCATTAAGTTATTCCTTAGCAACCTATTTCCTGTTAAATTCCAATGAAAATCTCATCTTGATTACATTTTTTAGTTCCTTATCTTAACCCTCCTCCTCCACAGGTGACAGAGATCCAGGACTGGAGTGCAGCCAGTCCTCACAGTGCCGCCTACGTCCTGTGGGACAATGGGGCCAAGAACCTCTACAGAGTGGGCTTTGAGGGAATGGTGAGCGCACACACACACACACGCACACGCACACGCACACACACACACACACACACACACACACACACACACACACAGTCTTATAAAAGATCAGGTGTCTTTTGTGTGTGACCACAGGGACGGGGCTCTCTCCTTTGTGAGAGCCATGCAGGCAGCATGTGTGAAGGCAGCTGGAGGGGGGATCTACATGATAAAGGCAATCTGTTCTTTTCTGCTTTTGTGGAGAACAGAGTGAACATGGAGGTCAGCTTTGGGGGGGGGGGGGGTTGGGGGGAGTCCACTTGGTCTTGTTGGGGCTCCAGCTCCACACGAGCCACCAGTGAAAAGCATCTTCCTCATTGGTGGAGACAACCCCTGTCTTTTACGAATGGGGCCAATCGGGTTTCTTGGGGTGTGCAACAGATTTGTCCTTTGTTATTCTAATATGCAGCAATGGTCTTGAGGGGAAGGTAGACGGCATCTGCTTCTGGATTTAAACAAGTCCTGGTTTAAAGACCTTTAACTCTGCCTCTCTCTGGATAAAGATAATGAGCAGCAGGCCCAGAGCACAAGTACAAATGCACTGCAATTAATTGTACATAAAAAGAAAGAAAGTGAAGCAAACATCTCTTCCTGTTTTGTGTAAAGGGCATCATGAGATCAAAATGTGTCCTGTGGAGTGGATTCACGAGTGTAGACTTGTGTAATTCGTCCGTTGATACGTGTGCTACTGAAGCATGTAGGGTTCCATCAGTTGAGAGGAATGTCTGCCTTATAATCATCCCTGCCCTCTAACTCTGCCACAGTGGCTGCACATCTCTTACTCATCACAAACCACACGATACGCTTTTCTCTCAGCAATGTAATGTTTCTTTCAATGTCCTTGCCCGCCCTCGGGGTAATGCTGTTGTTACCGTTCCACGCTAGGATGGTGCCTTTGCAGCCTTTCAAGTGTGTGTATTCCCTGTGACATAATTTACGATCATATTTCCTGCTCTAATGGAATCACCCTGGGTAATTATCTCGTCCTCTTTCCACTCTCCTCTCCTCCAGTCTGATCTGAAATGCGTCCAGGATGCCAAAGGAGGCTCGTTCTACCGAGACCACTGTCCTGTGCTCGGTAAGTAAGCTAGTGATCTGTGCCTACCGTCATTATTGCACCAATTCTCACCCAGCTTTCTGGTGCAGTGAATTCCAAGGGCATTAGGGAGACGTCCTCTGTAGTTGCCTCGTCAGGCCACTAGATGGCAGCGCCACACAGTCACCCAGCTGCCCCAGAGATGAGTGCAGATGCAGGTCATGCTGGCACAGCATTCCCAGAATTCCAGGAAAGGAATGTCTCTAGTGCTTTGCTGGCCAGGGATACCTGTGCTTGGCAGCAGATCCAACACTGCAGCAAAAGACCCCCCCCCCCATTAGTTTGATATCTCCACATGTAGGGGCTTCTCCTGTACTACTGCTTCACTCACACCTCTATATAAAAATACTTCTAGCCTTGTATTGAGCCCCTTAATTATCATTATGTAAGTATTGTAATAAATCAACAATAAATATATAACCTGAAAATAATCATACTTGTCCACTCTCAAAGTCACAGATTGGTTTATTAAAAGTAACATTCTTGTAATGTTGGTGCCCCATAATGTTTTCTTTGTTCTCTTCTTTACAGTGTGTTTAAAAGCAGCGTAAAAAGTGTCATTGTGATTCGTTTTGATAACGTGTTTTCATTCATGTAAAGACTCTTACAGAGAACGTCAGCAGCCTTATTGTTTTCATTACAGCAAACTCTGACCCAAAATACAAAGAGATTTCTTTTTCTCCCTTACCCAGAATGCTATCTATCAATCTCCCAATAGTTTGGGGTAATTTGCTGAGGTTTGGAGAAATCGACTGTAGAGATGTCTGCCGTCAGCCCAATACTTTGGAGCTCAATGGCATTTATTTTGTAGCAAACAAAGCGGCACAAAAGTACATTTTGAAAAACTCGACAGCAATGTACTTTCCAGAAATCATGACAATCTCACTCAAGATATTCCACAGACCTCGCTGTGAACAGTTTCACTGAGAACTACTGTATTATAGAGCAACTAAGTGGCGCAGTGGGCAAGGCGCTCGCCACTTAACGCAGGATATGCTGGGTTCGAGCCCAGCTCTCTGCGTTGCTTCCGGCTTGGCTAGTCGTTCATACTAATACAATTGGCAGTATTAGGGGGTGGGAAAGCCGGTGGGTGGGGATCGGACGTTGTGGACAGCGACTCTGTACAGGTCGGTTGGTGCGCCTGTACAGCAGAATCAGGAAGTATCGGGGGCAGCGTGAGCCTCCCACGCGCTACTCCTCGCCACTGAGAGATTGCGCTGTGTGTGCAGGTAAAAAGATGCGACGGCTGCCTCCTCGTGTACCGGAGGGGACACGTGATGCAAGGCTTCGTCCACATTGCAGCCGACCAGTGGGAGGCGTAGTCTAACAACGTTCGAGACAGGGGAGGGGAGAATTGGATAATACGAAATTGGGATGGGAGAAAAATTTAAAATGGGGAGAAGTAGATAAAAAAAAAAAAAACTACTGTATGGTGGGTGTACTTGGGCAGAAAATATTTCTCAGTGAAACTGTTCACAACGAGGTCTGTGGGATTATCATGAATAACCGTGTCGTGATTTCCTGAAATATACTGTGTACTGAGTTTTTCAAATGTATGCCATTGAGCTCCATTTAGTGATGCACCGATGTGAAAATTGTGGCCTATACCGATAACCGTTAATATTGCTGTTCTGGCCGATACCGATATTTACTGATGTCGATATCTCTGTATAGAAAGCACTTTTTTATGATAATCAAATAAAGAGCTATTTTCCAAAACGCTTATTATTAATTTTTTTTTTTTACTTTTGTAACTTATTTTCAGAAATTACTGATATTTTGAAACTATTTAAGGCCAAAACACGTAAAAAAAATAAAAGATTAAAAAAACTGCCATATCGGCCGATATTATATCGGCGGCCCATATCGTGCATCACTAGCTCCATTGTATTGGACTGATGGCCGACATGCCATCTCTAGGGCTCATATCTCCAAACCTCAGCAAATCAAATGGGAACTGTCTGGATGGATAGATAGCACTCCAGGTTAGGGGTCATTTTGGTTTGTGTTTGTTTTTTGTATTTTTTTCTGGTGAATTTTACCTTTTTTAGGATTTATGTTTTTCAAAATAAAAACAAAAACATAATAGTCAAATAATTATACAAATAAGAGGTGAGAGACCTGTTGAGGGATGGGTGTTAAAACGATTAGACAAAGACAGACGTATTACGTTTTTTTAACTTATTTATAATTCAGCTCAAATCCAAGTTGTGTTTTTTGGCAATATTGCCAGTACTTTGAATCGAAAAAATTAAAACAAAAGTATCTTCCATAACCTATGATGTCCCTTCCTGTCCCCCAGGTGAGCAGAATGGCAACAGGAACCCCGGAGGTCTCCAGATCGGGGACCTGGTCAACATCGACCTGGACCTGGAGATTGTCCAGTCCCTCCAGCACGGCCACGGAGGCTGGACCGACGGCATGTTTGAGACCCTCACCACCACCGGCACGGTATGCGGCATCGACGAGGACCATGACATCGTAGTGCAGTACCCAAGCGGGAACAGGTGAGCTGGGGGCGGCCTCTCCGCCTGGAGTCTCTTTTGGGAGAACTCCCATTCTACATGCTTTCCTCCGCATTGCATTTTGTTTTTCAAAAATATATTTACAGTACATTGAATATTGGATCTTTTCTCCCCCCCCCCATTTCATATTGTGTGAATGTTGTGACCTTGCTGGTGTGTGTGTGTCTTGAATCTGTAACAATGGCCTGTGCGTTTTCCCCCAGATGGACGTTCAACCCGGCGGTGTTGACCAAGGCCAACGTGGTGCGGAGCGGCGAGGTGGCGGCCGGGGCGGAGGGCGGCTCACAGTTCCTAGTGGGAGACCTGGTCCAGATCTGCTACGACATCGACCGCATCAAGCTGCTGCAGAGAGGTCATGGAGAGTGGGCTGAAGCCATGCTGCCTGTAAGAGACACACACACACACACTGCAGAGAGGTCACGGAGAGTGGGCTGAGGTCATGCTGCCTGTAAGAGACACACACACACACACACTGCAGAGAGGTCACGGAGAGTGGGCTGAGGCCATGCTGCCTGTAAGAGACACACACACACACACACACACACACACTGCAGAGAGGTCACGGAGAGTGGGCTGAGGCCATGCTGCCTGTAAGAGACACACACACACACACACACACACACACTGCAGAGAGGTCACGGAGAGTGGGCTGAGGCCATGCTGCCTGTAAGAGACACACACACGCACGCACACACACACACACACACTGCAGAGAGGTCACGGAGAGTGGGCTGAGGCCATGCTGCCTGTAAGAGACACACACACACGCACGCACACACACACACACACACACTGCAGAGAGGTCACGGAGAGTGGGCTGAGGCCATGCTGCCTGTAAGAGACACACACACACACGCACGCACGCACACACGCACGCGCACAGACACACGCACAGACACACGCACACACAGACACACGCACAGACACACGCACACACAGACACACGCACGTGCACAGACACACGCACAGACACACGCACACACAGACACACGCACAGACACGCACACACACACATGCTCGCACAGACGGACACACGCACGCACAGACATGCACACACAGACGCACGCACGCACAGACAGACACACGCACGCACACATGCACACACACACGCAGACATGCACAGACACACACACACACACACACACACACACACACACGCAGACACACGCAGACATGCACACACACATCCATGCCTACAACTGCCAATTTCACTGCCTGTACAATAACACTCACAGCCGCTGTGTAATTTACCCCCGTTTACCAGGCATTTTAGTCAGTGCTGTATTCCCAAGAGGCCTGTGCCTAGAAACGATTGAGCTCCTTGAGTGTCTCTAACTTGCAGTAGCTAAACATTCTTCCAAGCCAATTCCCTTCTTCTTTTTTTATTTGTTTAATTCAACCTTTGTTTAAGATTCTCTGAGAAATCATTGAGGGTGACTCTTCATTTACAATGATTACACCGTGGGGGAATGCAAACGTACAAAATCGACAAAACAAAATCAGTTAAAACAGTTACAGGCGGGTAATGAGACGGGTATTAAACTTGCGCTCCAAGTGTGTAAGTGTCCCAAGAGGTGTGAGTATTCAGTTTTAGGTCACGAGTGCTGCGCTAAAACCACCAGCAGTGTTTCCAAGATCAGTCCTCCTGGCACGAGGTACCCGAAGAACAAGCCAGTCACTGGAAGCCAGTTAAAAGTGGGCCAAGGTTCCAATGCGACATAGATGTGATATATGATGGTAATTTTCCGACTGGGGCTTCATAGATATACGGGCACCAATGATTACTGCGTCTCTCGGTCAGAGAAGACCAGCTGACCTCATCATACAGAAAGATAACGGCCGTCATGGTGGCGTTGACATGTATATATATATTTTTGTTTTTATCTCGACAAGATTGTACTCTTCCCCTATTAGGGCGTTTATTCATTGCTGCCCATGGTGCTGCGGGCGATTGTAACGCCAGTCTACTACAATATGCCACTTGTCCCTGCCAAACAAGCCCCCCTCAGCAGCTAATGAGCCTTAAAACCCAGAGGTGGGCGGCGGGCCTCTAGCTTTGATCACTAACCACGGCTGTTCTCCGCCCCGCAGCAGTCCCTGTTATTGATGGCCTCCTCCTCCAGGACGGCCAGGCTCTGGCTCCACACACTCAACTGTGCCGCTTTCTCACAAGTGCTCGTTTTGGGGAGGATATGATTCGAAAATTGGAAAGCATTTTGGTTGCGCCCCCTGGAGAGGATGCTGTTATTGGCTGTATAGATGAGGAATAGTCTGGTTAATAGAGGGTCTCTCTCTCTCTCTCTCTCTCTCTCTCTCTCTCTCTCTCTCTCTCTCTCTCTCTCTCTCTCTCTCTCTCTCTCTCTGTCTCTGTCTCTGTCTCTGTCTCTGTCTCTGTCTCTGTCCCTCTTTCTAAGTGAATACCCTCTGAATGAATAACGAGAGCAAGTTTTGGTTCACAATAAGCTGGTATTTTTTTCTCTCCTGCTAGTAGGACAATAGCTTTGTTGAACCTGCAATCTCACACACACACAATCCGCTACTTCCACCGCTCTCACTGTCAGACACAGACACATACACAGTCCATGCCCACTTACAGTATACTTAAAGAGTTTGTGGTTTGTCTCAACAGACCTTAGGCAAGGTGGGGCGGGTGCAGCAGATCTACTCTGACAGTGACTTGAAGGTGGAGGTGTGTGGCACCTCGTGGACGTACAACCCCGCCGCCGTCACCAAGGTGGCTCCCTCTGGTTCCACTGTCACCAACCAATCTGGAGGTAGGTGTCGACACATGCAACCGACTAAACTCAATACAACTTTATTGGCTTGCGGAGACACAGTGACTTTTTCCCTGCTCTTCCACACCGTGACACAAGACAGGAGTTTAAACTATTAGTGTATTATTAGGGGTATTACAGTAGTGGTGGGCCTGATCTCTGCCAACGACGAAAGGGCCTACCTGGAAGAGGTAGAGAACCTGTCACAGTGGTGTCAGGAGAACTGCCTCTCCCTGAACGTCAGCAAAACAAAAGAGATGATTGTGGACTTCAGGAGGTCGGGGGTCAAGGACTACAGCCCCCTCAGCATCGACGGGGCACCGGTTGAGAGAGTGAACAGTTTCAAGTACCTCGGAGCCCACATATCCGAGGACTTGACATGGACCACACACATTGACAGTGTTGTGAAGAAGGCACAACAACGCCTCTACTTCCTCAGGCGCCTAAGGAAGTTCCAAGTCAGTCAGAAGATCCTTAGGAACTTCTACTCATGTACAATAGAGAGCATCCTGACCGGCAACATCACCTCCTGGTTTGGGAATAGCACTGCACAAGACCGTAGCAGACTACAAAGAGTGACACATTCAGCCGAACGCACAATTGGAGGGGGGCTTCCCACCCTCCAGAACATTTACAACAAGCGGTGCAAGGGGAAGGCTAAGAGAATTATTAAGGACTCGAGCCACCCGAACAACTGCCTCTTTGAACTGCTGCGGTCAGGCAAGCGATACCGGAGTCTTAAGGCGAGCACAGAAAGACTCAGAAGAAGCTTCTATCCCCAGGCCATCAGGCTGCTAAACGAACAATAAACACTATGCAACAACCATCAAATGCACACAGCACACACACCCACACGCACACACTCACTCAAACAAACAAACACACTGCAGCACCCACTCTCCACACTTTAGATCACACAAACACACTTTACACTTTATATTTATTGATAAAGGATTTGCACTACAACTCGTACACCTACTGTGAATTGTACCTAAATTGCACCTCGTCCCATTTCTGCCTTGCACTATATAGTATTGTATATTAGTACACTGCACAGTATTGTATATTGTATGGTAACTACGTCTATTCTGCATCGAACATTGTACATATGTCTAAACTGAACACTGTGACCTCATTTTTTTACTTCTAATTTTACTATGTTATTTTATTTCATACTTATCTTGTCTTGCACAGTCTCTGGAGCGTAACAGTAAGAAGCATTTTGTATAAAAGTATTCTGTACTTCTGTATGACAAATATTAAAGAAACTTGAAACTTGAAACTATTAAAACTGAGTTTTAGAATACAGTAGTCTCTCCTGCAATTCTCTCCTGGTTTGCTACTTGGGCCCATATTTACAAAGCTTCACAGAGTAGGTTGTGCTGATCTTGGGTCAGTAATCAGGAACATTTATAGTATCCGATCGCAGACATCTTGGTCACAAGAGGTGATTGTAATCAAATAGCAGGTGATTATCGTTAAATTACAACCATGACCAATTGGCTGTGGCATTGCACCATAATGTATGCCGTACATTATGATGCAATGCCACAGCTCATTGGTCTGGCCACAGCTCAGTGGTTCCCAAACTTTAGCCGTGTTTGTACCGAAACTGCATGGAATTTCAATTGCCAGGGACTGCATTTAACGGAACACTGTTCTCTGCGTTTGCACTGCAGTGTAAAGAGCCACGTAGATTAGGCAAAGTCCGCTGACGTGTGGAAAAGGTCTCTAGGCATTCCAGTGTCTCACTGGAACACGGAAGGACAATCTTCTCTGATCAGATCTTTGTGATCACGGTTAAATGAACAGACCAATATCCCTGCATACTTTTGCCATATATTGGTCCTTGCTTTGAACAGTAACATGCAACAGGCCGCACTGGCAACTCACAGATGACATGATTCTTATTTCCAAACGAGGCGCGCCTGAATTGCCTAGTAATAGCAATCTCCAAATACCTGAGCTGAAAACATTTCACCTGCTTGCTGCTTATTATGAACTAAGAGATTTGTTAGTTCCTAATTTTAGACCCTAATCCTGCAGTGCAAACACACCTGAGTTCCTGAAATGGTCCCTCATTCAAGGGGAGAGTTCTTTCAGCCAGGCCCCTCTTGGGTAATTACCGTACTTTTCGGACTATAAGCCGCGGCTTTTCCCCCATTTTTCGACCCTGCGGCTTATATAACGGTGCGGCTTATATGTGACTCGACGTGACCAAACTCGAAAGTGTAAACATCTAAATATTGCTTTTTTGACTGCATTGAAATGTTATTTATCTGTTCCCTTATTTGCTAAACTTAATACAACTTGTAAATGAGTTAATGCTTGTTATTTGTCTGACAGTATTGTGTCCCAATGCTACTTACATATGGTAATTAAACATTAAAACACCTGCAGCTTATAGTCCAGTGCGGCTTATATATGTACACATCATTCAATTTAGCTGCTGCGGCTTATAGTCGGGTGCGGCTTATAGTGCGAAAAGTACGGTAGAAACATTTAGCCCCCCCCCCCCCACATATATTTTGTATTTTTTACAGAGCTTTGAAAATGGCCCAAAATAGTCAGGAAAACGTTTAAAGTCTGAGGGCGCACTAGATGAGAATTGGGTGCATTTTAGGTCCGATTCACCCCTCCTGACAATCACAGGGACATTGAAAACATTTTTGAAAGCTTTCCGGGGAGAGACAGGGCAGTCCTACACATAGTTTGTGACGGTGAACACGATAGCGGTGCTTTTCAAAATGCCACCACGGGAAGTGCCATTTTCGGCACCGAAAGGCCAAAAAAGCCATCCGCATTCGGCTGTTAATGTCAAGCCCTGCCTTGCTTGCAAGATAATAGGTTCAGAGAGTCAGTGCTCAGTTTTGGAAAAATCGTCTAATGAGTGCCTTCTGATGAATAAAAGACAACAATTCTGTTTCAAGGATTTGGAATATTTCTTAGTGCGTGCCAGGCTTTAAAACACCACACCATCTATTTTATATTATTTTTCCTTCTGGTAATTTTTCATTCAACATAAACTTTAGGTTTCTCTTGGTGTTCTGATAGGCATTTATTTATATCTCATAGTTAGATAACCACACTGACCTCAGTAGACGTGAAGTCGTCCTCGTCCATAATGTTACCTGGAATGCTTGTTATGGTTGCATCAGTGTTCCATTTAGTACCTGACAGTGTCAAAAACGTTTTGTTTTCAGATTTGATTCTCTCCCTGGTTGGATAGCTAATGTAGCTAGCTGGCTATAACTGATTTTGTCTGACGACAACCTAGCAACAGTGTTTGTTTACAGCTGTTGTGTGCAACACATTGTATTTAAATCAGAATACATTTCGTTCCGCTCAGAATTTTTTGTTCCACTGATAGTCTCCCATAGCCAGACCTCTCCACACTGTGTTAGCGCTGTGCCAGCATTCCACGAGACTATTCGAACAACCATAGAACTATATAAGGGAGCGTCTTTTTTCTCCCTCCATCCCATCTCCCTGGATCCATGACGGTATACCTTCATATTCAAGATGCCCCCCAGCCCTAAGTACTCTCACTTTGAGAGGCTTTGTGAATATTGACCCTGGGGTAGAAAATTGGAAAAGCTCATAAACGCCTGTATTCAAAGTAGTGGTCAATATGGGTTTTTCAACGGCCGATGCCGATATTTAGAGAGCAGGGACTGCTGGTGGTTTATATGGTTTTATTTTAATTTTTTTTTTTTTAACTTTTTATGTATTTATTTAATGAATCTTTATGATTTTAATACATTTTAATGAAATGGTGAAATACATTGGGTTATGCTGTAGATTTCTGAACGTGACTAGTATTTAACCTCTTAAGCCCTAGCCATATTTTCAGAAAATTCACCTAAAAGTACATACCCAAGTAAATGGAAGATTGCTCCACTTCTACAAGGTCCATTTGCATGTTCTTGGTATCTAAGGACATCTATGGACCTCAGGGAATGTTTTGTCTGTTACTATGCTTACTATGAGTAAATTGTAATGAACCAAAGGAGAATATCAATTGTATATATTTCCCCCCCCCCCATCTTTGACGGTGAATAACACCATGCTAACATTGACAAGAAGTGAGAAATTGCCACTGAGCTCATTCAGAACCTTCTTGAGATCAAGTGTACTAAACATCGAATAAATTAACAAAGGGCAGATGATTTACAGAGTTTTTTTTGTAGATACAGTACTGAATTTTGCCATCCGGACACATACAATATGAATATAGAATATCAGGCCTATAAATTACCTTATTATGGCCAAGTCATACATCTATGGATCGGGCCAAATCTCTTCTTTCCAATGGCAGAGTGAATTTAGTACCACCAGGCGCCTGTTACAGGGCAGAAAAGAGTACAATTACCATTACTGCCATTTTTGACTGGATTGCAATGCAGTTTTTCTTCCTAGACGTTCACAGAAAGGTAAAGAAACAATATACGTTGTATTTTATGGCAATAACGTTCAGGTTTGAACGTTAGATATAATATGAGATATAATCACCAAAATCAGGTCAGAAAAATGTAGTGAAAAATGGTTCGACTTTGGTTGTTAGCGGCTGGTGTGAGCTGAGTAGTATAGTTTTATGAAATGTTGATGTCCATCGAAAGCCCTGGGGGTCTCCTCTTTCTTAGGACTACAACGATTTCATGAGTGCTTCTTCTCACGTCTAAAAGCTAGATCCACAAAGAATGGATTGCACGGTGCTAGTTGCACCCTACTTACAATTCATTATAAATTGAAAATGGGCGACTCTGGTGTAAACAAGACGAAAGTCTTTCTCTGCTCTGCATCCCCTTAACACTTTGAGTGCCACCGGTGCGTGCCACCACCCACTTCAATGACAGAGCTCTCATATTTGCGAACGCATAAACTATATCTTAAATTATGGCTGTGTCTAATATGGCCGTCGCTTATCAATGACTTGTTTGCAGTCAACATTGTCGAAAAGGATTGTTTTTTTTAATCGGTTCATTTCCGTTTTATACCATTTTGAAAAATGCTAGTTTTTTGAAAGTTTCAGAACATTTCAGAAGATTGTGATAATCACCCTTTACTGGAATACACTGGAATACACAAAACACCTTGTCATTTTTCGGCCTATTTATGAATCGTTTTCAAATAAACGCTAGATTATCGATAGTATATGTGTACTTATGCACGCTATAGAAGCGGGCTGAAAAATCGATTATCTTATTTCCTGATCGCACACACACACAGACACACACATACACACATTTGGCACACGCTGATATATAGGTGAAAATAGCTCTGATTATCCCAAGACTGGTCAAATAGATTCCTTACCTCAGATCAGATGTTCTCCAAAATGATTATTCCAATTCCTGATCGCCATTCCAAATATCAATCGCGTTTATTGATCCAACGCTGGGTACTGGAAACACACATTCTCCGCTGTTCTGGTGGTGGGCGATGACTTCGATCGTCTCCGGTTACATGCCTGACAAGTAAAATGTGGAAGCAGGACTTTTTTTTCTCCATGCGTTTCATTCAATCCAATCCAAAGGGGTGCAGTACCATCCGGAGAGACGATAGGGGGCGGTATTTTCCCTGTTCGAGTTCAGACAGATCCCCACTGGTAACGTGAGGCTAGATTGATGAAAAATGTATGGAAATTGATAATAAAAAAAATAAAGATTAAAACCGATCTCTCTCGTCGGCTGGCACTCAACGGTTGGCATGAACTAATGAGAAATCTCGTCGCTGGCACTCAAAGTGTTAGCAATTGTGTGTATTGAGCCTTACTGTATTCTACCCATTCTACAATCTGTTAATAAAAGTTTCAATCAATTTGATGCCAACAACGTCATAATTCGTTATTGCCCGCCATGCGTTGAACGCCAACAACGTGATAATTCGTTGTTGGGATCAATATTTCTTTTTTTCGCCATGGCATTCATAATTCATCCAGCCTCCCTGCGGGACTGCAGCTGCACCCTGTCTGATATTGCAACGCCTCAATACCGCCGCCTGGTGGATGATCGGGCGAGTTACACTCCACGCCAAACCGGAAGTGGCGCTGGTGCATCGAGGAAATCCCTCCGGCAGTAATATCTTGTTACGTGGGTCCAGACAAACACTCGAGTGCATCGGATCGCTTTCGAAACGCAATAATCTATATGATTTCGGCGTTTATTGCGTCATACAAACAGGAAATGGATGTAGCAGATCGACGTAGGGCTGGGCGATATGGCCAAAAACGTTATCGCGATAAAATTATTTTCATATAACTCGATATCGATAATTATCGTCGATATAATGTCTGTCAAGTTTAATTAACTTCTTATGCCCGGCGCCGATGGACGGGCTATTAATAGACTTGTTTTGCTGCTGCGAATGTCTCGAGAGTCGAGTTGATGTCGTCATCAGTCCGCGCACGTTAGCAGTTAGCCAGAGCAAGCGGAGTATCTCATGACAATGTACTAAATATGACCCTAAAATACTCTGTTCCGCCCCAATACATTGCAACGACGTCCACCGTATACCCCACACTACTATAACAGTTACCCTCAGAATTCAAAACACACACCAACTCGGCAGGTAAACTGTAAAATAGCGCTGTGCAAGCTAATTATCCTAGCCAGCCTTGTTTCCAAGCGGTGTATTCCATGACAATGTACTAAATATGACCATAAAATACTCTATTCCGCCCCAATACATTGCAACGACGTCCACCGTATACCCCACACTACTATAACAGTTACCCTCAGAATTCAAAACACACACCAACTCGGCAGGTAAACTGTAAAATAGCGTCGTGCAAGCTAATTATCCTAGCCAGCCTCGTTTCCAAGCGGTGTATTCCATGACAATGTACTAAATATGACCATAAAATACTCTGTTCCGCCCCAATACATTGCAACAACGTCCACCGTATACCCCATACTACTATAACAGTTACCCTCAGAATTCAAAACACACACCAACTCGGCAGGTAAACTATAAAATAGCGCCGTGCAAGCTAATTATCCTAGCCAGCCTTGTTTACTACTTGAGTCATACCTCTCTATGTCTCCTTCCGCTGTCGGCCATCTCCTTCACCGATTGGTTGTTAGTGCGTGTGCTCATATCCAAGCTTGGAAAATCGATATATCGAAACTTTGCGACCACGGAAATAATTTATCGCGATAGTTATCGTTATCGTTTTATCGCCCAGCCCTAGATCGACGTCAAATAATTGGAATATCTTTCCTCCAGTCTCATCGGCGAACGGTAAGAGGAATATAACGTTATTTTCAGCCTGATTGTTTATTCATTTCACGGCAATCCATCTGAACAATGTATCAACCCATACTAAATAAAGCCGTTACTGACGGCTTTATAAACGACCCCCCCTTTCCTTCACGCATGAAGCATAATGTATACCGATCATATACATTTGAATTTTTTAATATAGCGTGTATACGAAAGAAACGCCAATCGATAATCTATCACAGGGGTCGGCAACCCTAGGCACGCGTGCCTGCATAGGCACGCGGGGGCATTTGCATAGGCACAGGGGGCAGCAGTAAAAAAATAAAATAAATTTTTATTTTTTTTTGCTCTGAAATATTATAGTGAAATATTTTGCACTGTTGTCGCATTTATCTTGTTGAAATCCTCCCACAGGTTCTTTTTACTACCACATATTTAATTGAGACCCTTTATTTGTTTATTATTTCAATTTAGCTGGAAATACATTGCTACATCATTCAGTAACATTTGCAGAGCCTTATAAGAAAAACATTATTACGGTCACCATTGTGACCAGTGGGATTAATCAACAATTTTTATTATTTATTTTTCTATTTCATTGAACATTGCACATGTTAAAAGCCATTTTTTTTTACTCAAAATGTGAGTATTACCAAGTCAACTTGTGTTCTTAAAACAATGACAATAAACATAGTTTTATTAGGTTGAAATAATGTGGTTGTGTACTTATTTTTCTGTTAACTTATTATGGATTGAAAACTGAAAACCTTAATGCACAGTAACTGAACTCAATATTTTTAAGTTCTGGTAACTTATTATTATTTTTTTTACAGTGTAGTCTTCCGATCAATCAAAACTTATTTACACGATATACCTCACATTCACCCTCCATTCACATCCTGGTGTTCTCCATTAGGCCTGTAGGTGGAGCTATGACAGCACACGTACAGTACACACACCGATGGTGTGTGATGTGTCCAAAAATGAATGGGCAAATGTGAGTGAAATGGTCGCACTGTATGCAGCTGTTTGTCTGCATTGCACCCCCCCCCCCCAACTCAGATTTAGGGTTGATACAACCATCATAATAATAGTTAATAATAACAATAACAATAATGATGTAATAATGTAAAAATTATCATTAAAAATACCTGATTATGAGAAAGAAATATTACGATGCATGGAATATTGTTGAGGCACACTAGTTACAACTATATTTCAAACAGGCACTCCATGTCAAAAAGGTTGCTGACCCCTGATCTATCATATGCTTCAGGGCCTATAACTCACGTTTTTGTTGAATTACAGCAGAAAACCTTAAAAACATACTTATATTCTCGACGGTATTAACACAACAATGTATGAATGAAAAAAATAAATATAACGTTCCCACATCCGGAACGATAGATACCCGATGTTGAATGGGCCATAGTAATGCCGATATAGCTATAATATTTAAAAAGTTATAGCCCTGCAAAGAAGGTAAACATCTCCATAGGCTTACAGCGGTGGCAGACTGGACCCAATGATGGGTACAATGCACGGCGCCCAATGTGTTAACAGATTGCAGAATGGGTAGAATACAGTAAGGCTCAATACAGAGAGAGAGAGAGAGAGAGAGAACCTATTTCATTCAAAAGGAAGATATTGATGGACAGTAGCTATAGTATATAGCTCAGCAGCTGTAACTTATTTACGTTTCAATTATAATGAATTAAAGAATTGTATAATGGCCAATTATATATATATATATATATATATATATAATATATATATTGAGCTCTAAAAAATTAAAACCTTATAATGGCAACATTGACTAGGCTGCGTGCAGGATTTTCTTTGTTTATTGACCTTGATGCCAATTATTTCAATGTCAAATATCGGCCCAATCTATCACTAATTGAAAGAATGGTTGGACTCATTCATCAAAACAGTGTCATATGAAATGTTAACATAATAAGAAAAGTAAACATTCAGAAAGAATATTGCAATGATTAATGAAACATATTGTGGTATTGTATTATAGAGTCTGGTAAACTGAAACATATTGGGGTAATGTATTATGGAGTCTGGTAAACTGCAGGAACAACCTAATTTCCATTTTGACACCCATATATCTGTTTAGGTATGCGATGGGTTTTCAATGTGTTTCATTGGCCCTATGGTCATGACACCTTCTCACAAGCCGGAGAACTATGCAACCTTTCAATTGAAGTGGAAACTTAAAAAGTTTTTTTCCCCGACAGCAGCAATAAACATTTCTCTGATGATTGTGTCTGTAGAGCGCCTGTCTCAGCTGCTGAAGAAGCTGTTTGAGACCCAAGAATCTGGAGACATCAACGAGGAGTTGGTTAAGGCTGCAGCCAACGGAGACCTGGCCAAGGTAGAAGACATCCTCAAGAGACCCGACGTGGACGTAAGTGCTCCACCCAACATGCTCCACTACCGCTGGTCTGTCTGGAGGCTCTTGTCCTTCAGTTTCAAAGGGGACACGAGACAATGTTCGTTCAGTCTTCTGCAATCTCATCAGTCCCACAACAGGCATACTACTCAACTTGATTGTTATTCAGTTTACACTGTAACGCCATGAACGTATCTGGTGTTTATGGGGAAACTAAACCAGTTAGCCTAATATGAAACATTAGGAACAGGCAGCCTGGATGTTCTTTCGTTCTGGGCAATATTCACAAGGGGATATTCATAAACGTAGCTGCAATCTAACTAACAGTCTTGCAGTAAAGGCCTGGTCCTGGTGGCTACTCGCAAAGTCACTGACCACACGGCTGCCATTTTGCTCTTATGTCATCATGCGCAGCTTGGGTTTCAACCCGAGCATGACATAAGAGCACGTCTGTCTCCACTTCATGCTGTCTAATAAGGCTGCAGGCATACTCAGTTGATTATCGTATCTATACTCTAATGCCCAAGTCTTTCACTAGTTTCACTTTCACTCTCCATACACATACACATATACATACATTTTTACATTTTCAGTACATGGAGGAGATGCTGCCGGTCTCCCACTCCTGCTTCTCTCTCTCTCCTCTTCTCTCTCTTTCTCTCTCTTTCTGTCTGAAAAGTATTAAGCATGGGCCCAGAGGAGGCTTTGAGGGGGCATTGGTACTGTGCACTGCAGTACAAGTACAAGGGTGGATTCTCTATCTCTATCTTTCCCTATCTTTCTCTCTGAAAAGCATTAGGCCTAGGTCCAGAGAAGGCTCTTGAGGGCGCATTGGTACTTACTGTGCACTACAGTACAGGGGTGGATTCTCTCACTCATTTTGTAGCAGTGTCTCACACAATAATACACACACACGAAAGTCTTCAAATCACTGTACTGTTTGCGCAAAACACAACTTTCTGTCTCGTAATCTTGGAAGTCGTTGTGGTTTTGCTGCTCAGCCGCTACATGACTGATCAGCGACGGGGGCTTTTACACATTACAACATCTTTCACCAGAGGGAATCCCTGACGAGTTTGTCCTGTTTCTCTCTCTCTCGTTCTCGCTCTCTCGCATGTATTGCGCCCTCATTGGCTCTTGAGCCCCCCGACAGGTCCAGCTATGTAGCTTGCTTGATATCTGTCAAGCATCTGGGACAACTGCAACAACCAGTCTCTTGGATCACGTTTTTAACAGTTTGAACACACGGCAACCGAGCGAACGCCGATTTCTGAACTGGGGCTTTTTGTCGACGATCTCCCAAATCTCCATCTTCGGCGAGTGGAAAATCAGGGCTGTAATCATGTAGTCTGAACTGTGCTTTAGCCTCCACAGCCCGCCCCCACCTCCTGAGCACTCTGCAACACGGTCTCCACTTGGTGTGTGTGTGTGTGTGTGTGTGGTGAAGGCTGGCCAGGTGCCCCAGCGCCTTTCAGTGGAATTATTTGCTGAAAGCCGAACACGCTGAGCCTGGCCAAGTGATCCGCCCGCCAGGACAAGAGACGTCCCACCTCCCAGAGGAGCTCGCATTAATATTTATGCTATGAGTTATTGCAGTCCGTGCTGCAGTTGGTGATGAAACACACACACACACACACACACACACGTCACACACACACACTGGCAGAAACCTAGAACACCCACATATACACACACACACATATACACACACACACATCATCAACACACGTACGCTAATCTTGTGCTCCAGGTGAACTGCTAGTTCAGTGGATAGACATAAACGTATGCAATGTTGTGACATTGACAAACTCTCTCTCCACACACACACACACTCACACACACACACACGTTGATGTTCTGTCTCACCTCTCCCGTCTCTGCAGGTGAACGGCCAGTGTGCAGGACACACAGCCATGCAGGCGGCCAGTCAGAACGGTCACGTGGACGTGCTGAAGCTGCTTCTCAAACACAGCGTGGACCTGGAGGCTGAGGTTGGTACTACAGCTGGAGGGCTTCTGTCTTTCTTAATGTTCATACTTGCCCTTATCTTTCATGCCAATACATCCTCATTACTCAGTAAAGATAGTTTGACCACACACACACACACACACACACACACACACACACACACACACACACACACACACACACACACACTTCTTCTCAGCCTTCAGCAGATTTCCCATCCTAAAGTGGGAAAAAGTGATGAAATCCTCAGAGTATTTAGTCATTATGTGGCTTTATCATTGTCCTCAGGACAAGGATGGCGACCGGGCGGTGCATCACGCAGCCTTCGGCGACGAGGGCTCTGTCATCGAGGTGCTACAGAGAGGCGGGGCCGATCTGAACGCCAGGAACAAGCGCAGACAAACGCCGCTGCACATCGCCGTCAACAAGGGCCACTTGCAAGTGGTCAAAACCCTGCTGGACTTTGGTTGCCACCCCAGCCTCCAGGTACACTTTCACTACACCCACCCCAGCCTCCAGGTACACTTTCACTACACCCATCCCAGCCTCCAGGTACACTTTCACTACACCCACCCCAGCCTCCAGGTACACTTTCACTACACCCACCCCAGCCTCCAGGTACACTTTCACTACACCCACCCCAGCCTCCAGGTACACTTTCACTACACCCACCCCAGCCTCCAGGTTAGTGCTGCGCGATTAATCGTAAAAAGACCGCCATCTCGATTCATAGACCTATGCGATCTCATTTCTAAATGACGCCGATTCTGGTGTATTTGCATTTGCGTCAAAATGGAGATCAATTCCATTAAAAACACTCGCTCCTATTCTCTCTTCCTCACTCAGTCACAGCGCTCACTGCCGCTGCTCTCCCCACAATGCCCCTCCCCCCTCAGGCTACTCAGCTGAGTAAACAGCTGAGCTCATACACAACACGGCACGTGTCGAACGAGCACGACAGAACATTTTCAAGCTAAAGAAAAAAGAAAGAAATGAGCGACACTGAAAAAAATCCCGGTGGTGAGGGAGAGAGTGATGTATCCACTACTGTGCTTATACCGATAAAAGGAGCACATTCCAGTGTATGCAACTTTTTCGGGTTTAAATCCGACGATGATGTACAAGGAGGAGTCATACTTTGCAAGCAATGCTTTGGCACCATCGCAGCAACGCAAGTTCAAGTTTCTTTAATAGTTCTTTAATACTTTTATACAAAATGCTTCTTACTGTTACGCTCCAGAGACTGTGCAAGACAAGATAAGTATGAAATAAAATAACATAGTATAGCATGTAAATTAGAAGTAAAAAAATGAGGTCACAGTGTTCAGTATAGACATATGTACAATGTTCGATGCAGAATAGACGTAACTGAGTTACCATATAATATACAATACTATGCAGTGTACTAATATACAATACTATATAGTGCAAGGCAGAAATGGGATGAGGTGCAACGAGTTGTAGTGCAAATCCTTTATCAATAAATATAAAGTGTGGAGAGTGGGTGCTGCAGTGTGTTGTTTGTTTAAGTGAGTGTGTGGGTGTGTGTGCTGTGTGCATTTGATGGTTGTTGCATAGTGTTTATTGTTCATTTAGCAGCCTGATGGCCTGGGGATAGAAGCTTCTTCTGAGTCTTTCTGTGCTCGCCTTAAGACTCCGGTATCGCTTGCCTGACCGCAGCAGTTCAAATAGGCAGTTGTTCGGGTGGCTGGAGTCCTTGATGATTCTCTTAGCCTTCCCCCTGCACCGCTTGTTGTAAATGTTCTGGAGGTTGGGAAGCCCCCCTCCAATTGTGCGTTCGGCTGAACGTGTCACTCTTTGTAGTCTGCTACGGTCTTGTGCAGTGCTATTCCCAAACCAGGAGGTGATGTTGCCAGTCAGGATGCTCTCTATTGTACATGAGTAGAAGTTCCTAAGGATCTTCTGACTGACTTGGAACTTCCTTAGGCGCCTGAGGAAGTAGAGGCGTTGTCGTGCCTTCTTCACAACACTGTCAATGTGTGTGGTCCATGTCAAGTCCTCGGATATGTGGGCTCTGAGGTACTTGAAACTGTTCACTCTCTCAACCGGTGCCCCGTCGATGCTGAGGGGGCTGCAGGGCTGTACGCTAAGCTTTTTCACTAGGGGCAGTAAATGAGAAATTTAGGGGCAAAAAATATTTTTTAGGGGCACATTTTTAAATAACAATTTTACCATTATTTATATAGATTGTTTTTGATTAAAAAAAAAAAAGAAAAAAAATTATTTTATATAATTTTTTTTTAATAAAATATATATATTATATAATCATACTTGTAGTTGTATTATCTGCGAGACATCGCCACCACGCAACAAGTCAAAATGCTCGCTATATGCAACCAGCTCCACTGTCTGTGTGTACTCGAGTAGCCTCCAGCTACGGCCAGGATTCTCCGGAGCTGCAGCTGGACCCTATACTGTAGCCTCCAGCTACGGCCAGGATTCTACGGCGCTGCAGCTGGACCCTATTGACTATATTCAGCGTGCCCTCAGCTCGAATACGCATCGACTCAGTGTTATAAGACATTGATATCAGGAGCTATCTGAACTATTTAGTTTAATGGGACGTTTCGTTTTGAACAGTTAGGGTTGGGTACCGTTCACATTTGAAGTAACCGGTACCTGGGGATCGATAATAGTATACGACGACAGGGCTTGAGACTAACACCGTCCCGTCGTCCCGGGGGAAATAAAAATATGTATTTGGGATGAAGAAAAATCCTCCACGGGGCCGGGACACAGTCGGGATGAAGAGGATTTATTTTCCCCCACTTGGAAAATGTCAACTGCGCCGACTGTCAGTGCGCATATCACTGTCAAACGGTGCGTGTCTTCCGAGTGCTCGCTTTAGTTGACAGTGGCACGAGACCACTGCACGAGACCCGCGGAAATATCAGAATGTTTAATAGAATGTTTAATAAAAGTTCTCGTTGTTCCGGCCATCCTCTAGCCATCCTCTGTCAAGGGAGCACTCTCAAACATGCTGCACTATTTGAAGTGTATAACGTTAAACAGAGCAGAAGAAGATGGAATAACAGACACAGACTGACCAACAGGGAACTGCATCCAACCCTAGTACAAAGGCAGGTCTGCGGTGGTGGCTACTGCCACTGCTGGCTCAATGTTCTCGACGGTCACATTTTCATTCGACGGCTCACTAGGAGGTGGAACGCGTCGAAAATATGAAGCAATACTAACTTTACTTTTCTTCATAGGCATAGCTAAATCAGACAGTCAGCCAGTCTATCAGAGTGCTCAATCGATTTTCCCCACTCTCATACCTGAGTGCTCAGCTCGCGTGAGTGACGAATGCAAGTCTTGAAATCCCTACTCGCAAGCCCGCCCCCAAATATTATTTACCAATCGCAACGGCCAATTAAAGGGGCAATTTGCGACGAGCTCGTCGCACTGTACAGCCCTGGGCTGTAGTCCTTGACCCCCGACCTCCTGAAGTCCACAATCATCTCTTTTGTTTTGCTGACGTTCAGGGAGAGGCAGTTCTCCTGACACCACTGTGACAGATTCTCTACCTCTTCCAGGTAGGCCCTCTCGTCGTTGGCAGAGATCAGGCCCACCACTACTGTGTCATCAGCAAATTTGATGATTGTGTTGTTGTTCCGCTGTGCCACGCAGTCATGTGTGTACAGGGAGTAGAGGAGGGGGCTCAGAACACAGCCCTGGGGGGCCCCTATGTTGAGCGTGATGGATGAGGAGGTGCAGTTGCCTGCTCTTACCACCTGGGGTCTGCCCGTCAGGAAGTCCAAGACCCACTGGCAGAGGTCATAGTTCAAGCCCAGGTCCCTGAGCTTGGCTATGAGTTTGGTAACACGACCAACCTCTACAGCCACCTCAAACGTCACCATAAAGTCGAATATGATTTAGCAATGAAGGACAAACGAACCACATCACAAAATCCCAGCCGTCAGACCACACAAGCCTCAATAACGCAAATGTTACACAGTGCATCGCCATATCCATCAAGTCAATCAACACTGTTCAAAACGAGGGGTTTAAGAAAATGATCAAGACGCTAGACAAGCGCTACTCTATGCCCTCTCGCAAATACTTTTCAAATGTTGCATTGTCTGCTCTGTACACCCAGTGTCGAACGACAGTCGAGACAGAACTGCGTGATGATGTGATGAGGTTTTATTTGTATTATTATTTATTTTAAAGCTGTAACTACCTGAACATTCTATTTCATGTTAAAACCATAATTGAACATTCTAAAGCCCTAAGCGAACATCCTATTTCACTCTGAACATTCTAAAGCCATAACCGAACATTCATTACTGATCACACCTACGTTTATTCATACATTTTACATTCTAGTTTGTTTTATGTTCAGCAGCATTTAAGTGAATCACTTTGATTAAGGGTGCTTTCACATATAGTTTTGGTGGACTCTGTGCGGTTCTGGTGGTGAAGTTGCAACATTGTTGCATTCTTTGTTGCATTCTTCATTTGGTTCGTCTGCATTCACACAGCAATTTGTCAGGCGCACCAAAACCTTCTGAACAATGTCACACGGTCGAAAATGGCACTCGTCTATTGGACAATAGAGTGGAAATGTGTGTGTGGCTGCGAGCCTGTGTGTGTGTGGACTGCGAGCCCCATAGATATGGCGAGCCCTGTCTGACTCCAGATCAGCAGAGGCGGAGTTTTTTATTTTGACATGGCATTGATCCATTGTTCTATTGAAGCCCATTACCACCATCCTCTTGCTAAACAACTTGTACACGCATTGTTTTTATGAGTGCCCACAAGTAGCTGTTTTATTTGGTCTTCTGCCCATATGTGTACAGTGTGCTTGTTTTGCAGTGAATGCCGTGCGCCTCGGTAATAATAATAATAAACCGCGTTTTTTCTTCCTTCTACCCAAGATAGATAGATAGATATATAGATAGATAGATGCAGTGTGCTTGTTTTGCAGTGAATGCCGCGCGCAGTGGTAATAATAATAAGCACTTCCTATATTTGGTCCGCGTTTGGTCCGATGAAGCGAACCGAGACCTATGTTTTTGGGCGGACCAGAGTTTGTGTGTTTGGTCCGCGGACCAAGTTCGACGCGCATTTACACAAACCCAAAAAAGCGGACTATCGAATTCTGGTCCGATAGTCCGGACCAAACAGCCCCTGTGTGAAAGCGACCTAAGTGTTCTAAAATAATACAAGAGACTTATAAGTTTAAGTCAAGCACTTTGTTATAAGTTAAGATATAAGTTGTGTTAAGTCAAGCACTTTGATATGTTATGTTGTCCGTTTAAGAAAGTGCAATAAATGTTTTTATAAAATAAAAAAATAAAAAAAGAATCGTGAGAGAATCGTGATCTCAATTCTTAGGGAGGAAAATCGTGATTCACATTTTAGCAAGAATCACCCAGCCCTACACCAGGTACACTTTCACTACACCCACCCCAGCCTCCAGGTACACTTTCACTACACCCACCCCAGTGAAGGATGTCTGTTTTTCAATGTGTATATAATGTAAAACATTGGTGGACGACAGCATCTACTTATAGCCATCTCAGAGGAGGAGGACGACAGAAAGAGTCAGTGTGTCAGCAGCAGACTAAGACAGAGCCCAGGGCTTCGAGGTCGTTCAGCAGCTTGCTGGCATAAACACTGATAAGGACTGAGAGCAGGCAGAATGGTCAGAGAGAACTATGGAGAGGTTGACATCAATAGAACGGACGTTTAGTGTGTGTTAAAGGTGAACAGCAGTTGTCATGACAGCGTGTCACATAGCAACGAGAATGCTATGCGATGCTATGCTATGGCGAGAATATTATGAGATGAGAGTTCCTTCCGGGTGTAAGTTAGATTCAGATACAACACACACAGGAGAAGAAGCTTGATCAGAGACTTTGAAACGCCCCCCCCCCCCCCCCCCCTTCCCTCGTGGGGAAGGGTGGAGGGGAGGAATGGCCACGACGACAGGGAAGGCTTCTGGATAACAGCTAGGCCGTGACGACCACCGAGTGGGGTAACAGGAGATCATTAGATAGATACTTTATTAATCCCCTTGGGCCCTTGGGGAAATTCAGGGTATCTCGCAGCTCACACAGTATACAGACATTGACAGTTCTCATTCAGTTATTTCACGTTATGTCTGCATCATGAATAAAAAATAAGCACATGATAAAATTCAATAAAATCATATCTATCAATGTCAATAGGAGTGTGATGAGATAAAAGCAGGTGTATAAAACAAGTGTGTAAAAACAGGTGTATGAAAAAACAGTGTGTAAAAACAGGTGTAAAAACAGGTGTGTGGGTCAGAGGTCAAGGTCCCCAGCACTATATTACGCTGTTGTACAGTCTGATGGCTGTGGGGACAAAGGACCTCCTGTGCCGCTCAGTCCGTGAGTGCAGGGAGATGAGCCGTCCGCTGTGACTGCTGCTCTGCCCCACCAGGGTGTGGTGGAGAGGGTGGTTGGTATTGTCCATGACGGCCAGCAGCTTGCTGTGCGTGCGGCTCTCCACCACGGTCCCCAGTGAGTCCAGTCTCCTCCCCACCACTGAGCCAGCCTTTTTCACCAGCTTATCCAGCCGCCTGGCATCCCTGGCTGTGGTATTACCACCCCAGCAGATAGCGGCATAGAGGAGCACACTTGCCACCACTGCCTGATAGAACATGAACAACATTTCTCCCCACACACACATTAAAAGACCTGAGCCGGCTCTGTCCTTTCTTGTAGAGCGTTTCCGCGTTTGCAGCGCAGGCCGCGTGAACACTTAAGGTAACCTACTTGCATTCAGCGTTTCGTCACGCGTTTCTCTGATTGGCCACGACGCCCACGTGACCACGCCTAGCACACGCCCCGCGGCAGAGCGCTTTCCTTCGCGAATACGCTCGTTCAGAACGCAGGCCGCCATCTTTAATGTGTGCCATACTGTAGGTTGCATGGTCGCATAGGTCATATTAATAGGTTGCCGCGGCATTATGCATTCGTAATCCCCCCTACATAATAACCACGCAGGTTAATCAAGCAACGCTCGCGCAATACCTATCTTAATAATAAGTAGGCAATTGGCACAAGTGTAAATTATACATTCGTCACTCAGTTTTAATATCGAGGGATAGCTCAACTCGTTTGTCAGCTTGCTGTGGAGCCGCTGGTCAGTCGGTGACAAGTTCGAATCACTTCAAATGTTTTTTTTTTTTTTTTTTTACGTTTAATTAATTTATCATCTCTCGATATAAACGTAACTAGCTATTCATATCAATCGAAATAATGTTCATCTCCGATATTTAAACATGGTCCCCAAAATGAATGGAAGCGAATGAGGAGCCTAAATAACATTATATAACGTTGCGTTACAATGTACAGTTTCTAGTTCATCAGTAAGAGTGTACTGTACATACAGAGTTAAGAGTGTACTGTACATACAGAGTTAATTGTGTACTGTACAATACATATAGTTAAGTGTACTGTACATACATAGTTAAGTGTGTACTGTACATACAGAGTTAAGTGTACTGTACTGTACAATACAGAGTTAAGTGTGTACTGTACATACAGAGTTAAGTGAGTACTGTACAATACAGAGTTAAGTGTGTACTGTACATACAGAGTGTACTGTACAATACAGAGTTAAGTGTGTACTGTACATACAGAGTGTACTGTACATACAGCGTTAAGTGTGTACTGTACATACAGAGTGTACTGTACAATACAGAGTTAAGTGTGTACTGTACATACAGAGTGTACTGTACATACAGCGTTAAGTGTGTACTGTACATACAGAGTTAACTCTGTATTGTACACTACACTCTGTATGTACAGTACACACTTAACTCTGTATTGTACAGTACAGTACACTTAACTCTGTATGTACAGTACACACTTAACTCTGTATTGTACAGTACAGTACACTTAACTCTGTATGTACAGTACACACTTAACTCTGTATGTACAGTACACTTAACTATATGTATTGTACAGTACACACAACTCTGTATGTACAGTACACTCTTAACTCTGTATGTACAGTACACTCTTACTGATTAACTAGAAACTGTACATTGTAACGCAACGTTATATAACGTTATTTCGCGTGACAACACTGTACATCAGTGGAGGCTGCTGACCAAATTTTTAGGTGAAGCACAAATTATTATATTATATTATATATTAAATTATATTTTTTAAACATCCCCAACGCTGCAACACCCCCATTCCTCCCAGGTGTCAGGCTCCTCATTCGCTTCCATTCATTTTGGGGACCATGTTTAAATATCGGAGATGAACGTTATTTCGATTGATATGAATAGCTAGTTACGTTTAGAGATGATAAATTAATTAAACGTAACAAAAAAAAAATTGAAGTGATTCGAACTTGTCACAAACTGACCAGCGGGTCCACAGCAAGCTGACGAACGAGTTGAGCTATCGGTCGATATTAAAACTGAGTGACGAATGTATAATTTACACTTGTGCCAATTGCCTACTTATTATTAAGATAGGTATTGCGCGAGTGTTGCTTGATTAACCTGCGTGGTTATTATGTAGGGGGGATTACGAATGCATAATGCCGCGGCAACCTATTAATATTACCTATGCGACCTACAGTATGGCACACATTAAAGATGGCGGCTTGCGTTCTGAACGAGCGTCTGCCGCGGTGGCGTGCTAGGCGTGGTCATGTGGGACGCTGAACGCAAGTAGGTTACCTTAAGTGTTCACGCGCCCAGGCCAGCTTATCGTCTAGGTGCACACCTAAATATTTGTATGTCTGCACCGTCGCAATGTTGTTTCCCCGTATGCTGACTGGTTGCAGAGGTGGTTTCGACCTGCGGAAGTCAAGTACCATCTCCTTGGTCTTTGTTGCGTTCAGGAGAAGGCCGTTCCGTTCGCTCCAGTCACTGAAGGCTAGGGATGGGTACCTTTCACATTTGAACCGGTACCGGTACCTGTGAATCGATACCGGTACCCAACGGTACCTTTTTTCGGTACTTTAGTCTCAAGAAATTTAATTTACCTACCTCAGTCTTAAAAAAAAAATCCAAACTTCAAATAACTACAATTTCGACAGTTTTCGGCTTGTCATTGCTCCGACTGCTTTGTTGTTGAATCAAGTCAAATCCTAGGTAAGCATATATTGTGCGTGTGAACGTTGACATGAAAATTAAAAAAAAATAATAAAAAAAAAAAGTAAAAATTTTTTTTTTTTTTTTTTTTTTTTTTTTTTTTTTCGGTTTCTCACTTGATTCGATACTCGGTAGTATCGACGTGTTTCGGTTCGTTGCCTCAAAAGTACCGAATTCGGTACCCATCCCTACTGAAGGCTCGCACCTGGTCCCTGTACTCTCCCTCCTGTCCCTTCCTCACACACGCCACAATCGCTGTGTCGTCCGAGTATTTTTGGACGTGGCAAGACTCAGAGTTGTAGTTGAAGTCTGCCGTGTAGAGGGTGAACAGGAACGGAGCGAGAACAGTCCCCTGTGGAGCCCCAGTGCTGCTGACCACTGTCTCCGAGACACAGTTGCCCATTCTGACAAACTGAATGAATGAATGAATGAAAAACTTTATTAACAGATTGCAGAATGGGTACAGTGCAGTACAGCTCAATACATACAATTGTTAAGGGGATGCAGACCAGAGAAAGACTTTCGTCTTGTTTACATCAGGGTCCCCCATTTTCAATTCATCGTAACATATATGACATACATGACATACAGATAGACAGTACTGCTACATCTATACATTTATGACATACCAGATTTGCAATTACAGTACTGTTTGTGATACAAAAAGAGTCCAGCAAGAAAAGAGTATATACATTGGGCGTAGAAACTGTACATTGGATTGGGTAGGTGGGGGTGGGGGGGGACTGTACATTGGAGGTGGTTGGGTGGGTTGGGTAGGAGGGGTGGGTGGGGGACACTATACAACTGTACAAACAACACTGTACATTGGATTATTGACAAGACCATACTTGGTAATTTACTGTACATTGGAGGGGGTTGTGTTCGGACATTTACAGGGGCCAGTTTCGAGTTGCAGTCTCCCTTAGGTGTTTTTTGAAAGTGGGTAGTGATTCACATTCCTTTACAGCTTTGGGTAGGGCGTTCCACATTGATGTGGCATAATTGCGAAACGTGTTTAGTCCCTTGTTTGAGCCGAATCTGGGTTTAACATGACTAACTGTGGTCGGTCTGTCAGGTAATCCGTGATCCAGGAAGTGAAGGAGGGATCCACCCCATCTTCCTGAGCTTGTCTTTAAGTATGGGAGGTTGAATAGTATTAAAAGCGCTCGAAAAATCTAAAAACATAATCCTAACATAACTCCCCGGCTCATCCAGGTAGGAGTAGGCCCGGTGGAGCATGTAGAGGACCGCGTCGTCCACCCCGATGCTCTCCCGATACCCAAACTGCAGGGGGTCAAGGGCGTGTTCAGTCTGTGGCCTCAGATGGTGTAGAAGCAGCCTCTCCAGTGTCTTCATGATGTGTGACATGAGGGCCACCGGTCTGTAGTCGTTGAGCTCGGCCGGGCGCCCAGCTTTGGGTACCGGCACAAGACATGATGTTTTCCACAGGACCAGCACCCTCACGTCCCGCAGGCTCATATTGAAGAGCTTCTGGAGCGGCTCAGCCAGTTGGTCTGCACAGAGCTTCAGCAGCCTCGAACACACGCCATCCGGGCCAGCCGCCTTTTCTCTACGCAGTTTCCTTAGTTCCGCCCTCACCTCATCAACTGTGAGGGACAAGGGGGGGGGGGGGGGGGGGGGGGGGCTGGGTGACACAGGGGGGAGGCAGGTGACAGGGGGGGGGGACTAGGTCACAGGGGGGGGCTAGGTGACAGGGGGTGGGGCCAGGGGGCGGAACTGCAGGGTTGTGGTGCCGTGTCAAACCGGTTGTAGAATTGGTTAAACTCGTTGGCCTTGTCCACTTCACCCTCTGCCTGGCAGTTTACCTGCTTATAGCCGGTGATGGTTTTCATTCCCCTCCACACCTCTCTGGTGTTGTTGTGCTGCAGAATGAATTTAGTTTCTTCCAAAGACTTTTCAAGGACAATACAGAACGTGGTTACATCTTATTACGAGGCTTTGTTTATGGAATAAACAAAGTTTTTCCAAGAAAGGTATCACGTTGCCAGTGACGAATTCTTATGATTACGGATTGCATTAAAGGGGAATGACAAAGATTGTACAGCCAGTATGAGAAGGTCGACGTCGGAGAGAGAAATAAACACAACGCAGGAACTACACGAACACAGATGAAGAGGTGATACTGGCTGATTATGATCGAAATCCAACACCAGCCTACAAGTACACTTTCACTACACCCACCCTAGCCTCCAAGTACACTTTCACTACACCCACCCCAGCCCCCAGCCTCCAAGTACACTTTCACTACACCCACCCCAGCCTCCAGCCTCACTTTCACTACACATCCAATGTGTGGTGAGTTTTGCGTGGGGACGACTTTTCTCAGAGCGTACAACTAGCCTAAGTAACAATTATCAAGCTATTGGAACTCATGCAGAAGATAGTTGGGTAAAGGCTATTAAAAATAAATACTTTATTTGGGTACTTTATTTGTATAAATATATATATATATTTGTATAAATGTTCAATTAAACCTATGGTGTTTGAAATGTAAGATATTTCAGTTAATATTATAGCCATGATTCAGAGGAGCCTATTCAACAATCAGTGTGTCAACATGTTACCTATAGTAGGGAGGTGTTTTAATTTACCTATCAAACCCTGATCAAGAAAAGACGGCAGGGTTTGAGATGGGTCAATTGAATCCGTCAGTTTTGTGTGCATTCATTCTACATTGCAATTAGGCTGGTCGTTCAAAACTTTTATGAATGTACTTGTATGGTTCTTCTTCAGTTGCAACGGCCTGTTCATAGTATTTGATCACAGATATCTTGCAAACAAACCTGTGACTGTAATCAAGTAGCAGGCAGGTGATTATCATTAACCCTTTCACTGCCGCACTACCAAATGGTTAACCCTTTCACTGCGACGATACAGAAGTTTAACACTTTCACTGCCACATGACAAAGGGTTAAACGACAACTGTGGCCAATGGGCCGTGGCATTGTGCCATATTGGCTGGCAAATCACCGCATGATGAACTCGCTTTATTTGCCACTTTTCACGTCGTAAGTGGTTGTGGGCAGTAAGTGACCGTGTGTGTGTGTGTGTGTGCCCGTGCAGGATTCGGAGGGCGACACCCCCCTGCATGACGCCATCAGTAAGAAGAGAGACGACATGCTGTCTGTCCTGCTGGAGGCCGGTGCAGACGTCACCATCACCAACAACAACGGTTTCAATGCCCTGCACCACGCCGCCCTGCGAGGAAACCCCAGGTACGACGAGTCACCTCAGTGCCGTCACCATCGCTGGTGTCCCAAGGAAGGGACAAGGAAGTGGCTTAGTTGGAATCTGTGGAGGCAGGATTCTTCCTCATCGCTTCATGCTTCTTATATAAGTAGCTCAGACCTGATCCAAATGTGTCTTTACCTAAAAGATAAAGATCTTGACAAATCTGGCTCAGGTATAGTCATCACATGTCGTTTTAAAAAGATTATCTACTAAGACAAACTCCCTAAAGATAATGGGTCTCATTCCCCAATATTTTCCAAAGAGTTCTCTTGGAAGACTTATCTTGGAACCGACTGAGACAGAATCAATGACAAGTTCACTCTGAGTCCTCAATGCGCTGGTAATATGTCTTAATGACTCAAACTTGTCTCAGCTGAGATAATCTGCGTTCGGGAATGGCACCAGTCTGAAACATGAACGCGTGTTCCCGTTCAGGTCATTTGCATACAAAACAACGCCTCCAGAGCTCCTTATAAGGCAACTAATGATGCAGCCGTGTGAAAATGGATGCGGAAGCGTTTTGCGACCAATCAAAATTAGATTAGATTAATTGTATTGTCATCATATATATAATACAGCTCGGGCACCTGCTGCTGCAGCGCGTGCGCGCACACACACACACACACGTACAAATATTGTCATATTTATTTTAATTATGATTAAAGTTAAGCCTTAAGGTCCCCCTATAGGTCATAAATCGATCAATAGAGATTGTATTAGATCCCCAATTATCATATCATGGGGTATCATTGGAAAGCCACACTCATTGGCTACAACCCTGTGCAAAGATTTTTGAGATCGCCAAATGATTGACGGAGCTAGAGCCCCGGGAGTCGGGGGTGGTAATGTGTACTTTTGCGTACTTTGGGGCACGCCTCACATATCGGCATGTAACTCGAGAACCGCTGAACGGATTTTGTCACCTGAAAGGGCAATCGACAGGCAACAAATAGGGCTTTAATTCCATCTATATATTGTATTAAAAGAAATGCACACCCGAGCCACTAGAGGTCGGCAAAGAATGTTTGGGCCCTTGGATGTTAGGTCAATGTTTTTAAATATTTTTTTTGTAGCCAAGAGTAAAGACCATAACCCTATCAAAAACAGTAGTCAAATTGTATATTTTCATTTTTACTGATGTTTTATATGTTTTATCGGAAATACAAATTTATCTGAAAATGCTAATTATCGTAAAAACCGCAAGAAATGACTAAATCCAGATTCAACCCTGCCATTGGAAAGAGGAGCATTTTCCCTATCCATAGATGTATGATTTGGCCATAATAAGGTCAAGTTCAAGGTCAAATATGAATTTATAATTAAAGTCGATTATCATTAATTACTGTGTCTACAAATCCTTCTGTTTAATCATCTTCCCGCTGTTCATTTGCTTAGATTTTTTGTACACATGATCTCAATAAGGTGGTGAATGAGCTTGGTGAGCATTTTCTTGTGCCCCGTATACATTTTTGATCATCATCAAATCATAAATCATAATTAATCATAATTAATTTATTCATTACAATTTACTCAGCCTAGTAACGGACACAATATTTCTGACACTGGAAATACATACCCCCAGGTCCCTAGATGTTCCTAGATACCAAGAACATGCAAATTGACCTTGCAGAAGTGGAGCAATCTTCCATTTACTTAGGCATGTACCTTTAGGCGAAAAACGGTCTACAGATTAACAGGTTAAGTAATTAATTCCAAGGAGGCCTGTAGCGTTGACATGAAGGAATCACTATGAGAACACAGTCTGTCAAGTTAATAAAATGTTCAATTAGTCAATCAATCATAAGTGTGCTCCTCAGCACTCTTAAATCTGCTCTCAGCCACGGTCAAATCCGTTCTCAGGAAGATTTGGGGAATCGCGCTACCAGCCCTAATATGTCTTAAATGGGCAGAAATCTGCCTAAGAGAAAATGTTTGGTCGTAAATCCGTTAGGGAATGAGACCCAATGGCAGGGCACCAAATCTTAACTTTTTCTGTTGTGCGCTGTTGGCTGATATTTCGGATTCAAGATGGTATCAAATTGAGGGCTAGTCTGACTCACAGGATGTTGACCACTTTTTAGGCTTTGGACATTCGTTTGTGTTTTTGAACAAAACTCCGATCGTTCGCTCTCCCAAAAACACGTTTAAAAACTATGAATACTGTAGTCAGCGAGGTCGAACATTCTGCTGTAATTAAATCACAATGGCAGCTCCACTCACTGCTTCTAAACTAAAATGATATCTGGGTGCTTTTTAAACTTTTGAAATGTATAATATAAGCAAATATAAAGCTGTTGAATCATTTTAAAGGTACCGTAGGAGCTCAACAGAGCAAATTATGTTTATAACCTGTGAATTATTATGCTAATTTGACTGTGTTGATGGAAGAGAGACGTGTGTAACGTTATACCAACAAAAGTCACCCAGCGTCACAATTATTCCGTCAGCCTCAAGTGAGGGTCATTATATTGGCTCTTACCTGTCTGATGCAAAGACATTCAATTCCACTCATTTTCAAAATCCCTGCCACTAGGATCAACATCAACAAGAATCTTCAAGCTAGTAAGCTACACTCTACTGAGGAAAAAAACCCAAAACATTTCTCCCCGATGCAAGGTGCATTTTCTGCGTAGCAGCACTGCCCTAGACGATTGTGACTGGGTTGAGAAAAACAAACAACCCAGAACATTATGCACAATGATGGGTTCTGCCAGACGTCTCTCCTGCGTTGGCAATGCACGACTACTCTCGGGCGAGCACCCAAAAAACTGTACCAACATAATTTGATAGATAGATAGATGGATATGCCACACCACTTGCGCTCAATTGAAAAGTTCAGAAGTCACACAACCAGAAAAAGAAAAGCCTCAAAACAAACAGTCAGATGTTGGAGCTTTGAGTGATATGAAGATAATGGTCTGGAAGACTTTCCCCACAGATTCGAACTAAACTTGAAAAGCCACTAAACGGGTCAGGAAAGATTAGCACTTTTATTACGGCGCTCACATTTGACATTTCTCTTGGGATTTTGATACATCTTTGGCTCTGGCTTTGATCTCATTCTCCTTCTTACTTGGGTGAGAGAGGTAACTAAGCCTATATAGGCTTCATCTATCTCCGCAAAACAGACGTAATGCACTCACATTGACATTAGGCTACCGGTGGTTCTGTGGTGTAGTTAATAGCCCTTGAAGTTCATGAGTAGTTTCTCTTGCGTGTTAGCAGAGGCGGGCCTGGAGCGGCAGCCTCGTCCTTGGCCACGGCTATTTCTGGCTCCACCTGGTTGCTGCTCCATTCTGTGGCGGCTATTCTGGTCTTGCATGCATGAGAATATTAAGGAGGGCTTACTGTCGATGTATCTGGCTTGATCATCCGGGGCCTCTGAAGGTGATGGTCTGTGTTTGGGTCATGGTTACACACTGGAGTGTTGAGGGGTCATGGTTACACACTGAAGTGTTGAGGAGTCATGGTGTGGTGTTTGAGGGGTCATGGTTACACACTGGAGTGTTGAGGGGTCATGGTTACACACTGAAGTGTTGAGGAGTCATGGTGTGGTGTTTGAGGGGTCATGGTTACACACTGGAGTGTTGAGGGGTCATGGTTACACACTGGAGTGTTGAGGGGTCATGGTTACACACTGGAGTGTTGAGGGGTCATGGTTACACACTGGAGTGTTGAGGGGTCATGGTTACACACTGGAGTGTTGAGGGGTCACGATTGGTTACACTGGAGTGTGGTTTAGGAAAGTCAACAGCTGCCTCTCTGTGCCTGAGCTCTCTGCGTGTGTGCATGCATTCGCCTGTGCGTGAGTGTCCTAGGCCAAGGGGACGGACACAAGTGTCGCTGGCACACATTCCGTTGGCGTGAGGACAAATGGAATTGGGGTCAGAGGTCTGTGGAGCACCTGCCACCCCGGCCTGGCCCTCCACCCCTCCACCTCTGGCACAGCCTTCCACCCAGCAACACCATGCCTGATAGATGGCCTGTTAGGACAATAATCTGGACCGCAATCAGCCTGCGCCTGACATTCTATTTCCAGCCCTGTGTGTGGAAACGCATTGGAGTCATTTTTCATGACGCTGAGATACAGCATATATGTATTTTTTTTCATTATTAAATTTTTTTTTAACCAGTAATGGCATCAGAGATTTGGAAGACAAATCGTTTCGCTTATGGTTCCTGTGTGTGTGTATGTATGTATATGTATGTGTGCCTGTGTGAGTGAGAGAGTGTGCGCCTGCGCATGTAATCACACGCGTGCTTTTCTGTGCAGGCTTTTGTGCATGTGTGCCTGCATAGGCTGCATGTGTATGTATATGTGTGTGTGTGTGTAGGAGCAGCCTAGCTGTTTGTGTGTAGAGGGGCACATCATGTAGCTGGTCACCCTCAGGTCTTACATAGCACCCTTTTCACCAGCACTGTGTAACATCACAGTCCTCCACTCTGTTATTGACTTAGAGGTGAAAAAGTGCTGAAGTCGCTATTTTATATTGCCAGGCTCCTTTCCTTGTGTGTGTGGTTGTGTGTGTGGTTGTGTGTGTGTGGGGTTGTGCTGCGGTCCATGCTCTGTCCCCTCGCCTTCAGAGAAACGAAGATATATGTCGCCTCCTCCCATCTTGCCATTTACTTTTATTTCACGCTCAAGCTCCCGCAATATTGTGGAAACGGTCCTCCAGATCCGGCTCGAGTCTTAAAACCCTCAAGAAATCCCTCCCTGGGTTTGATGCGAAAGCACTTCCATTGGTGTGTGTGTGTGTGAGTGTTTTATTTGTTATTTTATTTTTGTTTGTTTGTTAGTGGTTGTCTCGGTTGAGTGCTTTGGGGAGGAGGTCCTGCAGTAGACTCACATTGGTGAAGAGTACCCATGGCGACTGTCGGGATGAGGCACAGGGAGCGTGGCGGCTGCGGCACTGAACCCTACAGACAAGGACATGCGCCGGGGCCACGCCCACCCAGCCTCGAGCCCCTCCTCCTCGTACCAACTCCCTGCTCAATGATCTGTGTCGTCATCGCTTCGCTACTTCACCTTCACTACTGTGTGTTGGTTCCTCCTCCTCCTTGTTGGGGTTGAGCGATTTATCTAATATCTAATTATAGTGCAATTGCGACACGATGCACGATATTAGAGGGAATGATCATTTTTGTGTTATTATTCTCATTTTTGATTGAAAAAACTTTCAAATGACTGGTGTCATTTTTGCAGGGGATTTTACTGTAAACAAAGATGTTTTCTTAAATCTGTAGAATACGATCTGTAGGCCGGCACATTTCTGCAGCACCACAATTAGGGATGCCCCCGATCGATCGGCCACCGATCGTTATCGGCCGATAATCAGTATAAATATGCGATCGCCGATCGGTGATAATGCTTTATTTTCGCCGATCGTCAAAACCGATCTCATTCGCTGAGTTCTGTCTCAGACAACGGGAGCTGCACTCACTCCCACACAGTGGTGCAGCGTCTTCTGCTCCCTCGTCTGCTCCCTCCAGCCCCTCCCGCGCGCATGTAAACACGGGTCTAGTCTAGTGGGACGGGAGGACGGCGTCTCCCCGAGTTAACGTTAGCTACCGTTACAAAATGACCCAGTCAACCATTCACTTCCAGTCCAATACATGATGAGGCATTGTCTAACCGAACGGTATCTAGCCGGCCAGCTACCGATAGCTCCTGACATCAACAAACGCTCCAGCAAGTCTAGTAGAGACGTGTATGATACCTCAGCTGTAGCTCACGTTAGCTGACGCCAGCTCACTGTTCAAAACGAAATGTCCCACTGAACTAAATAGTTCACAGAGGCGCTGTATCAACGTTATATAGCCGGCCAGCAGTAGCCACAGATAGCTCCTGATATCAATGTTTTATAACACTCATTCGATGCGTATTCGAGCTGAGGGCATGTTGTTGAATATGATCAATAGGGTCTAGCTGCAGCTCCGGAGAATCCTGGCCGTAGCTGCAGGCTACTTGAGTATAGGGTCCAGCTGCAGCTCCGGAGAATCCTGGCCGTAGCTGGAGGCTACTAGAGTACACACAGACAGTGGAGCTTGTTGCGTGGTGGCGATGTCTCGCAGATAATACAAGTACAAGTCTAATTATATAATATATATATTTTATAAAAAAAATTAAATAAAAAATTTATATAAAATAATTTTTAATTTTCTTTTAATCAAAAACGATCGGTATCGGATCGGTATCGGCCGATATGGCTCACGACGATCGGTGATCGGTATCGGTGGCAAAAAACGTGATCGGGGCATCCCTAACCACAATACTTTATCTAGAATGGTATTTTGACACATTTTGCCTTTATCAATATTGCAAGAATGACATCAAGACATAGACTTGTGTGGATATCCTGCTCGTAGCTGAGCCGTAATGTTGTTGATGGAAGACTGTTGCCTGTGTTACGGAGTTGATTTAAATAGGGCTGTCGCGGTATGGCATTTTCTCACTGCGGTTGTGTGTGTGGCTAATCACAGATGCGGTGGTACCGCACTTCTATTAAAAAAAAATTATTATTTCATTTTCTTTTATTTAATTTTTTTTTATACCAGTATATATTTTTGTATTATTAAGACATGGAAGTTTACCCGCAATCGTGATTAGAAAAAAAATTCTAAGGTCGTAGGAGTCCCGAAACTATTTTAAACATGTTTGATAATCTATCCATTTGTCCATCAATGTTCTGAAATGTGATTAAAAGTAGTAGGGTGTTGCCTGCTCCTTTAAGAGCAATGCGTTGTGGGATATATGCCCTTCTCCTTACTTAAAACTAACGTTAAATATCACAACTTGTGTCATCATTGGGGGAAACTAAGTGCTGCCTCTCTCCGCTACACTCGGGACTACACTAACGTTAGCCTATAGCTAGCCTATAGCTAACGTTAGGGCTGGGCGATATGACCAAAAACGTTATCGCGATAAAATTATAAAATTATTTTCATATAATTCGATATCGATAATTATCGTCGATATAATGTCTGTCAAGTTTAATTAACTTCTAATATGCTGCTGCGAATGTCTCAAGTCGAGTTGATGTCGTCATCAGTCCTCGCACGTTAGCAGTTAGCCGACAAGCGGAGTATCTCATGACAATAAATATGACACTAAAATACTCTCTTCCGCCACAATATATTGAAACGACGTCCACTCCCACACTACTATAAACGTGGCCTCAGAATTCAAAACACACACATACTCGGCACGTAAATATATAAAACAGTGCCGTGCAAGCTAGTTAACCTAGCCAGCCTGTTGCTTCTACGCGGTGTAATCCATGACAATGTGCTAAATATCACACTAAAATACTCTCTTCCGCCACAATATATTGAAACGACTACCACTGTATACCCCCACTACTATAAACGTGGCCTCAGAATTCACCACACACACATACTCGGCACGTAAATATATAAAACAACGCTGTGCAAGCTAATTAGCCTAGCAAGCCTTGTTGTTGAGTGAGTCCTACCGCTCTGGGTCTCCTTCCGGGTCTCCGTCGATCTCGGCCATCTCCTTCACTGATTGGTTGTTAGCTGTTGTGCGTAGCACGTCATCACGTAAGGTTGGTTGTTGTTAGTGAGTGTGCTGAGCCGAGGCTGAACGGAGCCAAGCTTGGAAAATCGATATATCGAAACTTTGCGACCACGTTTCATGTTTATTTCGAGGAAATAATTTATCGCGATAGTTATCGTTATCGTTTTATCGCCCAGCCCTAGCCAACGTCATAGATAGCTAACGTTAGCCTATAGCTAACGTTAGATAGCGAACGTTAACTTACGTTTGCAAACAAAGCAAACGTTATCCAGTTGACATTACAGATCATAATAGCTATAATAACGTTAACGAAGTGAGCGTAGGGGTTAGTCAGAGTGTAGCGGGGTCGGTAGAGAGAGGCAGCACTTAATTTGCGTGTAACAGTTACATGACCGGCACTTCGGCCCGTGAGTGTTACAACGCTCCCCTGTACTCTATTACGGTTAAGATGAACACATTGGTTGCCAGCTGGATATGGCGATTTATCGCTTGGATGCCACCAGGTTAATGAATGGGAGGACGAGCACATTTGCGAACGCATAAACTATATCTTAAATTATGGCTGTGTCTAATACACCCGTCGCTTATCAATGACTTGCTTGCAGTCAACATGTATGAAACGGATAGTTTTTTCATCAGTACATTTCCGTTTTATACCGTTTTGAATACGAGTATAGTTTTGGTGATTTCTAGTAATTTCAGAGAAAATCCGCGAAAATAGCCATTTACTGGAATACACAAAACACGTAATTTTCCGGCTGATTTATGAATCGTTTTCAAATAAACGCTAGATTATCGAGAGTATTTGTGTTCTTATGCACGATACAAAAGCGGGTTGAAAAATTATTAATTCGTGCCGCGCCTAATAGGCTTGGGCGGTATGACGGTATTAAGGTATACCAGGGTATTTAGAAATACCTACGGTATTGATTTTCAATACCGTCCGTCACCGTCAAAATCACAGATGCGCTTCAGTTTCTATAACAGTGAAACGGAGTTTTGAGTGTAGTGCACACACTGAGTGTAGTGCACACACGCGCCAGCAGAGGGCGAGAGAGCTCTAGTGGAGCGAGTGGGTCAAAACGGTGTTCACGTTTTACGGTAATGTTGCGACAGTGCTGTGAAAATACCGTAAAGCGTTGTGACGAGAGCAGTGTTGTTGTGGAGCAATCCGTCTCTTATTATATGTGAACTAAAGAGTACAAGGTTTACACAACAGCCCCCACCCGCCTTTTTATTGTATTTGTACTGTCCTGTACTATCCGCTGTCAGCTGTTTATCTCTCTCTGTGAGCTACTGAGCTTGAATAACTAGCGTTAGCTCACGTTAAGTAGCGTTAGCTCTGCGGCTAATCTTAGATTACCCTGAACTAAATCAATGACTAGGTTATAAAGAATTCAAGTAGTTTTCACTGCACATAGAAGTAGCCAAACAACGGGAGCATTTCGGGAGCATATGACCAAAACCCAGGCAATTTCTAGCCCTTATGGAATCAAATAGTCTGCCATGGCTATAGGCTAGATGCTAACGCTAAAACGGTGCAGGCTTCTACCGGTGCGGGTGCAGGACTACCATTCTGAGAGCTGACGATGATTTGTTTACTTGGTAACACGTAACCCCCCCCACCCCCCCCCCCCCCCCCCCGCTGATGAAAATGAAAGTCATACCGTGCACCGGGGTATTATAACATAAAGGTTTGCCGGTTTGAAAATAAGGATACCGCCCAAGCCTAGCGCCTAACGCCACACACACACACACACGTTGTGCAATCTGTGAAAAACAACTCTGATTAACCCAAAACTGGTAACATAGATTCCTTACCTCAGATCAGATGTTCTGCAAAAAGATGAATCCAATTCCTGATCGCCATTCCAAATATTGATCGCGTTTATTGATCCAACGTTATAGTTTGAAACGCATGATCCAAGCTGCTTCCAGCCTCGCCAGTGACTCTGGTAACACGACACTGCTTGCCAGAGGTGGGGAAACCCTGGGGCGGAGTTTTTATCTTTTTTCTCTCTCAATCCAATCCAATGATGTGCATGACCATCCGGGAGACGATAGGTGGCGGTATTTGCCCTTTTCGAGCTCAGAGCCATTCCCAATGATAATGTCAGGCTGGACGGATGAAAAATGAATGGATATCGCTAATAAAAGAAATAACGATTAAATAACGAGAAATCTCGTTATTGGCAACCAACACATGGCGGCCAACAACGAGATCTCTCGTTGTTGGCAACCAATGTGTTAATACAGGAAAAGGTATACATTGGGGGCTCGAGTCCAGGATATGAAAATAAATCCTGATTTCATCTGAGTGAGTTGTAAACTGTATGGAAATGTGAAGTTAGCTCATGCTACTGGAAAACGGACGCCTCGTCATTAAATGAACAGAGTTAAAAATGATGACGCCCCTTTTTATTTAATTTTTTACACGGTTGACGCGTTGTCTGTTCTGCATCCGCGGGTGACTTGACACACCACGGGATTGCGGTGATGCGGTTTCCGCGACAGCCCTAGATTTAAATAAATGGAGAGGCCCTCCAAGCTCCACTGTCCGGTTCAACACCGCGGACTGCGAGAACCGTTGCCTGTGTTGTAGAGTGGCGTTAAATGGAGAGACCCTCCCAAGCTCCGCTGTCCAGTTCAGCACCACAGACAGCACTGTCGCTTGTGTTGTTGAGCGGAGTTAAATAAATGGAGAGACCCTCTGAGCTGTGTGTGTGTGTACTGAAACGGATGAAGATAACCCTTTCTGCTGGCACACTGTAAATGGGAATCAAACAGGCTACCTCGGCCAGTTTGGGCCACTATGGAATTATTTTCACCTGACATTATGACCGGAGAGTTTAAAATATTTTGGGCAGATTTTCCTGGTGGAAAAAAAACTGCATATTAGCAGTTAACGGAAACCCTGTCCTGTAGCTAGTCTGTGTTTTGCCACAGTCAGTGTATTTGTGAATGGTGTGAAACGACAGACCTTCAACACCAGTGGAACCATGCAGAGAGTCTGGTGTTTGTGTGTGTATGTGCGTTTGTATGTATGTGCGTTTGTGTGTATGTGCACGTGTTGCGAGAGCGCGGATGGCCCTTCCAGCTGAGGGTGGAAGATGGAGGAGAATATGGAGGGAGGAGCTCTCCTCTAGGTGACAGATGAGCCCCAAACACCCAGACAAATCAACTCCACCAGCAGGGGAGCCCAGTAATCGGGGAGCCTAACCATATATCACCCCCTTCATTACTCGCGCACTCCGTTCGCCGGGGCGGCGTGTGTTAATGCAATTCCTCATAAATTAGACCAGTTGTTAAGTTTTACAATTGCTGGTAAATTGAAAGGAGCGGTTCCGGGACCGGGATACACAAATTGCAGCATGTTAGGGAAAGGCTGCTCTTGGATGTTTGAAAGGGTGTGTGTGTGTGTGTGTGTGTGTGTGTGTGTGTTATTTTTACTGCAGCTCCTGGCTGCATGGGGGGAGCCTGGCTCGTCTCTGTGTCTCTCCCCAGGGCTGCTAGAAAGCCAGTAGCTGCTACAGCACTGTAAACAATACGATTAATAGCCCGTGACTCATAAACGCACTCCAAACAGGCCCTGCAGTGGCAGTCTGTGCCTTTTTTACATGCCTCTCGCCCCTTTCAATACAGCGCTCAGCCTTCCTTTAACACGAGGAGTGTATGGTAATCACCTCACCTGGCGCACCGGGGGGGGGGGTCTGTGCTCACTACCGTTCACACACACACTGTGTTCTCAACCAGCAACAAGGATTCCTATCTAATGGTTCACTCTGCCAGAACTAATAGGCGGCACTGTAATGGTAGTCGTCGTAACAGAGATCATAATTAGATGGAAGATAGTGTTCCGGGGGCCTGTGGAGAGACCACTGTGTGGAATGGGTTGAATGTTTGCGTTTCTGAGGGGGCTCACCGCTGACTCTCTCTCCGCTGCTGGCATTTGTGGAATTAGGAGTTCATCACCGCCGGCGCTTTCAGATTAGGCTAATCTGAGAGGCTGGGGTCTGGCTGGCCGTCATGATTGCGCGTGTGCCTCTGGCGGTGTTTTACATCAGCACAGTAGGTGGTCGCCATCGGGGTGGAACTCGAGGTACACTATAGGCCTGTTACACAAGCCTTGTGTAAATTCTTTGAAGATTTTCATACATACATACATACATACATACATACATACATACATACATACATACATACATACATACATACATACATACATACATACATACATACATACATACATACATACATACATACATACATACCGGGTACATACATACATACATACATACATACATACATACATACATACATACATACATACATACATACATACATACATACATACATACATACATACATACATACATACATACATACATACCGGGTACATACATACATACCGGGTACATACATACATACCGGGTACATACATACATACCGGGTACATACATACATACCGGGTACATACATACATACATACATACCGGGTAGATACATACATACATACATAACCAAACATGGGATGTCTAATGATTTCAGCTATTCCTTAGCATTTGACCCATCCTAGCCAGGAGCAGTGTGGTGGCATCCAGGGACCAACTCCACAGTTGTAATGCCTATACCAATGGCAATAGCAGGGGTATGTACCTAGCATGCATGTCTTACCCAAAGGGGAAAACCCCATGCAAGCTCCACACAAAAACTCCCTCTCGCTGTGAGGCAACAGGGCTGACCGCTGCACCACCGCGCTGTTGTGTTGTGTCTGTTATCAGTTAGTCTTCTACACCTGCCAGCGTCTTGAGTGAGAGCTTGACTCAACTGGAAGATATTGATATCACCATATCTTGTATCAAGTGATGATGGGCACGAGTAATGTTTTCCCAGATTGAGTACTCATTTTACATTTACATTTTGTCATTTAGCTGACGCTTTTATCCAAAACGACTTACAACTTTTGTACGACAAGTCAGTAGGAAGGGTACAACTCTCATCAGCTGAGTAACAATGTTCAACAAAGTGTTAAGACTTGAGTGCTATAGTGTTGAGTGTATGTTAGTTAGTGTTATTAGGGAGAGTGCAGTGCATGACAGTGTGTACTCGCATGAATTCCTCCAGTAGTGCTCAAGTAATTGTTTAGTGAAATCTATTTTTAGAACGCATCTTAAAGCGCATGGCAGCAGCAATAACCAGATATTGCGTGGAGTCACACTCACACTACCGGTTTTATTATGTCTCACCCCGCGGACATAACAATCCACAGCAATATACCTGATGCTTTATATACATATTGTCAGTCAAAACAGTTAAACAGTCAGTTACCATTTGTAATATAATTACTTACGTTCTGTCGGCACGACTCGGCAGCATGTCTCCGCTCATGGAACGGCATGTTCGTATGAATGAATGAATGAATGCATTTTTTTTTTTTGTCATGTCCGATGACCCATCCCTTACGGGATTATAAGACACCAAAAAACAACAATTGAACATAACAATCACTTCCTATGGTGTCTAAGCTACACCATGCACACCATCAGAGGCCAAAATACATCATATGTTATTTTTGTGCTTTTATCCCAAGCTTTCTCTAAATATTCAGCAAATGCAAAAACCCTGTGATCAAAAATCCATTTTAGTCTATCTGCATCACTAAACCACATTAACTCAAGGTTTTTACACCTTGTCAAATAACTTTTTACGCAACTCATAGTATAGTGGACAATAAAACATAAAATGAAACTCATCGGGCGGCCGGGTGGCGCAGCGGACTAAGCGTCTGCCCACCACCACAGAGCCAGTGGGATCGAATCCAGCTGTGGTGCTTCCGGGTTGGCCGACCGTCCATACTAACACAATTGGCAGTGTTAGAGGGTGGGAAAAACCCGGGGAGGGTGGGTCCTGGTCGTTGTAAAACAGCGACTTCTACAGTTCGGTCGGGGCGCCTGCACAGCGAGGGAAATCAAATCAAATTTCAAATCAAATCAAATTTATTTATAAGGCCTGACAACACACGTTAATGTCCCCATGGGCCGTACAGGTCTTCTTTAAACAAGTCAAGAAGAAAACATAACAATAAGTCAAGAACAGAACAAGAACACCATAAGGTCCAAACATTTTTAGATGAATGCAAAAAAATTAAAAATTCAAATTAAAGAATGCAAGCACTCCCAGACATACCCCACGCGAAGGTAAGGAAAAACTCACTAAAACCTAACAATAGGGAAAAAAGCTCCACAGGCAGTGTGGAGGAGAGAAACCTTAGAAGGGCCATTCAAGGGGGGATCTCCCTTCTTAGATGTTGGTGATAGTAGTGTTGCAGACGGACAGTTGGTAAGCATGCACTCATGTGTGTAGTGAAACACAGATGAGTGCATGCAATAGCAACTGAACATTTTGAAAGATTAAAGATAAAGCTAATAGCGATAGCAACTGAACATTTTGAAAGATTAAAGATAGAGCTGATAGCGGATCTATTTGAGGCACAGGGGCGGCGCAAAGAGGGTCACGTCCTCCCCGTCTTAGTCACGGGACATTCAACACTCCGGTCATTGCTCAGGGACAGCCGGAGACAGGGAGATAGGGGGCGGCGCAGAGAGGGTCGCGAACTCCCCGACATCATCGCGGGACGTCCGGCACTCCGGTCACCACTACGAGACCTCCGGAGACAGGGGGGCACGCAGAGGGGGTCGCAACCTCCCGGCCTTCATCACGGGATGTCCGACACTCCGGTCAGCACTCCAGGACAGCAAGTCATAGGGAGACGGGACAGGCGTTAGACAGCTCATGTGATTGTAGTGGGCGGACATAGCAATAGATACAAGTGGTAAGCATATATGTGAATGGAGTAGATATATGAAGTAAGCATATGAGGAAAGCCCTGGGGGAGGTAGTGTGATCCTTTCACACGTTACACTCTCCCAGTGAGAGTCCACGCTGCCAGGTGAAAAGAAGCGGTTGATTGGCTACACATGTGTCGGAGGAAGCATGTGATAGCCTCCACTCTCCCAGACCGACTGTAGGGAGTAGGTGCGCAGCGACCAGGAAGGGGATTGGGAATTGGCATAATGACTAACATTGGGATGGGAGAAAAACGGGAAAAGGGAGGGGGAAAAAGATTTTAAAAAATAATTAAAAAGAAATTAAACTCATTCTCAATATCGATTGATTGATTGATTGATTGAAAACTTTATTTACAGATTGCAGAATGGGTACAATACAGTACAGCTCAATACACACAATTGTTAAGGGGATGCAGACCAGAGAAAGACTTTCGTCTTGTTTACATCAGGGTCCCCCATTTTCAATTCATTGGAGGTGGTTCGGTGGGTGGGGGGGGGGGGGGGGGGGGGGGGTTGGGTAGGAGGGGCGAGGTGTTGGGTAGGAGGGGTGGGTGGGGAACACTGTAGAACTGTACAAGCAAAACTGTACATTTTAATATTGACAACCATACTTGGTCATTTACTGTACATTGGAGGGGGTTGGGTTTGGACATTTACATGGGCCAGTTTCGAATTGCAGTCTCCTGTAGGTGTTCTTTGAGAGTGTTTTTGAAAGTGGGTAGTGATTCACATTCCTTTACAGCTTTGGGTAGGGCGTTCCACATTGATGTGGCATAATTGCGAACCGTGTTTAGTCCCTTGTTTGAGCCGAATCTGGGTTTAACATGATTTGTGGAGCTCCCTCTGGTGTTGTGATCGTGGTATTCACTGACCTTTGGGAAGTATTTTGACATGTACATGGGTACCTTGGTCGTGTAGTGTATCTTGTAGACCAGGCCCATTGCAAGTTGCTGTACTCTGTCGTCTACTCTAAGCCATCCTAGGTTGTCAAAGTGGGCAGGGGTGAGGTGGGTTCTAGGAGTAAGGTCCAGCAGTAGTCTGACTGACCAGTTTGTTTTGAGATGTTTGTAATTTTGTTTTTAGCGCCTTTGAGGTGCTTTGGTACCATGAGGTGCATATTAGTCGTAGTACCCTTGTATGAGTGCTCCTGCCAGAGTCTTCAGGGTATTCTTGTTTACCAGAGAGGAGATCCGGTACAAGAATCGAGTTCGTTGGTTGACTTTTTTTATTACATTGGATGCCATTTTGATACCACAGTAAATACAGATCCGCTCCTCTTCTGTGACCCCCCGGTAACGTCCGGTCTCGAGGTGCAGGGGCAAGATCCCAGAGCGGAGCTGGGCACATAATGACCTTTGTCTTTTTGATAATGGAGCACACACATATTTTTCATTTCTATAACAACTTTTTATCGTACTAAATGTTCTTAGTTTAGCTTTATGTAGTATTTCCTGTGACCATTTAATCTGATGCATATTAGACTAGGCGCTTAAACCAAGGAGATGTTTACAGTATTTACATTCTGGAAAAGGTCAGATGCTCCAATTTAGCTGAGGGTGTCACTGTCTTCTAACTCACTTGCCCATGCACCTTTTACAGTTAAGTTACATCCCAGTTGAAAACTTTCCTAGCAACTCGACTCTGGCATTTTTTTAAATCTGTTCCATAAAGCTAACATGCTGCCTTTCCATCTTATTCCACACGGTTCCTATCCCATATCTCCCGTTATTGCCAATACAGGGGTGAATTTATGGACTCCTAGAAAGTACCTAATTGCCCTATTCTGTACCTTTTCTCCTTTTATATTTACTTTTGAACCCCATACCCCTGCCATATAGTCCATGACAGGGCAAACACATGAATGAAATAATTTGGAGTAGGTAGCATATCCCAAATCACCCAGCCGTTTAGTTTTTGCTATTATACCACCCAGTGCCCTACTAGCAGATTCAGCCAATGCAGATGTACCATGTTCGAAGTTCAGATGCTCCTCCAAAATGAAGCCTAAATATATTTTTCTGCATATTAAAAAAAAAAAACCCAAGTAAAACAGAAAATTACTCCTTTTAAACTTAGTCCGTCTGAAATGCATGGTTTGAGTTTTACTGTAATTAACTGTAAGTCTCCACTTTCTACACCAGCTTTCCGTACATATTACATTTTTCTGAAGATAGTTTTCATTTTCAGCTACCATAATAATTCATAGTATATGAATGCTATGCAAAGTGAGTGACATGTTGTTGGCACAATTTGGAAATGCACAAACACAAACCGCTGTTTTTAATTTTTAGATCACGCTTATTCCAACGCAACAAATTGTTTTTGCGGTACACTGGTGCTTCCAAGGATTTCAGAGCGAGATTTCCGTTTCAGTGACAGTAGGCACTTTTGGTGGACGTATTTGGTGGTAACCAATTAAAACCCAAAAAATTTAGCACCCCCATTTTCAATTCATCAGGACATAACACATACATGACATACAGATAGACAGTACTGCTACATCTATACATTTATGACATACCAGATTTGCAAATACAGTACTGTTTGTGATACAAAAATAGTCTAGAAAAGAGTATATACATTTGACGTAAAAACTATACATTGGGGGAGGTTGGGTGGGTGGGGGGGGGCTGTACATTGGAGGTGGTGGGGTGGGGGGGGGGGGGGTTGGGTAGGAGGGGCGAGGGGTTGGGTAGGAGGGGTGGGTGGGGAACACTGTAGAACTGTACAAGCAAAACTGTACATTTTAATATTGACAACCATACTTGGTCATTTACTGTACATTGGAGGGGGTTGGGTTTGGACATTTACCTGGGCCAGTTTTTTCGAATTGCAATCTCCTGTAGGTGTTCTTTGAGAGTGTTTTTGAAAGTGGGTAGTGATTCACATTCCTTTACAGCTTTGGGTAGGGCGTTCGACATTGATGTGGCATAATTGCGAAACGTGTTTAGTCCCTTGTTTGAGCCGAATCTGGGTTTAACATGATTTGTGGAGCTCCCTCTGGTGTTGTGATCGTGGTATTCACTGACCTTTGGGAAGTATTTTGACATGTACATGGGTACCTTGGTCGTGTAGTGTATCTTATAGACCAGGCCCATTGCAAGTTGCTGTACTCTGTCGTCTACTCTAAGCCATCCTAGGTTGTCAAAGTGGGCAGGGGTGAGGTGGGTTCTAGGAGTAAGGTCCAGCAGTAGTCTGACTGACCAGTTTGTTTTGAGATGTTTGTAATTTTGTTTTTAGCGCCTTTGAGGTGCTTTGGTACCATGAGGTGCATATTAGTCGTAGTACCCTTGTATGAGTGCTCCTGCCAGAGTCTTCAGGGTATTCTTGTTTACCAGAGAGGAGATCCGGTACAAGAATCGAGTTCGTTGGTTGACTTTTTTTATTACATTGGATGCCATTTTGATACCACAGTAAATACAGATCCGCTCCTCTTCTGTGACCCCCCGGTAACGTCCGGTCTCGAGGTGCAGGGGCAAGATCCCAGAGCGGAGCTGGGCACATAATGACCTTTGTCTTTTTGATAATGGAGCACACACATATTTTTCATTTCTATAACAACTTTTTATCGTACTAAATGTTCTTAGTTTAGCTTTATGTAGTATTTCCTGTGACCATTTAATCTGATGCATATTAGACTAGGCTTCCTTAAACCAAGGAGATGTTTACAGTATTTACATTCTGGAAAAGGTCAGATGCTCCAATTTAGCTGAGGGTGTCACTGTCTTCTAACTCACTTGCCCATGCACCTTTTACAGTTAAGTTACATCCCAGTTGAAAATGTTCCTAGCAACTCGACTCTGGCATTTTTAAAATCTGTTCCATAAAGCTAACATGCTGCCTTTCCATCTTATTCCACACGGTTCCTATCCCATATCTCCCGTTATTGCCAATACAGGGGTGAATTTATGGACTCCTAGAAAGTACCTAATTGCCCTATTCTGTACCTTTTCTCCTTTTATATTTACTTTTGAACCCCATACCCCTGCCATATAGTCCATGACAGGGCAAACACATGAATGAAATAATTTGGAGTAGGTAGCATATCCCAAATCACCCAGCCGTTTAGTTTTTGCTATTATACCACCCAGTGCCCTACTAGCAGATTCAGCCAATGCAGATGTACCATGTTCGAAGTTCAGATGCTCCTCCAAAATGAAGCCTAAATATATTTTTCTGCATATTAAAAAAAAAAAATCCCAAGTAAAACAGAAAATTACTCCTTTTAAACTTAGTCTGTCTGAAATGCATGGTTTGAGTTTTACTGTAATTAACTGTAAGTCTCCACTTTCTACACCAGCTTTCCGTACATATTACATTTTTCTGAAGATCGTTTTCATTTTCAGCTACCATAATAATTCATAGTATATGAATGCTATGCAAAGTGAGTGACATGTTGTTGGCACAATTTGGAAATGCACAAACACAAACCGCTGTTTTTAAGTTTTAGATCACGCTTATTCCAACGCAACAAATTGTTTTTGCGGTACACTGGTGCTTCCAAGGATTTCAGAGCGAGATTTCCGTTTCAGTGACAGTAGGCACTTTTGGTGGATGTATTTGGTGGTAACCAATTAAAACCCAAAAAATTTAGCACCCTCAAAAACCACTCGTTCAGTTGCAACGGCGAGTACTCCAGTAATGGATTACTCACGCCCATCCCTAATATCAAGATATCTGTTCACATATACAAAATCCCATGTTAAATAATCTGATTGATGCTCATCGTATTGAACTGCATGGTAATGTGAAGTCTATCAAACCAACCCTTGGCCTTGAGCTGATAACGTGCTTGCTCATTAATTTAGGCGACAGAATTGTGTACCACACGATTGTCATTTCATCCCGATTACGTTCCCACTGATGTTGACGATTAAGGCCTTTATTGAATCATCGCCCTGTCCTACCAGACACCCCCTCCTTACCGTTTGAAGAATTACAATTGATGTGACATGTTAGGTCTCTCGAGGTTTTTAGTCATCTTGAATGTGTTTTATGAAGTGCGTTGTCTGAGCAGCAGGCAGGTCAGCTTGACACAAGTGTCGGCCAAATTAGGAAACGAAAAGAGAGTCTGTGTGTGTGGGGGGCGCGGGGCAGGGAAGATGCAGAGAGATGGGGTTTTGGTTTGATCTGCATGCTTCTACTGCGGCAGCAGCTCTTTGTGTGTGTGAGAGTGTCTGTGAAGGGTCTGCTCCTGTGATTTGTGTAGGTGTGTGTGTGTGTGAGTGAGGAGTCTGCTCCTGTGATTTGTGTGTGTGTCTCTGTGTGTGTGTGATTTGTGTGCTCAGCTCCCATCCTCTGGAGCATCTGGCTCTCATCTCCTCCTCCTTCTCGCTCACAGTATCTCAACACAGGAGGCTCCAGGGGAGGTAGCCAAACAGACTGTGTGTGTGTATCTCAGTCACGCCCTCCACATAACTGTGTATCTCTGCCCCCGTTGTACTCTTAACTCTCCCTCAGATGTTGCGTTCTACCATGTCTTTTGTCTCCCCACTGTGCTGCGTCGGCTGCCCCCCCTCCCCGTGGCTTGCCCTCTATTCCTCCCCACGGTGTAATTGACTGTGATCATCTTCTGACAGTCAGCTCAGGAGTTCGTCAGTCAGCTCAGGAGTTTGTCTTCTTAACCACACGCCGCCCCTGCGATCTCAGCACAGGCATGTTGAGCGGCTGAAGTAGCTTCGTACCATAACGTCTCTACCCCCTGTTGTTTTCCAAACAGCCACTGATGTTGTGGCTGGAATATCAAAGCTCTCTTGGGCTGGGGGGGCAGTAAGGCAGAAGGCTCAGTAAGAAAGAGGGGTCCATAGCAAAGGTTTGGAGCTGGGATTGGTATTTTTATTAGTTAAAACAAAAACAAAATAAAGAAAGACAGCACAGAACATGACACTTCATCAATAAACAACACTCCAGATAGTTCAGATATGGCCACACATGGCTTGTTATTACAGAGATCATGTTGAAGGCATGGCGGTTGACGGGGAGCTCCTGTAGTCATCAAAGCATAGCTACAGCTGGTTGAAGGGGACCAAATCCATTCAAGAGGTGATTTGGTTCCATTTTACCAGCTTTAGCAAAGCATTGTGGGATCACCTCGTCCAGCGGGCCGGCGCCGGCCTGGGAGTTGAGCAAATACAAGTGAAATGTTCTCCAGCACTGCTGCAGTAGCGTCTTGTTACTAACCACAACACTGGGAGCAAAGGAACATCACAAACAAACATCACCCATCAGAACCAGGCCTGGCTAGTCGAGACCATGTACCCACCACCCTCACACCCCCTAGCTTAAATGGACAGTAACTGCTCTTTTGCTCACTCGCTCTCACACTCTCTGCGTCAGATAGGTACACAATGCGGACTCACAACATGGCCACATGCAATACAACACAACACTTGGTCACAGTTGATCAACTCTACCTAACCCTCCCCATGCCGCCTTCCAGCCAAATCTATTCATCCTTGTTGCTATTTATTTTTTTAAGTTGTATTCTTGCCTTCTCTCTGCGAGAGTGAGAAAAATAGTTCCATGAGAAAAGGATAATAATAATCTGTGGCGGTGCACTTGAGTCAAATGTCTCGGAGTCATGTAGCAATTACAGGCTCTGACGGATGGGCCCTGCTGCTAGCACGCTGCCGCTCAGGTCACTGAGACAGAGACACACACACACCTCAGCAGTCAGTCACATTCACACTCTATGCAGCACTCTGGGGCGTTATATCAAAACACCAATTTAGAACAGTCATTTAAGTCCCACAGACGTTAGATGGAATGATATGAACGTTGGTGAGCAGATTGTTTTGAAGTCATCGTCCTACTGGCTCTTGCTTTCATGCACAGTAAAGGTATGTGGTCTAAAGTTTTTTTTTTTTTTTTTTTTTTGCCTTAATTCCTATCTCCTTTTTCTTTCAATAGGCAGCATTTTGCACCAGGCATTCGAAGCAGCATAAGTCAGTTCTCATAACAGCTGACTGGTTATTCTGCCAAGGCACCAGTGAGTTTCTCCGAGTGGCCTGCGACAGCTGAGGGATAGACAGCACTGCTTGTAGACGGGCTGGAGGTCACCACAGGGCCAGCTCGATATGGCACACTAGAGACAGGGCTATTTGTAACATACATACACACTCTGCCCCCCCCCCCCTCTCTCTCAGAAACACATACACACAGAGCAGAGTCAGGTGGCCAGGCAGCAGGGTGCTCACCTCGTTCCACTGGCCATAACAGGGCAAACGCAGGGGGGGACGACAGGCGCGTAGCATTTGATAATGTCAGCATCTGCTGCGTGTGTCACTCAGACAGCGGGTCACTGCTATTGAGAGGACGGGAGGGACGTGCAGTGCAAAGCCATGACCCCCCCCCCCCTAAAGACCGGAGAGAACCATACCTCTGAATGGATGTCTTGCCAGAAGACAGACAGACAGAGACACATGGAGATGGGTCTAAGTTTAAAAAAAGAAAAAAACGCAGAGGGGAGAGAAGCTTGACAAGCAGTATCCTCTTGGACCACCACCCCCCATTACTTGATTTCCAGAGTTAGCATATTTTATTTTAGATTTTGTGGGACTGTTCGGGTGACCTTTAATCCCTCGTCTCTTAGAGGTTTGGCTAATTTCATGTTCTGTCGCTATCAGCTGTTTGCGCCCCATATACTGTTGCAGCTGTTGTAGAGGTGCAACAGCCTGTCTGTGCTGTGAGGTGGGATTTGTCGCAAAGGCCTGCCTTCAATCCCAGGCACTTGCCTTCAACTGTGTTACAAATTTGAGTGCTCACTCAATTTCTTTTCTTTATGCATCACATATATAACTTTACTGAAGCAAGAAATGGAAAGTATTGAAAAGGGGACGAGCGAGTTAGGAATCCCATTTCTTTCTCTTTATGCATTACAGCCCCCACCGTTGCCCATGTGTCAGTGAAACGGAATATAGACTGTCAACGTTAAGAATCTCACCTCTCAGCTGCTGTACATCTTTCCTCTCATGCACAGCAAATGGAATAAGTCTGAGTGCCACGACGCACTCAGCATATTAATCAACTCAGAATGGAGTGTGGTTGTGTATTTCATTAGAATATAGTGCTGTAGCACAGAGGTGGCGCGTGCACTTCTCCCAGCGCAATACGCTTCCCAGACAGACACACACACACACACACTCCCCCCCCCCCCCCCCACAGGCTGCAACCTATGAGAAAGAATGTAGCTATTTAAAAAAAAAAAAAAAAAAAAAAAACAGGTTGATGGATATAGCTACTTTTTTTCTCTTTTTTTTAACCGTTTTTAATTAGCCTTACAACAAGCGTTACCAGTAGGAGACAAACATAGGAAGGAAGTGTAAAAGCAAATTCAATTTTGCTGAGTGACTAATTGGCTCAATTTGTCTGTCCAGGTGTCAAACAGTAAGTCACTTAGCCTCATACAGGCTGCTGTTATTTGTTTCCTTCCACGGTCACATTTAATTTAATTTCATGAGCAGAACCGTGCATGAAAAATCAAAGAGGTAAAAAGCTGTTGCTTAACCTCTTGCTCCCTCATTAAACTGCTATAGTCTCACAATAAGGGGGGCTAGAGAGGGGGGAGTGAAAGGTATAAAGTGCTAGATATGAATAGCAGGCCATGCAAAATGTCCCCCCCCCCCCCCCTTTCTCTCTCTCTCTCTCTCTCCCTCTCTCGCTCTGTGCCTCTGTCCTGTTGCCTTTTATTTGTTTGAAGCAGTCGACAATTGGAATCAGCTGACGGGGCCAGAGTTGACCCTGATCCTGCATTGTCACTTTTCGATGGCCCACTAATCTGACTGCCGTGTGGCCCAGCAAAGCATTTGGCAAGCATAGCAAACGTGGAACAATGAGGACGGGCGGCAGGGGAGGGGAGCCTGGGGGCAGAGGGGGTGGGGTGGGGTATAGGGGGGACATTGGGGGGGTAAGTAGGGGGGCATGGATGGACATGCAGTATGGTTAACACAGCAGCCATATGATACAGCAGTGGGGCAGAGCCAGCGTTTGGCAGCGGCGGCCTCTGCGCCTCTCTGATCTGCCTTCTCAGCAACTCCTGCTCTTTCAATCGCATGTCGAGGGGGGGGGGGAAAGCTGAAAAGATGGCAGTTTCGCCCCAGTTCACCTTCCCTCCCCGGGCCAGGGCTCGGGACTTTTTTAGAAAAGATTATGGTATTAATGGCCAGGGCCCCGACCTCTGTCTGCCGGAGTTGGGGCTAAGTTGCAGCTGGCTGCCTTTCAAGGACCGTAATGCAGTAAAACCATCTAGTGATGAAAGGAGGTCCTGTTCATTATGGCGACGTCGCGGGGCCATTGTTAGCCGAGGTAATGCTACACCAAACACTCACACGCTCAGTTCACACAGCAACCGAGCAGAGTCACCGTCGCTATCTCTTAATGCCAACGCGGTCTCTAAGAATTGTTGGCGTCACTTGGATAAGAGAGTTTTATTGGCCAAGTCAGCCCATTTTTTGAAGGCAGTAAGTTCCCTACAGCGATTCTTGCTGCAGTGAGACTGCCCAGAGACAGTATAGCTAATGTATGAGCCCCTACACCACTCACATTCCATCTCACACTCGCGCCTCTCCCCCTGCTATTCTCACTCACATCATCACCACAGTCTTATTAAGCATCAACACAGCGTGACATATATCCCAGAAACAGCCCCCCCCCCCCCCCCACAACAACACAATGTTCTGCCAGTGCGAGGACTTGTACCTCACCCAGAATACATACTTCTTTACATTCCATAGCTGTCATATGTTCATATGGGTACATAAAGAAGTATGTACACCAAGGAGGCAAATCTGAGAGATCACTTTGACAAGGTCACGGAAGTTATTAGCAGTTCAAACGGAAACATTCTTTTTCTCTCACCCTTCCATGCGAGGCACAGGCTGCACCATAAGTTGACTTTGAGCTTGAATTCAGTTCAACACTCAAGGCTTTTCCTTTTCAGTGGCCCATGTAAACCTGCCAGCCCCAAACCCCCCTCCTGCGTTCACATCAGAGGTGTTTCAGTCCATACCGTTGTCGACTGTCCCAGTGACCCCCGCTGTCCTCCAGAGAACTGGGAGAAACCATTAGGATTGGGGGTGGAGGGGTCGCTGGTGTTGGTGGTGGTTGGGGAGGAGGGGTTGGGGTAGAGCCTGGATGCTGGGTTTTTTTCAGCAGCAGAAGGTTGTCCTTTTCTTCTTCCAGTGGAGGAGGTCTAATTCAGGGGCAAAAAGCGGTGGTGGAGGAAAAAAGGGAAGAGAGGAAGAGAGTACTTCTCCTTCGCAGAGCGTCCTTGGTGTTGCGTGCTGCCCCTGCACACCTTGTTCCTGTATGAGGCTCTCGTCTGCGTTTCCTGGGAATAGGAGTGCACCTCCAGGCTTAATGGCCCTGCTGACATACAACACATTCTCACCTCCCTCTCTCCCTGCCTCCTCCCACCTCTCCTTCCCCTTCCCACTATCCCTCTCACCCCCCGCCCCCAATATATCTCTTTCTCCTCCCCCCCCCCCCCCCCCTCTTCTCCTTTACCAGTACTATGCACCTCCCTCTGGTCTGTCCCTGGCTGGTCCGTCTCCCCGTGTCAACCACGTCCCCGGCGGTCTGTCGGGACGGGAGCGCTTGCTGATGTTTGAAAACGAGGGTGATCCAAGTGGAACAGGAAGCTATTGTGAGCAGGATTTGGGCTTTAGGCTCAGAGGCAGGCCATAGTGGCAGGCCAGAGGTCACATGCAGACGCTAATGCCCACTCAGCACTGGTTGCACTGCTATTCTCCCACCCACCCCTCTCTCTTTCTCTCCCTCCCTCTCTCTTTCTCTCTCCCCCTCTCTCTTTCTCTCTCCCCCTCTCTCTCCCTCTCTCTCTCTTGTTCTCACCCCCACCCCTCTGTTCACTGTATAATGTTGTACCTCTTTATTTTTCTCGCCTCCCTTTTTATTCATTTTTTTACACCCCTTTCCGACGCAGCATCACCTGTCCGTGTTCACAGTGAGATCAGCAGCTGTTGTATTGGAGGAAGGGGGGGGGGGGGGGGGTTAGATCAATAGCCATTTGCATGGCGACGCGGAATGGTCAGTGAGCCTCT
>NC_140177.1:46329279-46433993 GCF_963971535.1 Notolepis coatsorum | reverse complement strand
GGCCTGGAAGGAGAGAGAGGAGCGTTAGCTCGGCTAGCCCCTGCTGCCATTTGCTGCGCTATTTTTAGTAGCTCCAAATAAAGTGGTCTCTCGTGGTTCCACTTTGTATATTCTTGACCCTCCCCCCTCCCCTCTCCCCTGTGTTACATCCTCCACCACCGACACCTCCCTCACTCTCCATGTCCTTTTGAACCCCCAACCCCTGTCTCTGTCTCTCTCGATCTCTTCTTTTTAAATAGACCTGGAACACACTGCTTATGGTAGAGCTTGCCTCTGCTCGGCCCTATACTTAGAATCACCGCGCATTCGAGAAACGGAGCGAGAGTGCGGCGGGCAAGAGAATGGGGTATTAGATAGCAGCAAATACTGTGTCGTCCTGTGGCCTTTTTAAAAAATAAATATTTGTTTTCCGGTGCAGAGAGACGAGCAGCAGTCTCACTCTCTGAGCCACGGAGGAGTTTTTGGGTGCCTTCTCTTCCTTTTTTTTGATTGAGCTCATTAATTTTCACAAGTGTCTTTTTCAAGCCTTCCCGAGGCACGGAGGGGGCACATCTATACCGTACGCCAGGAATGGCCTCCATGCCCTCTCTCTCTCTCACTCTTTATTTCTCTATTCTCTCTCTCTCTCTCTCTCTCTCTCTCTCTCTCTCTCTCTCTCTCTCTCTCTCTCTCTATGTGCATACCATTGACCATGTCCCCTTTATTAAATAATCATTACGCCTCGCCGTGGCACTTTAGTCTTAATGAAGGAGATTGGGGGAGTAATGCTCAGCAAACACACCTCCGACGAAGCGCTGCCATTGTTTGGGTGGAGAAAGTGGGCCGTCATCAGAAGGGATGGAGTCTTTGTGTTAGTGTAATGCTCTCTCTGCGCCTATCTGGTGATTGATTTTTATTCAGGCCTCCTAACAAGCTTACTGGCTTACTTCCTCCTCCACACCCATGATTATAGCCCAGGCCTTTTTATTAAATTTTTTTATAGGCAAGGGGGATTCTGCATAGATTTAAGTACGCAATTCAATTAATGTATTGTCACTGCAATTTATAGCCATTCGATTACATTATCTTTATGGCTATTACAATAATTGACCATTTGCCAGGTGGAATGGATGCCAAGCTAATGTGTCTGCTCAAAACTTGACCTTACATGGCCAATGAAAGTGCAGAATTGCAACAGCATAAATGGCAGCCACGCGGATGTCCCATCTGTTATTGGGCTCTAAAAGTGAGTCCATTTCCTCATGGAAGCACTCTTGTGCGGTTCTTCTGATGCACACTCATGCCACATGTGTTTGTGACCGGCGATACGTCATCCACACTGGATTTTGATCACCATGCCTCTTTTTGGGGGGAAACAACTTGAGGAATAAAGAGTGATTAGATGGAATTTGTCAATAAACTACAACTTTAGGACAAAACCGGGATATAAATCACGGCAAAGACTATCAAGGCCCAGAAATAGTCATTACCTCTTAGTTTTATGTCACTTGGAGAAGTGTTCTTTTATTGGGGAAATACCATAGCATAGGGAAGACTGAAGAGCCTGTCTGAAAATGGATCAAACCTAACTTCTCATAATGTAACTCACTCACGGCTAGTCACTTTGCCGCTAGTGGCTGCTCACAGGAGGTGCACTAACTCAACAGTAACTCAACTTGTTGAATGGTTAGCTGCTCTTCTGCCTCTAGTAGCGGCTCACAGGAAATGCGTAGTGTTTAAAAAGCACCTCACATCTACGACAGCGTGTGGCCTTGTTGCTTATACACCGTTTTAACTTTTTACTAGGCCCTGCAGCACTCTACACTGACAGCCCCCCCACCATCCTCCCTGGGCCTCCGCCCTCCCTGCTCCAACCACCCAACCCACCAGTTTAATCTCAATTACAGACATTCATCTGCCCCTGAAAACCCAGCAGCATAGCATGCATCCTTCCTCCCTCCATGATGAATAGTATTGGGCTGAATGTTTAGCTGAGCAGTTAATCGATCAATAAGAAAGGGGGCTACTAATGGATGTGTTTTGTTTCACTGGATAAAGGGGTTGGACGGAACGCTTTCCCCCTCTCTGAGTCCTACTCAAGATTCCAGCATCTCCATTCATACAACTTGGAATTAGTTCCACCACCATTTGTGTCTCAATACTGCTTTGTTTTTGTCCGGGAAATGTATTGCGGGCAGAGGTCAGTGTAGCGTTTAAAATAGCCGATTTTCACCGTCCTCCACCAGAAGATTGTTGGGGTCACTTTGTAAAGTAAGTTGTAGACTTAACCTCTTAATTAAGCCCTAGCCATATTTTCTGAAAATCCGCCAAAAAATACATACCTAAGTAAATGGAAGATTGATCCACTTCTACAAGGTAAGAAATATTGTGTCCGTTACTAGGCTTGAGTAAATTGTGATGAACCAAAGGAGAATATATATATATATTTTTTTTTTACGGTGAATAACACCATGCAAAAAATTACCAGACATGAAAAATTGCCACTGAGCTCATTCAGCACCTTCTTGAGATCACGTGTACAAGAAATCTAAGCAAATGAATAAAGGGCAGATGATTAAACAGGATATTTTGTAGATACAGATACAGATACTGAATTCTGCCAATTTGAAATATAATGTACATTTCTCTGCCATTTTTCATCAGATTGCAACGCCGTTTTTTGCTAGACGTTCACAGACAGGTAGAGAAACGTTCTAATGTATGGAAATAACGTTCAGGTTTGTTGGCTATGAAAAATCAGAGAAATAAAAAAGTAAATCTAGAAGTCGGATGATTGACAGGGGCTGGCATGAGCTAGGAAGTGTAGTTTTTTTTTATTATTCGAAAGCCCATCAAAAGTCCCGGGTCTGCTCTCATAGGACTACAAACAAAATGGCGTTGTCATTTCCTCGCGTCAATACTAGGGTTAGGGTCTTTACTCTGGCTACATAACGCAACATTAATTCATACATTCTGTAGAGATGGATTTATGGCGTGATGTCATTGTCTGTCTGGTACCGGACCGCTCTGGCTTAAGAGGTTAAACATAGCACGTTCTAATTAATCTGCAAATTAATGGTTGAGTTGTGCTTCCTGAAATTATGGTTCAAGTCACTTGGAGTGCTCAACTGGGCCAAGGGCTAATTCTCCCAGAGGGTTGCTACCCTGACTGACCACACTCTGTCCCTGCTAATGTTCTGACTGGAGAGAGGTAGGGCTTCTCTCACACTTGAAGGACAGAGTGGAAGGTTTTCATGTGTGGTAATTCCGGTGAGCTTCAGATGGTGGTGAATACGCCCCCCCCTCTCTTTCTGTCTCTCTCCCTTTCTCTCTGTATTTTGTTTCTCTCTCTCCCCCCCCCCCCCCCCCCCCCCCCCCATAAGTCTTGGCCTTGACTTATAGTCTTGTCTTAATTCCTCTCTCTCTCTCGCCCCCCCCCCCCCCTCTCTCTCTCTGTGCGTGTGTGCCAGGAAACATCATAGCAGGATTAGAGCAACTTCTAATGAGTCATTTTTTTGGACTAAATATCCACCACCCTCCGCCATCAGGCTCTGTCTCCTCCTCCTGTTTACTTTATCACTCCCTCATCAGTCCCTCCCTCCCTCCCCCTCGCCTGCCTCCCTCCTCATCCTTTTACCCTGTGCATCATTTGAAGAGGTGAGGCTGTTGGGGGCGCTAGCCGGTATAAAAGTGATTTATGAATGGCCAACCTGGGCGCTGGAGGGGGGAAGCCTGTGGCAGGCAGGCAGACTCTTCTGATCCAGCAGCCCTATTGTTCCCTCCAGCCTCACTGCAGGGGAAGCTCCTCTCCTCTCATCTCTGATCTCTCACCAGCCTCACCGCCGCCGCATGCCACTGTTAAGTGACTCACCATCTCAGCGCCAATACCTACGTGCGTGCATGGGCACACACACACACACATTTCTGTGCAGACACACTCTCTTCCGCTCTTTCTCCCACACACACAGGTAAGTGCAATGGCATTTGTAAATTATTGTTTACAGTTATGCACTTTGCCACTAGGGATGTTGTGCACAACTTCACTGGGTTAGTCGGTTAGTCGGTGGGTGGTCTGAATGAATAACCAAATATTTGGAACGTGCCCCACTTCTGGCCCACATTCACAAAGGCTAGAAAGGCAAAAAAAAATAGAATAGTTCTCACGACGTCATCTGGCGCTCTTCCATGGAACTCACGCTCCTCATGATGGGCTCATTTGAGCAGCTAGATCCGTCGTCCTCACAGGTCAACAGACAGGGTGCCGTGGCAGGACTCCGGTCCACAAGTCCCACACTCGACGAGATGGTTTCATAAAATGTTCTTGAAGTTTGTCACTGGGCTGATGCTATGTTGCAGCCAGCTACTGAGCCAAGGAGGAATAATAACAGTGCATGTAGGCCAGAGGTCAGGCAGGAAGAGTGCAACACTCCCTCCTAGTGGCTGGAATTTAAGGTTCACATTTGCATTTTGTAATTTAGCTGACGCTTTTATCCAAAGCGACTTCCAAGTTCTGTACAACAAGTCACCAGGAAGGGTATAACTCTGGCAGCTAAGGATAAGTAACATTGTTCGTCAAGTGTCGACTTTGAGTGCTACAGTCTTGAGTGCATTGTAGTAACGACATATTAGCATAGTAGGTAGTAATATAGGCGAGGTAGATTCCTAAGTAGCAGTGTGCATACCAGTCAACACAGTGCGTGACTTTATTGGAGGCAATAACCTGCATATAAACGAGCACCACACCATCCAGACCCACAGCACAACTATCACAAGATGCCCCTCCTTACCAACGTGCGCATCAGAGGGCTTTCTTAGCAGCTGGGTGGCAGCTTTCGTATTGTGTTTTCGTAGATGCAGGAGTCTGGTCTCTCCACACACTATGTTAGTGCTGTGCCAGATCTGCGAGTGACCACCATTAGAAAAGTCTACCTTGATCCCCGCGAACCATTATTAGCTTATTTGTTATTTTTTACGACCCATCCCTTATTTGCCACCCAGATAAAACGCAGTCTCTCATGCATACGTATTTCCGAACAGGTTGTACATACACATATACTGCCTACACTAAATGATTCTCTTATCTCTCTGACCCGGCTGGCTCCCAGACTCTTAAGTGAATTCAGGTGAGGAGGACGGAGACAGGTGCGCGGGCTCCGTCAACAGAGGAGAGGTGACAGGGAAGGTGTTGTGTTTGAGGAGGATAATGTATGACTTGCTCTCCGTCGCCATATGTTCACGTGCACACTCCTGCGCACGTACTGTACAAGCACAAACACACACATGCTCGTGCGCACGTCTGGTGTGCCACATAGACTATACAGCACACTGGAATGTTCCCCTCGCTGCAGGGTGAAACCATGGGGAGAGAATGTATACACACAACACACTGTTTGGACTGTAAGTTTGTGTGTGTGTGTGTGTGTGTTTATCTGCTATGCGTATGATCGCTCCCTCTTCACAGAGTAATATAGACTAATTCCGAACGGCAGGATGGCAGAGATGATAAGGTGGTCAAAGGAGAGGGGATAAGTGCTCTGTTGTAATTCATTAAAAGATAAGTGATCGCAGAGATACGTCCCAAGTAACCTTTGGAATCCAGATGAGCTATGCCCCGTAGAACCCCACTGAGTTCCCTCAGCCCTATGCCTTCATACTATACTGTAGGCTACAATTATAGTACACGCTATCCATACGCAGCCAATATCATTATGACCGCGTATGTTAGATCATCGTGGTCAATTGTGTAGTTTTTTTTTTTTTCTTCAGTAGAATGTTTTTATTCTCGAGTTACACTTATTGTACCTCAGTGCAGCTACACCAGGTGGGCAGAGGCGTGGCTCAGAGGCCAGTCCCTTCTATGGGGCCAAGGCGTGGCTCAGAGGCCAGTCCCTTCTATGGGGCCAAGGCGTGGCTCAGAGGCCAGTCCCTTCTATGGGGCCGAGGCGTGGCTCAGAGGCCAGTCCCTTCTATGGGGCCAAGGCGTGGCTCAGAGGCCAGTCCCTTCTATGGGGCCAAGGCGTGGCTCAGAGGCCAGTCCCTTCTATGGGGCCGAGGCGTGGCTCAGAGGCCAGTCCCTTCTATGGGGCCAAGGCGTGGCTCAGAGGCCAGTCCCTTCTATGGGGCCAAGGCGTGGCTCAGAGGCCAGTCCCTTCTATGGGGCCGAGGCGTGGCTCAGAGGCCAGTCCCTTCTATGGGGCCAAGGCGTGGCTCAGAGGCCAGTCCCTTCTATGGGGCCGAGGCGTGGCTCAGAGGCCAGTCCCTTCTATGGGGGCGTGGCTCAGAGGCCAGTCCCTTCTATGGGGCCAAGGCGTGGCTCAGAGGCCAGTCCCTTCTATGGGGCCGAGGCGTGGCTCAGAGGCCAGTCCCTTCTATGGGGCCAAGGCGTGGCTCAGAGGCCAGTCCCTTCTATGGGGCCGAGGCGTGGCTCAGAGGCCAGTGCCTTCTATGGGGCCAAGGCGTGGCTCAGAGGCCAGTCCCTTCTATGGGGCCAAGGCGTGGCTCAGAGGCCAGTGCCTTCTATGGGGCCAAGGCGTGGCTCAGAGGCCAGTGCCTTCTATGGGGCCAAGGCGTGGCTCAGAGGCCAGTGCCTTCTATGGGGCCAAGGCGTGGCTCAGAGGCCAGTGCCTTCTATGGGGCCAAGGCGTGGCTCAGAGGCCAGTGCCTTCGATGGGGGCGTGGCTCAGAGGCCAGTCCCTTCTATGGGGCCAAGGCGTGGCTCAGAGGCCAGTGCCTTCTATGGGGCCAAGGCGTGGCTCAGAGGCCAGTGCCTTCGATGGGGCCGAGGCGTGGCTCAGAGGCCAGTCCCTTCTATGGGGCCAAGGCGTGGCTCAGAGGCCAGTCCCTTCTATGGGGCCGAGGCGTGGCTCAGAGGCCAGTCCCTTCTATGGGGGCGTGGCTCAGAGACCAGTCCCTTCTATGGGGCCAAGGCGTGGCTCAGAGGCCAGTGCCTTCTATGGGGCCAAGGCGTGGCTCAGAGGCCAGTGCCTTCTATGGGGCCAAGGCGTGGCTCAGAGGCCAGTCCCTTCTATGGGGCAGAGGCGTGGCTCAGAGGCCAGTGCCTTCTATGGGGCCAAGGTGTGGCTCAGAGGCCAGTGCCTTCTATGGGGCCAGAGACCAATTTGCTGTGGCGTGCAGAGACCTTATTGAAACACTCTCCAATCACCAGAAGCCCTGGTACTGTCCACATCGTTCCCAGCTGGGATCGGTCCAACAGATCAGCCAGAGGACAAGCTGATACAAGCCCCAATCCCCCTGCGACCAATCGGAACGCCCAGACTTCCTCTGGGGGCCGGGCCAACGGTGGCTCTGGGCCAATAGATAAGCTCAGCCATGCTGTAATGCTCTTGTCTGTGGCGTGCTGAAACATTGAGTCCTCACTGCTATGTTGCTACAGCACATGCTGGGGTGGGGTGGAGGGAGGGAGGGAGAGAGGGAGAGAGAGAGCTCTTCTTGACTCTCTTCTTGAAGGACTCAAGGACATATAGAGCTTTTGGGAAAGTGACTATACCATAGAGACAAAGAAAAGCTGGCTTTGTGTGCAATCGACTAGAAGCAGTGGTAGTATGTTTCTTGCCAAACCTAGAAAGTGCAGGATTTATGTGTGTCTGCTCTCTTTTAAGAGCCTCAGAAATGCAGGTAATAAATATGACGCAGGAAGGTGATATACTTCCACTACCCTGCAGACAGGCATCTATTAATACCCCCCCCCCCCCCCCCCCTCTCTTCCATTTAAAAACAAATGTCGTTTATATATTTGTCTGATGTATTGGAACAGGTGCCGGGATTGATTTGTGCACTTGAAAGTACTTTACCTTCAGTGATGGCGCTTCAGCCTGTGTTCTCCTCGCGAAGCACTAAGGAGCGTAAGTGTGAATATTGCCGAGCTGTCATGAATGCAGCCTCGTAAAACATCAGTACACCACACTGTAGCATACTCAACACCGGTTTGACAGACACAACGAGGGAACGTTTGATTGTCTCTCTAGAGAGTCTAGAGTTTTGCCCAACGGCGTGCCCGGTTTGATCACGCAGGTTTTTCCTGATGAAAGTCACCGAGCGGTGTATTAGTAAACCCTCATGTATTCCGAGGTACACATCCAGGCCTGTGTTCACATCTGACCCCAGCTTTGCTGTTGAATAATGCAGGCCAGGGTTACCCTGGTAACACACACGGACACCATGAAGTCAATTGCTCCTATGTAAATGCACTGTGACCGATCAGAGTGGTATAAAGATTTTGTGTGCGTGTGTCTGTGCATGCATGCACGCTTTATGAATAGAACTGGGGGAAAAGCTACAGCACCTCTAGCCTTTGACTTTCTCCTGCAAAGAAATTGCATTACATTATCTGTATTGGACACAGTAGTTTGTAGCTACAGAAAACAGGGGGAAACCCCTTATTGCACAATTTGTCCCCCTTTGGTTCTGTAGGGAATGTATTCATGTTCACACGGGACCCTTATCTGTGCAACGTACATTCACACCAGCCCCGTTCCCCTGCCATTGACAAATTGACTGTTCGACATTTTGTGTGCTATTCTCGGGCATATGGCCCGTTGTCACGGTGCTTAGGGGAGACAGTAGCTGATACAAGGCCCTTTGCTCCACATTATTTCCCTGTGCAAACAATGGATTTTAATTACAGCACCAATATGGTGCTCTTTCAGCCTCAGCTCCTTGCCTGCGCGTGGCTGGGAGTGAAGGTTGCTGGGATTCTGCAATGACCCTCTTTTGTTTCTGCTTTTGGATCGCTTTCCTGCCAATTACCTCAGCGGAGAACTCGATTGGGACGATTGCCGCTGTGGGGGGTATGCAGCATACGTAGCTAACCTCACAGGTCATAGCGGACTGAGCCGAGCCAGTGCAAGGGAGTGTTGGTGTGTGTGGGGCCACGGGTGACGTGAGCCACGGGTGACGTGAGCCAGGGAAGTGTGCTGTGATTTAGAGGGGTAGATTTATGGTGCGGCTGTATATCAGCGCTCTCTCTCGGACCCCTCTGCCCATATGTTGACAGTGCAGCAGGCTGCCTGCCCGGCATGTTGATCGAAGGGCCTTCAGAACGGCTGAATTCTCTGCCGCTCTGCAAAAGCCCCCCGGCCCGTCCCTTGCTTTCATGTTAGAATAGGTCTGATGGTATATGTTCCACTGAGAACACTATAGAGCTTTGGAACAGGTTAGAACAGGTCTGATGGTATATGTTCCACTGAGAACACTATAGAACTTTGGAACAGGTTAGAACAGGTCTGGTGGTATATGTTCCACTGAGAACACTATAGAGCTTTGGAACAGGTTAGAACAGGTCTGATGGTATATGTTCCACTGAGAACACTATAGAACTTTGGAACAGGTTAGAACAGGTCTGGTGGTATATGTTCCACTGAGAACACTATAGAACTTTGGAACAGGTTAGAACAGGTCTGGTGGTATATGTTCCACTGAGAACACTATAGAACTTTGGAACAGGTTAGAACAGGTCTGGTGGTACAGGTTCCACTGAGAACACTATAGAGCTTTGGAACAGGTTAGAACAGGTCTGGTGGTATATGTTCCACTGAGAACATGGAGCTTTGGAACAGGTTAGAACAGGTCTGATGGTATAGGTTCCACTGAGAACACTATAGAGCTTTGGAACAGGTTAGAACAGGTCTGGTGGTATATGTTCCACAGTTACACTGAGAAAGAAAGAGTGCGATTGTGATTATTGTGGACAATTGTGATCATAATAAATTAATGGTGTGAGTCTACTTGCTTGGTTATCAAGGAAAATGCAGAGATTACTGATTGTTTTTAAATGTTTATTTCTCAACTCAAACATACAAACTTAACCACATGCATTTGGAACATGTTAGAATAGGTCTGATGGGATAATGTTCCACTGAGAACATGGAACTGTGGAACAAGTGAGAATAGGTCTGGTGGTATATGTTCTACCTGAACATGTCCTTTTTTTTTTTTTTTTTTTTTTTTTTTATATATATTCTTTTTCCCCCTCCATTTTCCTCCGATTTTCTCCCATCCCAATGTTAGTCGTATGCCAATTCCCAGTCCCTTCCTGGTCGCTGCGCTTTACCCCCCACAGTCAGATCATTTTGGGAGAGTGGAGGCTACCGCGTGCTTCCTCCGACACACGTCCAGCCAATCACCGCTTCTTTTCACCTGGCAGCGCGGATTCTCATTGAGAGGGCGTAGCGTGTGGGAGGACCACACTATCCCCCTCACGTCCAATCCGCGCTTAGCAGGCGCCCCGACCGAACTGTAGGAGTCGCTGTTTACAACGACCCGGACCCACCCCGCCAGCTTCTCCCACCCTCTGATACAGCCAATTGTATCAGTGCAGACGGCCAGCCAAGCTGGTGACAACCCCGGAGCTGTGAGCTGGATTCGAACAGGCGAACCAAGCTCACAGCTCCGGGGCTGGTGACGAACGCAATCTCCGCTCGACCACCTAACCGCCCTCTGAACATGTCCTTCTATTCAGTTGGATAAAGGGTCACTTTGACGTTGCTATGCCCAGGAAGGCGTAGGCCTAAAAAGTCTGAGATTAATTAACACCACATTGGCCAATTCAATAAATTAGTTGAATGGTTTTGTTTTTACACAATGGAGTCCCATCACAGAATAGGAGGCCTGAGGCCTGTTTGGATTCCTCTCTGTGGATGTTGTAGCGGTGGAGGTGAGGCTTGTGAAGCGCGCCCTGCCGTGAGGTTTCCTCGTGTATGTTGTGCATACAGTACATATCTGTTAGAGCCATATGAAATCCGCGTTCACGGAATCGCGGACGGAATCGAGCAATAAAAATGGAATCAACTGTGTTTATATAAAAAAAAAAAAAACGTATTAGTATTCTTTTTTTTATGTTGTGGGACTTGTACAGCACTTTGTTCAACTTTGTCAGTGCTGTAAAGTTTAAATCTTAGACATACAAAACACTTTGCTTTCATGAAATATTGTAAGCCGTCCTTTGAGGCTTTATAAAAGCAGCACAATGAACACAAATCTGTCAGTGCCGAGTCCGACCTCATCTTAAATAACAAACAGCATTGCTTGTTGTAGTTAACAAAGAGAGGCAGAGTTGATTTTGCAAAGAAATATATAATTTATTTTATTTTATTTTTTTAATCAAAATTTATTTTCATATTCGAATCTCATACCCATCGAACGAAGCTTCGAAGTATTTAAGACAGCACTATTAAATGGACTGTTATATCTTATTAAATTGTGGACATTTAGGTTAGGTTTAGGTTTACTTTATTTGTTCAAGGGGGACAGTGTACATTAATAAAACATTTTACAAATGTAAATGCACCCAATTTTAGCCAAAAGGCTAATTTCCATTGGCAGTCCCCCTGCCAGAAGGTACAGACTAAAATCCGGTGTAAAAAAAGGGTTAGCAATAAAAACAGAATAAAATCAAATCAGAATAAAATCAAGATAAATAACATTAGAATAAAAACACAACAAAAGCACATAGACATAGTAGGGATACAGGTCACAATACAGTCATGGACACAAGGACAGAGCACATCATGACATATTAAGAGACCCAGACATAGACAGACGCACCATATCCACACACACACATACACACACAGACACCTCAGTGTTGACAGTTCTGGTTTTCAATGAGCCATTCCCTAACCCTGCACTTGAATGAATGGTATGATGTGGAGTGGACACTCTAATTGTTTGAGGAATTGAGTTCCATTGGTGGGATGCTCTGTATGAGAAGACGGCCTGGCCAAATACACTTTTTTTTAAAGGGATTGTACAGTCCCCCCTTGCCGCACCTCTAGTGCATATTCATTATTCATTCCCACTTATTATACACTTTTTCCGATGGATGGTAAAATGCACGTACAAAGCAAAATACAGATTTCTGAAATATTAAAACGGAAAAAACAGAATTTGGGAAAACAATTAATGGAATTTGGAAAAAAATTTAACAAATTTCATATGGCTCTAATATCTGTGTACAGTAATGAGCAGGGGAAATTTCTAGCTTACACATGAGGTGTCTCACATTTATTGAACATAATAAAAGTATAAGCTTTTAAAACAATTTACATTGAGATAAGATATTCCTTTATTGATTCCCCTGGGGAAATGCAGGCATCATAGCAGCATGGGGGAGTGGGTGGTACAGGTATGGGCATGGCAATAGTAGAAGACATAAATACACCAGGGTTTCCGTTAGCCGGTAATTACCGGTATTTGACCCGCAAAATCTGTTGAAGTCCGACATATTTATCTCTCCGGTCTTAATGTCCGGTGAAAATAATTCCCTCTAAGCACAATTTGATTATTTGAATTGTATTAAAATAGGCTAAAATTAAATAGCCTATGCGATGAACGAAACAATCATTACATTTGTTTCATCGTTGCTTCACCAAGCAGGTCTGTCTAATAATGACAACGGTGTGTCAGCGCGAGCTTGCTGCTAGATTTACGAGAAGCATGGAGCTGCAGACCCACAGAACCCACCAGCTTTACCGGCACAGTGCAGTACTCCAATTCAGCCATTGGCAATTCAGCTGTTGGGTGGGGAGCACTGCTGAGCGGTCCCCCGACCGGACCTGAAAACACTGCTGCTCTGCGGGTCTGCAGCGCCATGCTTCTCGTAAATCTAGCAGCAAGCTTGCGCTGACACACCGTTGTCATTATTAGACAGACCTGCTTGGTGAAGCAACGATGAAACAAATGTAATGATTGTTTCGTTCATCGCATAGGCTATTTAATTTTAGCCAATTTTAATACAATTCAAATTGTGCTTAGAGGGAATTATTTTCACCGGACATTATGACCAGCACCAAGTCGTTGGGAGGTGGAGATACATCACGCAAACCCACGATAATGTTGCCGTCTCTCTCTGCCAAATTTCTCAGTTCTTCGCTTGATATAATTAATACAAATGTCCAATATAACGGAATTCGTTAGCTCATAAAAATGTGATTATAACAGACTGCTGTTTATTAATGTCGGGCAGACTGCCCACGACACCTCAAGTCGGCAGCAGCACGAAGTCTCGAGGGACTTATTTTATTTGGAATATATTAATGACTGTATATACGCAAAAGTAGCCTAGTTTTAAGTTAAAATATTATAAATGCCTTGAGGATGTCATTCTTTATAGGCCTATCAATTGTTTTTAAGCTCAATAAACTCTGACCGGAATTGATCCCATTTGTCCGGTAGATTGAAATCTACCGGACACTCAGACAGACAAAAAAAAATTCTAACTGAAACCCTGAAATACACGCAATACAATTATAGTACAGTAGAAAAGTAAAAAATTTAAAAATATAGGCAGTGTAAACAATATAATTAACTGAATATACACATCTGAGCAAGTAGGCAGTGTGATCAAAGGTGCAGATGAGGGTCTGTATGCCCTATCACTATCAGTTATCTTATACATTACAATAAATGTGGTTACAATAAACACTAGAATCTAAATATATACTATGAGTAAGTAAAGTATACAGTATACACAGGTGCAGTAGTAAAGGAGAGAAGAGGAGGGGAGAGGAGAAGAGAGAAGAGGATAAAAGAGTCCATGGATGCATTCATAATGATCATGATTATTCACTTTCACACCCATAGTTCACATATCTACAACATATAGAACAAACAGCATACAGTAGACCAGAGCAGTGCAGAGTATAGATGTGAGAAGACAGAACAGCAGTATACATAAGTTACCCTAACTGGCGTGATATACGTCATTCGTTATGCGTAGTCCGTGCAGTTTAGGTGGCAGACATTCCTAGTAGTTCTCGAGTTCTGCTGCCGTTTATTGAACACAAATATATTATATTGCATCACTGCACTTGTATTATCAAACAGTGTTAATTTACATAAATGTAACAACATTTTTATACAAATGTAGCCAAGAGTAAAGACCCTAACCGTGTCAAAACAGCAGTCTACGTTTGTTTACCAATGGTTTCAAGTAGGGATGTCCCGATCCGATCACGTGATCGGGATCGGGGACCGATCACGTGATTTTCAGAAGATCGGGATAAAAAAAAGGGATTTAAATTTTTTATTTTTTTTAACACGTCTATTTACATCGTTTATTTCACGTCTTAATCTCATACTGAGGCCTTAGTTTTGGTTTTAAATTGCATATCATTCATTTATTTATTGTCACACAGAGCAGAAGAATTTTGCAAAAACAAACGCATTTCCTTTGATTTAATTATACATCCGCATTTCATTGTATACTTGTATGCCGTGACAAATAAAACTCTTGACTTGAAAAATACATCAAATGATTTATGTCAAGGATGAGGGACATCCACTAGTTGCAGAACTTGCAGTCACCTGATTTTTACAGACGATGGCGCCATTGCTCTCATGAAGCAGCAGGTTGGAGGCGGAGTTTTTAGATGACTCCGGTTGCAATGCCTCGCTTGAATGAAGTTAACTTTTCACCTGGATAACGTCTACATTCAGGGTGGGATGGGATGGGAGAAAACATTTTTTAATAATGTTTTTTTTTGGATCGGGAAAGATCGGTATCGGTAGATACTCAAAATCACATGATCGGGATCGGATCGGGAGCAAAAAAAATTTATCGGGACATCCCTAGTTTCAAGTGTTATTAGTGAAATATGAGTTATAGCAATCTCAGGGCATCGAGGATTTGGCGCAACCTAACTTCAGTGTAGTCTTTTGAGAGAAGAGACCCAGGGCTTTTGATGTGCTTTTTAATAATAAAAAAAACTACAGTTCCCACTCTCACGCCAGCCCCTGTCAATCATCCGAGTTCTTTTTCAGTTTTTTCTTTCCTCTTTATTTTCGGGATCATATTTCACCTTTCTGTGAATGTCTAGCAAAAAACGGTGTTGCAATCTGATGAAAAATGGCAGAGAAATTTACATTATAAAAAAGTAACTGTAGATTTCATTCACGGTTTTTGCTAAATACTAAATCCAGATTGAACTCTTGGAAAGGGGAGATTTGGCCCGATCCATAAATGTGCGACTTGGCCATAATAAGGTCATTTATAGGCCTGATATTCTATATTCTATAATCATATTTCAAATAGCTTGTGTCCGGATGGCAGAATTCAGTACTGTATCTACAAAACCGTCTATTTAATCATAGTGTTATTCACTGTCGGAGTTTAAAAAAAATTATAAAAGAAAAAGAAAATTGATATTCTCCTTTGGTTCATTACAATTTACTCAAGCCTAGTAACAGACACAATATTTCGGGAATCTGTCAAAGTTGTCTTTGAGATTGACAGAAACAAAATGATCTTCCAGATCATCAGATATTCCTATCAAATGATTGCGTTTTTGCTATATATGAAGTATGAAAGTTAGCTTTGCTTAGACGCGGTGATCATATTTCAGCAGCATAGCGTGAAACACTGCTTTCACTTTGAGATGCTCTGTTGATTCAGGCCAGTACAGGAAAGCGATGTCACCCATAATTACAGTGTAGTTACACAGACTGTTAGACGGAGCACCATATTGATGTATTGAAGATGCCGTTGACTAATGCATACTTGATTTAGGCGTCTTTCTATTGTGATATAATTTGCGTGCCCTCTCAATCTTCTCCTTCCTAGTGAAAGGATGTACATTATGACTATTATGTGCTGGTGCAGAAATGAGAAGGAGGCTTTTTCAAGGTGCTGAGGGGAATGAAGTGCAAAGGAAGGAAGAGCATGTGGGATAATAATTGGGTCATCTAGAACCAATGGGACATTAGCCATCAAGCCTCTGTCTTACGGTCTGCCTGCCTCCGTCTTCATAAACTGCTATGAATGAGGACGGCCCATAATGCCAGGTGATTTAAAGGGATATTTCACTTAAGTAGTAACGTCGACACCGCTATTCCTCCCAGGTGTCAGGCTCCTCATTCACGTCCATTCATTTTGAGGACTTATATGAAGTAGAAACACACTATACAGTAATATTATTTTGTGTAATATATATTTCTGTGTCAAAGGTACTTGTTATTTGATCTAAAGGACAACTATTCAGGAACTATTTCCCACTTGAGATGTAGTTTGACCAACTGTCAACTTTCCACACAATGTTTAGAATCTTTCCTGCAGCAAGGCAGCAGGTAACCATGGTAACCACTCCTCAAACATTCCACGCAAGACAGAGATACACACACTCAAACCTTCAACACATTTACAAGATCTGCTTTTAAACACTGTTGACTCAGAATCCACTGTACTATTGAAATCTTTACAGCAGTAGTTTGTTTATACTTCAGAAGTATGATATTTAGACTAGGTCCCCAAAATGAAATGGAAGTGAACGAGGTGCCTGACACCTGGGAGGAAGGGTGCTCTCGACAGTGGACGACAGGGACAGCAGTGGTCGTTGGCTTACTTGTAGACACACTTACATAGAGGCAAGACAGGTTCTACTAAAGTGAGGCTAATTGAAGCCAAGGCACTAAAGGCCGAGCCCTACTTCACAAACGGACAGAAGAACCCGCCTGAGATGTGAAACCATTCCACCCGCTGTCTCCAGTACAACCTTGGAGTCACCAGTAATATAGTGTATTGCTACAATGATAACCAAAACATCACAGAAACGCACAAGTCACTCCCTCTCTCCTCCTCGCTTTATGAAAATAGTCTCTTAATAAAAGCTTGCTCACTCAGGGGCCTCAGGTAGACAAAGGCAGGTGAAGGTCACATTGAGGGGGAAATTATTCTATCCACAGCATGGTAATGAAAGCCTTTTTTATTTTATTTATTTTATTATATATAAGCGGGGGGAACTTCCCAGCCCTCCGCTGTGTGTTGCTGGCCTGGACGCTGCTGCTGGTGTTTATTTACCTTGCCCACGGTGGGATGGATCCCAGACGGTCCAGTAGTAGTCTGATGCTGCTGGGAGGGGGCAATGGGTTAGGAGAGATCTGAATTTGAACCCACGTAATCTTTTCATATAGGCCGCTACAACCGTGCTTGCATCCTCGCGCGTGATCTGCGTCGAGTCGCTCAGTGACAACAACACCATTTCCCTCCTCCCTGTCGCGTCGGGGTTGTGGCCATTTCATTTTCTTTACACAATTGATGAGATAAGTATTGTGTGTGAAGCCACATTTTCATTGGACTGCAGCATGTTTGGGGTGAGCTTATTGGAATGCTCACAGGTTTTGAAACAGCTTTACGACTTTGTCCCTCAGCACCACGCTCTGGCACACCTCACAGACACACTGAGTTAGAGACCTGCTCCCAGGCTTTCAGTCCTCTTCTCTCCCCCCCCTCTCTCTCTCTCTCTCGCTCTCTCGCTCTCTCGCTCTCTCGCTCGCTCTCTCTGTCTCTCGCTCTCTCTGAATGATTGGTTGGGAACAGGGGTCACTATTTCACAGTGTCTGAAGGTATCGATCCCGTCCCCGCTGGGCTGACACACCCATGTATCCTCTGCGGAGGTCTCATGTGGAGCAGCAGGTCCTGTGTGGACCGGGTTTTACCGAGAATCACATGAGAAACGCAGCACTGTTTGGCCATCGGACCATTCTTGTGTTTGGGCCATGGAAGAAATGATTGTCGTTATGCCAGGGTCATGATTTGGGGAATTTTGCCTATGGAACGTATTTCTTTGCATATTCCTCTGAGAAACACATCCATATAGATACGTCTCACTCACCAGGGGGGGTCAGAACGCAGGGTCGGCCATGTTCTCAATGACCCCAGAACAGGGAGGGGTTCAGCGTCTTGCTCAAGAACACAGAGACGGGATGAACACGATGGCTGTTGCGGGGATGGAACCTGTCTGTTATAGGCCAAGCTCTAGGGCATGCGTCCACCTACCTCACATTTCCAGCTGAAAAACGCTGGCAGTGCGCCGGTAGTGCTGGGATGAAGCGCATCAAATCTAGTGACTGCCATCTTTTTATCATATTTTACTGCCGCGGTTTTGCACATATAGCATATTTTAATACACTTTATTGTATATTAATTATATATATATAGTTATTGCCTGACACCACAGTTCGCCCTCTGCTTTGTATTAGTGTAGTTATTAGTGTATTTGTGCCGTCTCTTGTGGGTAGACGGTCAGGCAACTCCGGTGTCAGGTTACAAACAGAGTGGTAGATATGATAGGCTGTGATTGGTTGTCTGAAAATGCGCTCAGCGCATCACTCTGAAAAGTTCAGAAAGTTTCAACTTTAAACGCTGGGTGCTGCCGCACAAAAAAGCTGAAAGGCGTTGAAAAAAGAAGCCGACTGCAGCGCATTTCCTATAGGCGGCAGCATGCGGCCGCATACGCTCCCTCCCCATTGGATCAATTGACAAAAGACTCTTGCGCCCAGAAATATGCGGCGGATGGACGCGGGCGCTAACCCACCAGGCCACAGTGTCACGATGACACGCCAAATTCAGATGCCCACACTTACCAGATTTTCTGTCTTGAGTCAGTAAATCATCTCTAACGCTATGTGTGACCATATAGACGACATTGTTGCAAGGCAGAAGTAATTATCATCATCCGGCTTACCAGGCAGTTTGATTGTACAAGGCAGGTGGCGTATTTTGGGCCACTAATTTTAGATGCATGACTTGGACCTCATTTATTCAGCTTGAAGCCTTTGCCTTACGTGGTTAATGGGCGAAGTGTATGAAATATGCCAGACACGTCTCATACATCAGAGTTACCATATGTTTGTGCACAGCCATTAATCTCAGACTGGGTGTTGACTGTTATGCCCTGTCCTACCCAAGCTATTGTCCCCCGACTCTCACTTCCTGTTTCAGTAACGGCTACTGACGACCACACAGATGGCTGTCAGCCAGGAGAAGGGCCCTGTCGACCCCTACACACACACACACACACACACAGAGTTCTCCAACTCACACACACCCTGCCAAACGCTAGCCTATGTATGTACGTACGTACGTACACACACACAAAGTTCTCGAACTTACATACACTGACACATACGCATAATCACACACACACACACATGCACCGCACACGCACATACACGCGCGCACACACACACACACACACACACACACACACACACACACACACACACACACACACACACACACACACACACACACACACACACACACACACACACACACACACACACACACACACACACACACACACACACACACACACACACACACACACACACACACACACACACACACACACACACACACACACACACACACACACACACACACACACACACACACACACACACACACACACACACACACACAGCGCTAACAGCGTCAGTGAGCCTCTTGGTCAATGACAAATTGCAGCCGGAGACAACAGGCCCTGGCGTAGCTCTCCTCAGGGACTCCTGAGATCTCTCACAGGGTGACCCAGTTCCATCACACCTCCCCTTCACCTCCTCTCTCTGTGTTCTCTCCCCCCCCCTCTCTCTCTCTCTCTCTCTCTCTCTCTCACTCTCTCTCTCTGTGTTCTCCCCCCCCCTCTCTCTCTGTGTTCTCCCCCTCCCTCTCTCTGTGTGTTCTCTCCCCCTCCCTCTCTCACTCTCTCTCTGTGTTCTCTCTCTCTCTGTGTTCTCCCCTCTCTCCTCCCCTTCACCTCCTCTGTTTCCTCCCCCTCTCTCCTCCATCACACCCCCCTTCACCTCCTCTGTGTTCTCCCCCTCTCTCCTCCATCACACCTCACCTCCTCTCTGTTTCCTCCCCCTCTCCTCCCCTTCACCTTCTCTCTCTGTTTTCTCCCCCTCTCTCCTCCGCTGAGTGCCGCTCTGCATTCCCAGAGAACCGTGCTCTAGCTGTAAGTTTCAAGTGTAAGGAGATCCTCATCTCTCTCTCTCTCTCTCTCTCTCTCTCTCTTTCTCTCTCTCTCTCTCTCTCTCTCTCTCTCTCTCTCTCTCTCTCTCTCCCCTTCCTTCCCCCCACCCCCCCCTCCCTCTCCTGAGCTCACCACTCACAGCGGCTTGCTCCCTCAGTAGTCTTAATGTTAATGCCCAGGTCAAGTCCATACCTTCCACCCAGGAAAAGTCCGTAGCCAGACCTGCCTGTTATCTCTCTCACTCTCTCTCTCACTCTGACCCTCTCTCTCTCAATCAAAGCCCACCCCTCTCACACAACAGATAAAAATTAACAAGGATTTATTCGCTTCGTTCTTCATTCATTCTCTTTTTCTTTTTTTTCTGCCTTTACAGCAAATAGCTTAACTGCATTGCAGCAGTGCCAGCATGTGGCATTATATTAATGTCAGGGACCCCCCCCCCCCCCCCCCCCCCCCCCCCCCGATGGTAAAAAAGCTACAGTACCCCAGCAAATATTCTATAAATATTTTACCTGTATAAAAGAATTTAAAGAAAAAATATATTAGATCGTGAACATTTATATTTGATTGTTAACCCATTCTCCGCCGATGACGTGTTTACACGTCATTCTCCGCCATGCGTAATCTGCCAATGACGCCTAAAGGCGTCTTTGAGATCAATATTTCATATTTTCGTCATGGTATTCACATTTCACCCACGGAGTCTTGGCTGGTGCTGTAGGACTCCGCTCAACTCCCCTATTCGTCCGGCCACTCGCTATCGCTCCCGGGACTCTATCCAGACACCGTGGATATCGATCCGTTGCCATAACTCAATAAACAACATGATTGGACGTATATTAGTATTATACAAACCGGAACTGGATCACCTAGATCAACATCACATAACTGGGATCTGTTTGCGCCAGTGTGATCGCCCAACGGTAAGAGGAAGCTGCCGTGAGTTTCAGCGTTTTTGATTATTATTATTAGGGATGTCCGATATTATCGGCCCGACCGATATTATCGGCCGATATCGGCAGTAAAATGTGATATCGGAAAGTATCGGTTTAAAAAAATAAATAAAACAATAACAATATTTGATATATATATATATCCAGTGAAATTATTAGTTACCTGAAATTATTCCGTTTTTTTGGGGGGGAAACCCTGCATATATCGGTATCGGTTGATATCGGTTGATATCGGTATCGGAAATTAAGAGTTGGACAATATCGGAATATCGGTATCGGTAAAAAAGCCAATATCGAGCATCCCTAATTATTATCCATACAAACTGCTCTGATCTATATATCACCCATACTACATGAATCATTTAACGTCGGTCATTGAATTATAAACGACCCCTCCCTCCGGTCACCAGCAGATGACCAGTCATGACGTTTAGGATCATGTACAGTTGAAATTTTTAATATAACGTTGATCGTATCAAACTGCATTTGATCATCTAATATATGCATTTATGGCTATATCTCACGTTCTATGAAATACAGCAGAAAACGATAAAAACATATTTATACTCTGGACCAGGCCATGTGAGCGGCGCGGGGCGCGGAGCGGGCGGTTTTGACGTGAGCGAGGAGTGGGTTTTAAAATTAGTCGGCGCGACGTCCGGAGCGAGAGTTCTCCTCCGCTCCAATCCACTCCAGGCCGCTCACAGTGGTTTAACACTGTTGATGTAATATATACATGCAGTACAATGCCAAAGCAACAGATGGCGATGTACAAACATGAAGGCCATTTTCAACCAATGAGAAGGGTGAACCTGTGATATCCTGTTCAGGCTTTGTCACTGTAGAGACGCCCACACTCACTCCTGTTAGAAAAAGTATCGACACCATTGTTGTTGACGTTAGCTTACATGCTAACGTTAATGGCAGCGACCATAGCATTGTGGCTCGGCTAGCCTATCATCGCTTAATAGAGCTAGTGAATGGATAAACAACGTTATTTAACATTGCAGAATGGCTACAATTACAATGCGGCTCAATACAAACAATTGTTAAGGGGCCCAGGGGGTGTAGACTGTTGTAGTTTGAGCTAATTTACACCATGCTCCAAAAAAAAAAAAAAAAATGCAGAGCGATCTGGCGCGGGGAGCGGGGAGCGCTCGATTCAAGGTGAGCGGGGAGCGAGCGGAGAGCGACTTGGGGGCGGGGTCAACATGAGCGATTAGCGGAGCGGACCAAGCTTTAAAGAGCGAAGAGCGGATTTCTCGGCCGCGCCGATCCGCTCACGTGGCCTGCTCTGGACGGTATTTTAGTATGAATGTGTGAATGAAAAAGTAAAACGTTCCTACATCCTGAACGATAGATAATTGATGTTGAATGGGCCATAGTAATGTCAATTTAGCAATACAATTAAAAAAGTTATAGCCCTGCAAAGGTGGTGAACATCTCCATAGACAAATAGTGCTGGCAGAGAGGCTACAAGGATGGATATAAGCTCCGGCAGAGAATGGGTTAAAATGTTTTTAAAGAAAATTTTATAAATAAATGTAAAAAGCGCAGCAACTATCCTTTTACATGGGTCAAAGTGACACAACATCACTTTCATTTCATAGCCGAAAATCTAATGCAAGCCTATCCCTGGAGCTGAAAAGAGCCAATAATTCAACAGCAACGGCATGGCAAAGACCGATATTTCGGAACCCAACTCTGGTGCGGAGAGAGGGATTTGCACTCAATCGAATGCACTGTTTGCAAATACGATTTTTTGTCATGGGTTGTTATATAATGTCATTGAGCATCCTGATGGCCTGGGGATAGAAGCTCCTTCTGAGTCTCTGTACTGGCCATGAGACTCCGGTAGCGCTTGCCTGACCGCAACAGTTCAAAGAGGCAGTTGTTTGGGTGACCAGAGTCTTTGATTATTCTCTTAGCTTTGGCCGTGCAACGCTTGTTATAAATGTCCTGGAGAGTGGGAAGCCCATCTCCAATTGTGCGTTCGGCTGAACGGGCCACACTCTGTAGGTTTTGTGCGGTGCTATTCCCAAAACAGGAGATGATGTTACCAGTCAGGATGCTCTCTATTGTGCATGACTAGAAGTTCTTAACACTTTGAGTGCCGGCCTCCGTGTCCTATTTACCCCGTTGAATGCCGCCACCCACTTCAATGATAGAGCTCTCATATTTGCGAACGCATAAACTATATCTTAAATTATGGCTATGTGTCTAATATGGCCGTCGCTTATCAATGACTTGTTTGCAGTCAGCATTGTCGAAACGGATTGTTTTTTAATTGGTTCATTTCCGTTTTATACCATTTTGAAAAACGCTTGTTTCTTGAAACTTTCAGAAGATTCTGTGATAATCGCCCTTTACTGGAATACACAAAACACACGTTGTCATTTTTCGGCCTATTTATGAATCGTTTTCAAATAAACGCTAGATTATCGATAGTATATGTGTACTTATGCACGCTATAGAAGCGGGCTGAAAAATCGATTCTCTTATTTCCTGATCAGCACACACACACACTCACAGCCACACACACATATGGGACACGTTGATATATAGGTGAAAACAGCTCTGATTATCCCAATACTGGTCAAATAGATTCCTTATCTCGGATCAGATGTTCTCCAAAAAGATTATTCCAATTCCTTATCGCCATTCCAAATATCGATCGTGTTTATTGATCCAACGCTGGGTACTGGAAAGATATATTCCACGCTGTTCTGATGGTCCACAATGAGTCCGATCGGCTCGGGTTACTTGCCTGAGAAGTAAAATGTGGATTCCGGACTCTTTTTTTGCTAAGCGTTTCATTCAGTCTAATCCAATGGGGTGCAGTACCATCCTGAGAGACGATAGGGGGTGGTATTTTCCCAATTCGAGCTCAAGAGAGAATGCCAGTGGTAACGTGAGGCTAGATTGATGAAATATGAATGGAAATCGCTAATAAAAAAAATAACGATTAACACTTTCAGAGCCCAAGCTTAACCTTGATTTACCAGTTGAATGCCCACCATCCACTTCAATGTTAGCGTTAAAAACGCCTAATCTATATTTTAAATGATGGCTATGTGTCTAATCTGCCCGTCGCTTATCAATGACTTGTTTTCCAGTCAACATTGTCGAAGCGGATTTTTTTTTTATCAGTTCATTTTCATTTTATAGCATTTTTAAAAGCCCTCGTTTTCAAGGAAAATATAAATATTCCATGATAAAAGACGTTTACTGGAATATTCTAGAATACACAAAAACGTTGTCTTTTTTTCGGCCTATTTATGAATCGTTTTCAAATAAACGCTAGATTATCGATAGTATATGTGTACGTATGCACGCTATATAGGCGATCTGAAAAATCGATTCTCTTATTTCCTGATCGCTCGCACAGCCACACAGCCACACACACACATAGGGGAAAAGCTTATATCTCCGTGAAAACAGGTCTGATTATCCTAAGACTGGTAAAATAGATTCCTTACCTGAGATCAGATGTTATCCAAAAAGATTATTCCAATTCCTGATCGCCATTCCAAATATCGATCATTTTAATTGATCTAACGCTACATACTGTACATATGTATTTCACGCTGTTCTGATGGTCCACAATGAATCCGATCGGCTCGGGTTACATGCCTGAGAAGTAAAATGTGGATTCCGGATTTTTCTTTTCTCATCCATTTTCATTGAGTGCATTACCATCTGGGAGACGATAGGGGGGCGGTTTTTTCACATCTGAGCTCCTACAGGGGCTGCATACCAACGGGAGACTCGGTTGATGAAATATGAATTCAGATCTCTAATAAAAAAATAAAACGCTAATAAACGTCGTGGGCATTGGGCTGATAAAACATGCTATGACGTCATGGGCACTGAAAGTGTTAAAAAAAACGGCATATCTCGTTCCTGGCACTCAACGGTTGGCATGAACTAACGAATTATGCCGTGGCTGGCACTCAAAGTGTTAAGGATCTTCTGACTCACTTTGAACTTCTCTCTAGCAACTAGCAACTTAAGGAGACATCTCCAAAACATCTCCAAAACATGCACTGAAATGAGTTTGTCCACAGTAACTCTATCCCTTCTTAGATAATAATAGAATAATAGATGGGACACATTATTGGGCTGAGCTGAGATGATTTGCTGGTGGTGGCAGTTGTAGAGAATATATTGTTTTTGTCGTCGGAAGTTATAACGTTTATATATGACGTTATATGCCTTGGCTTTTTTTTAATTTTTTTTTACGATTAGCTGATTAGCCCCTATTTTGTAATTGATGGATGAAAAAAAGGTTCAGACTTCAGACAGTGTGGGTTTTGATATGATTGACGGTATCATAAGCCTGCTGCTGACACAGGCTAGCATTGGTCTATTCAGAGCCTCAGGAGCAGAAGAGCAGTCCAATGTTTACAAAGGTTGTTAACACTTTCTTTGCCACGCTTATGTACATCCTTATACCATCCTCTGCCAGCTCTATTTGTCTATGGAGAAGTTCCCCTTCTTTGCAGGGCTATAACCTTTTAAATTGTATTGCTAAATTGACATTACTATGGCCCATTCAACATCAATTATCTATCGTTCAGGATGTAGGAACGTTATACTTTTTCATTCACATATTCATACTAAAATACGGTCTAAAGTATAAATATGTTTTTATCGTTTTCTGCAGCATTCTGCAGAACGTGATTTATAGCCCTAAATGCATTATATTGATGATCAAATACAGTTTGATAGCGATCGGCGCCAGATAAAAAATTTCAAATGGACGTGCTTCTAGAAGTTACTACTTATCATCTGATGTTGACCGGATGGGGGGGGGGGGTCGTTTATAATTCCGTGGCCAACGTTAGTTGATTCATGTAGTGTCGGTGATATGATCATTAGAGCAGTTTGTATCGAACACGGTAAAAATAAACGCTGAAACTTACCCCAGTCTCCTCGGGCCGTTGGGCGATGAGCGTGGAGCAAACAGATTCCTATTATGGGATGTTGAAATATGCGATCCATCTCCAGGTTGTATAATAGTATATACGTCCAAATCATGTTGTTTATCGAGTTATTGGTAACGGATCGCTATCCATTGTGTCGAGCTCGAGTCCCGGGACCTATAGCGAGTGATCGGACCGAATTTGGATGAGCACCAGTTTCCGTTTCCGGTTTGGGCGATCCGCCGATCGGCCACCAGATGTCGCTCTTGAACCGTTGGAGAGTTGAGAGGGGATCAACAGTAGATCTCAAGTCTCCGCGGGAGAAATATGATTGCGATCACAGATTTTTGAAATATTGATCTCAATGACGTGTTACGGCGTCATTGGCAGAATTAGCATGGCGGGGAATGACGTGTTAAGGCGTCTTGGCGATTAAAGTGTTAATGGTATCAAGCTAACTGGCTAAACTAGCATGCTAACGTTTTGCTGAGACTCAGCAGTGAAAAGAATGTCTGTCAGATCACAACTTGCCAAAGCTTTTTTATTTTCACGCTTGCAGGAGGGATTATGAGCTTAAAACGTGTAACTGACGAATGTATTGATATTTTTTATTTCCCCTGCGTCACGTCTTTTATGAAGAGCTCATAAATCCTGCTGGTATTTTCTGCTCTATATCTTGCTTCTAGCAAGTGGACGGCTTGTCTTGCTCAGGTCCCCGTGTTTTGATAATTTCCCATTCCGTAGCTGCATCTCATTGCATTGGTCTGCCCTCTTGTGGACATTATACGCAATAACACAGGCTGAAATACATTCTGACATGTAATTTGATATTTAAAATTATACTAAATATTCCAATATTTTCGAACTTGTGTGTTTTTGTTGGTCAATTTTGACAGCCCTACAGAAGACGACACATGTGAATATATGATTAGGCAGAAGGGGTGCGGTTGCTATCACATTTAAGCAGCGCTCCTCTGCATTAAGTGGTTGAAGATAGCTGCAAGCAATGCAGGTGTGTGCGTAAGCCTCTGTGCGATGAGAGGCAGAGAGAGAGAGTGAGCTGGGGATCAGCGTGCTGCGCTGTTCATCACTGCAGCAGTACAGCAGCCCTGGCTCTCTGTCTGTCCTGTACAGAGGCTGCTGACTGCCTGCCCCTCTGCCTTTCTCTGCCTGCCCGCCTGCCTGAAGAGGCTCTGCTGATGGTGCTCTCTTTGATTACTCCAAAATGAGAGAGAGAGAGAGAGAGAGAGAGACACAGACTGTGGATTTAGCAGAATCCACCCTGCAGCGAAGCAACAATCTTGAGAGCCCAGAAGCTGCCCCAGCACGTGTTTCTTCTTTGTGAAATGCCTCAGTTATTTTCTTTCTCTTTGTCATTGAAAAACCAGGCTGTGACCCCCCCCCCCCTCCCTGCACGGTGTTAGACCCCATCTCCCTTGTCGTGCATATGTAAGCGTTCCAGTCAACGTGTGGACCGTTCAGCCATGTCAGTGTGTTCAACTGTTCAGCCACGTCGGTGGGTGCAACTGTTCAGCCACGTCGGTGTGTTCAACTGTTCAGCCACGTCAACATGTGGACCATTCAGCTGCCTCCCATTTGTCGCAGTTCAACACTACGCCCTGTGTGATTTATTCAGGGTTAGTCAAGGTTACAAGTTCTCCCTACAGGAACTCTAGTCTGTAAACCAAGCAGCGATACGTAGTGTACTCGACCACTGACTGTCTAACTACAGCCGCATAGTTCATACAGTCAAATAGGGATGAGTTCCTCCTAAGCGTGCACACACACACACATGCACACACGCACATGCACACACACCAGATACCCGGATGTGTGCCTGGAGGCTAGGGCAAGAGGAGGAGGAAGGGGGGAAATGGAGAGATAATGGATGAGTCCAGAAAGGAGAGGTCAGCTGGAGTTGCCATGGTATGGAACCATAGTGGACTCAGCAGGGGGTTTAGCGCATGCATCCACTGCATCACTAACTAACACTGCTGCTGCTGCTCCACAGACCTGTGCGTTTAGCTCCATGATATCTCTGCATACCATTACGGAAGAGGGGGGGGGGGGGGGGGGGGGCTTTATGTTTTAGGGCTGACACTGTAGAGACTGTCAATCAGCTCCAGTCCTCCCGATTCCCTCGACCGGAGGAGACACTCCCTTCTCTCTCAGCCACGTCTCTCTCTCCGTGGCACACAGCCTCCAAACGACCTTCACATGGAACTGTGCCGCCTGGCTCTCTCACCAGCCACCCTCACTTAAACAATCCTGTTTAAACAATAGCTTTTTCTTTTTTTCCCTCTCCACCCCTCATTCTCTGCCCACCGCTCCACCACCACCACCCCAACAGGAGACCTGGGAGAATGCAGCTGAAATCTTGTAGTCATTACCATTTTTGCCTCCTAAATGATGGGCGCTTTTTTGTAGATCGCCAGGGAGAAGCCCTCTTCCCTTCCTTGTAAAACTGGTGACTGGCCGGTGGAACGGGGGGGTACTCTAAAATAACACACGGCACACTTGTACAGCCTCAAACATTGACATGAATACTCTCTGCACGTGCACGTCCTCTCGGCACGTGCACGTCCTCACAGCGGCCCCCAGATAGATTTAGCATTCTCGTCTCCCATGTGTGAAAATGGGATGCGCTCCACCAGCGAAGTGGGGGGGGGGGGGGGGTAAAGGAGTTGCATTGTGTCGAGGTAACGGTGTGTAGCAGCAGCAGCACGGACCATGCGGTGTGTTTGTATACATTACAGCAGTGCGTTTCCGCTGCCACATTATTATAGAGCACATGGGACATGTACCCATAGAGCGGGGCGGGCCGATTCATTATTATGGTTTTATCCTCCTTCCCAGTGTGATCGTATCTGGGATGAAATTATAAATGCTGTTGTGTCGGTGGTTCATGTGTCTGTTGTTTGAATATAACCTCGGGTTCATATTCAGATGAGAATCTTTATCGTGAAATGACATTGTTTAAAAAATTCACTCTTTACATGACTTTACATGCGATCTATTGGGTATTATTTGCCATGTGATTTTTTCAATCTCAATATCTCAAGCGATCATCATTATATATATTTACCAGAAACTAAATGTCCCCTTGTGATCATAGTGCTTTTAATTTCTGCGCCAGTCCTATGATGTAGCGTGTTAAAGCAATGTTCACACCAGTGACCTGATTGATTACGTCACTCCGACCTTCTCCGGTCCTGTTGTCATGCACACCTTCCACTCAACACACTCTCTTTCTCTCCCTCCCTCCCTCCCTCCCCTCCATGCAGTGCTATGCGTGTGCTACTGTCCAAGCTGCCCAGGCCGTGGATCGTAGATGAGAAGAAGGACGATGGTTACACTGCACTGCACCTGGCTGCCCTCAACAACCACGTGGAGGTGGCTGAGCTCCTTGTGCACCAGGTAACGACATGCTCACACGCACACACACACACTAGACACACACATATATATTCTCTCTTCCTCTCTTTTTCTTGCACGCACTCACACACTTGCTAACACACACACACACACACACACACACACACACACTCACTAGACACACATATATATTCTCTCTTCCCCTCTTTTTCTTGCACGCACTCACACACTTGCTAACACACACACACACTCACTAGACACACACATATTCTCTCTTCCCCTCTTTTTCTTGCACACACTTGCTAACACACACACACACTCACTAGACACACACATATATATTCTCTCTTCCCCTCTTTTTCTTGCACGCACTCACACACTTGCTAACACACATACACACACACACACACTCACTAGACACACATATATTCTCTCTTCTTCTTGCACGCACTCACACACTTGCTAACACACATACACACACACACACACTCACTAGACACACATATATTCTCTCTTCTTCTTGCACGCACTCACACACTTGCTAACACACATACACACACACACACACTCACTAGACACACATATATTCTCTCTTCTTCTTGCACGCACACTCACACACTTGCTAACACACACACAATCTTCACCAGCAACACAGGCTATTTTTCATGCATATCTAATCATGCAACCTGACATACAAACTCATTTATTCATTCCCCTAAGAGACCCCTACCCTCCACACACTGGTCCATGGCTGCAGCAGCCGGCCCTCCTGGCCCCCAGCGCTACGACACACCATTAAGAGCCGCCTCTCCTCCCTGCAGCCTGTAGGCCGCTTCAAGTAGCTACAACTGCTGTTTCTTTATTGAATCCATGCGGTGCAGCGGCTCTCCGGGGGGATTCCTCAGTGCTGCTGGGCCTTACGTCGCCCTCCTCCTCGTGATCGGAGGTCTGCTCCCCTCTGAGACTGCAGTGTGCTGCCTCGCTCCAGACGGACACATGCAGCGGTTACAGTAGCACTGACCCAACAGTGGAAAGTGGGTTAATGAGGATGAAGTGTGAGGCGGCGACGTCGCTGCGACATTCCAACATTGTGAGAACGCTACGCCGGCCGGGGGACGGCCTCCTCCTGCAATGGGCTGCTTCACACTCTGATGGCTCAGCTCTCTCTCTCTTCACAGCGATGCACCACGCTAGGAGGTGCACTGCAGATCCCCAGCCAGTTCCTCAGTCTTATTACTGGGAGAATTTACACACAGGCTGATCTCAATGTTTATCCCCCCCCCCCCCCTCCCTCTATCTCTCCAGCAGCGGTGTTGGCAATTGGAAATGACAATCACCTGCAAGTTGCAACATTACTCTAGGGTGGGATTTGTCTTGTATTATTATGGTGCATATTATAGACGGAACCTTTCAACTGATGTGAAGGTGAGGCATTGAGTTATGATGTGAAGGTGAAGCATTGAGTTATGAACTGAACCGTTTCTCTCCACATTTCTCTCTCAATCTCTTTTGTGTGTGTGCGTGTGCGTGCCCCTTCTGCTTCCTCCCTCCCAGGGCAGCGCCAGCCTGGACGTCCAGAATGTCAACCAGCAGACGGCCCTGCACCTCGCTGTGGAGCGCCAACACACTCAGATAGTCCGGGTGAGGGTGTCCTCCTTTCCCTCCACTCCCTCACTCCTCCCATTAATTGTAGATCCTATCTGCAAGTTATGTCTCTTGTCTGCCCCTCATTCTGGACCGAGTACAAAAGGGAGGGGAGGAACATCAAAGCGGCCCCTAGGTTTAATATAAACTGCTGGATATCCTGTAGCTGAACGAGCCCCTGGGTTCAGATTGACACTCTGCCAGGGAAACACACTCTGGGAGGCAGTGAGGAGTTGACTCATTTGGTGTAGTGTTAGATGGAGAGATTGCCACGTCGCCATCTTGTGGAGCTGAGGAGAAATGCAGCTTCTTAGGATGGCAAGAATTTTCTGCTGCATTCAGACTGGCGGCAGAGCGGATATCATTATTTTTTAATGAAAGGTAAAAATCTGCTAATGCCAACGATGGCGAAGGCTAAATGCACCGCAGGCACAGAGTTGGCATATTTCAACTTCTGCCTGGACTGTCAAACTGGATGTAGAGCCTGTCAAAATGTGGCTCTTCCTGTTCCTTGTACAACAGAACTAAAACTTTTCCTGACATGTGATTTGCATGAATAATTGTATTCTTACCAACGACTTCCCAGTAAGTTGAAAGGACCCTACTGGTGTCATTTTGACTTCTCACCATTACTGGTGATTTCCCCCGTCTTCTATATGTGTAGGTGTTTACACTATGCTTTAATAGTTTTTAGCTCCCAGCCGCTCTGGGTTATTAGCTCCCACTTTCCCAGGTGTCTGGATTATTAGCTCCCAGGTGTCTGGGTTATTAGCTCCCAGGTGTCTGGGTTATTAGCTCCCAGGTGCTCTGGGTTATTAGCTCCCAGGTGTCTGGGTTATTAGCTCCCAGGTGTCTGGGTTATTAGCTCCCAGGTGTCTGGGTTATTAGCTCCCAGGTGTCTGGGTTATTAGCTCCCAGGTGTCTGGGTTATTAGCTCCCAGGTGTCTGGGTTATTAGCTCCCAGGTGTCTGGGTTATTAGCTCCCACTCTCCCAGGTGTCTGGGTTATTAGCTCCCAGGTGTCTGGGTTATTAGCTCCCACTCTCCCAGGTGTCTGGGTTATTAGCTCCCAGGTGTCTGGGTTATTAGCTCCCAGGTGTCTGGGTTATTAGCTCCCCGGTGTCTGGGTTATTAGCTCCCAGGTGTCTGGGTTATTAGCTCCCAGGTGCTCTGGGTTATTAGCTCCCAGGTGTCTGGGTTATTAGCTCCCAGGTGTCTGGGTTATTAGCTCCCAGGTGCTCTGGGTTATTAGCTCCCAGGTGTCTGGGTTATTAGCTCCCAGGTGCTCTGGGTTATTAGCTCCCAGGTGCTCTGGGTTATTAGCTCCCAGGTGCTCTGGGTTATTAGCTCCCAGGTGCTCTGGGTTGATGGAAGTGGAGCTGGAGCCACTCGTATCAAATTGACGAGGCTCTCAGTTTAGGCGTAACGCTGGGCTCGATACAAGTGCACCCTCTGTTTCTAGTTTCCCTGCAAGGGACCGGTTTCCGTGGCTGCACCCCACGTCTCTGGCTGGCCCTGGTTGCACGTTGCACACAAATTAGCTACTCGATTTAGCTTTTGATTTAACTTTTGTTGACCTCTACTTTGGTTCCGCCCTCCGAGCTGTCAATCATAACAAAGCCAAAGAGAGTTCTAATACACTTTCGAGTGCTGCCTTTCAGAGGGGAGACGGCGAAACACACTTACTGCATAGAATAGAATAGAATAGAATAGAAATACTTTTATTATTCCGTGGGAAATTTGACACTGCAAATCGCTCAACATTTAAACATTTAGACAGGACAGGCCACGAATTAGAATAATAACACAAATCAAATCAAGTTGCCTAGGATAAGAGTAGAGTAAAATAGAATAAGAATGAAATAAAATAAAATATACAGTAAATAAATACAGTAAAAATATACTGAGCATGGGGGAAGGGGGGGGGTACAGGTAGTAAAAAACAACACAGCAGTGTAAACAGACTAGCATGTTGCTTGTCCTTGTAACAAGAAGCTTGACAAATGTTTGAAAAACAGTGGAATAATAAAGAAACATGTGTGTCTTAACTAGCACAAGTCTGAAATAAGCACAAGTCTGAATGAGCACAAGTCTGAAATGAGCACAAGTCTGAAATGAGCACAAGTCTGAAATGAGCACAAGTCTGAATGAGCACACGTCTGAAATGAGCACACGTCTGAAATGAGCACACGTCTGAATGAGCACACGTCTGAAATGAGCGAAGCGGCAGGGCAACAGCATACAGTCCTTGCATGAGCTGATCCAGCAATTTTCTCCACTGGAGGCTGCGGCCTCTGGACCCACCCTGGTCATGATGTCAGAGCAGCGCCACAGAGGGACTCTAATGTCAGGGACCGACATCTGCAAATAAAAAGAAAATGCTAGATGGCAGCATAACACTTTTCTGCTGTGCGATTTTTAATGACCAGGATTAATAGGTCAATTAGGTGTAATTAGGGATGCCCCCCGAAACCCGGTTCTAAACGGGAACCGGTACTAAATTAGAAGAAACCGGAGTATTGATAAGCTCCGACATTTTCGGTTCTGCTATTGATACTCGAGACATTATGGATTTTTTTTCCGAGGAATTTAAATGTTGCGAACTATCTCTCCTCTCTCTGTCTGCAGGAGAAGCGGGGCTGTTAGTTTACACACACTCGCGAGCGACACTCACACAAATGCACATACGGGTACTTGGCTCCGTACTGAAGCGCGCAGCACACAGACTGAGCTCTGCGTTCATCATGGCGGAGAGAACAAAACGAAAGTCTGGGTACACTTTACGAAAGTCGATGCCGACAACGCACGTTGCCACAAGTGCAATAAAACATTTGCAAGTAAGGGTGGCAATACAAGCAATTTGTCAAAACATCTGTTGTCAAAACATAAGATTAGTCTGCAGAAATGCGCCGTTTTCGACAGCTTTGCTCGCAGTGTTCCATCTCCATCCACGTCCACTGCAGGTAAGCCAAGATACAGAGTGAGCTAGGCTAATAACGAATTATTACGAATAGGCTAATAAATTAAATATAATTGCTTAGCTAATTGTTTAGCTACAAATATATTTGAAAGATGACAACTTTTTATAGATCGTCAATCGTCATCAGGCTGAGGCTGCAGCCACCATGTCCCAGCCCACCCCTCCTCCCTCTACCACCACCGGTCCCAGCCAAGCCCGAAGTCCCTTCACCCTAGCTATAATATTTATTTATAACGTTATATAAAAGAACATTGCTGCTGCTGTTGCTGAAGAAATAATATTTATTTATTTATAAAGTTATAAATAATAAAGCAATGTCGATTTTGTTCTTAATTAATTGTATTTCTTTCTTGCAAAATAATAAAAAAGAACCGTTAAGAGTATCGATAAAGTACCGAACCGTTAACACATTGGTTGCCAACAACGAGAAACTCGTTGTTGGCCGCCATGCGTTGGTTGCCAATAACGAGATTTCTCGTTATTTAATCGTTATTTCTTTTATTAGCGATATCCATTCATTTTTCATCCGTCCAGCCTGACATTATCATTGGGAATGGCTCTGAGCTCGAAAAGGGCAAATACCGCCCCCTATCGTCTCCCGGATGGTAATGCACATCATTGGATTGGATTGAGTGAAAAAGTGCATCAGAGAAAAACTCCGCCCCAAGGTTTCAAGTGCGGCACAAATAAATGATTTTTCAGCCTGCTTTTGTATCGTGCATAAGAACACAAATACTCTCGATAATCTAGTGTTTATTTGAAAACTATTCATGTTTTGTGTATTCAAATGGCTATTTTTGCGGAATTTCTCTGAAATTACTAGAACTTTCTGAAACTATACTCTTATTCAAAACGGTATAAAACGGAAATGTACTGATTAAAAAAACAATCTGTTTCATACATGTTGACTGCTAGCAAGTCATTGATAAGCGACGGGTGTATTAGACACATAGCCATAATTTAAGATATCGTTTATGCGTTCGCAAATGTGCTCGTCCTCCCATTCATTAACGTGGTGGCATTCACACGATAAATCGCCATATCCGGCTGGCAACCAATGTGTTAAAGGAAAACTCCAACATTTTGGGAAATTAGCTTATTTAACATCTTCCCTGGAGTTAGACAAGAAGATACATACCTTTTTTGTCTCTGTGCATGCATTAGGCTTAGGGAACAGCCGCTCCGTTAGCGTAGCTTAGCTTCATCACTGGAAGTTGGTCAGACTTGTACCCTGACGTTCCCTACAGTCACGAAATACACTCCAAATACAACTCCAAAACGTTCCTGTAAACATGTTGTGACCTGTGTATTTACCACATGGAGAAATAAAAACTAATTGAATTCGACAATTACGTTTTCTAAGCAAATATACTCGGAACTATTTTTTGCCTAACCACTCCTCTCTGGGCGCTCCTCTCTGGGAAGATACCGCCCCCTATCGTCTCTCCCTGTGTAACTGCACCTCATTACTTTAGATTGATGCAGGGGGGAGTGGTCAGTTTGCCTATTGCTTATTAACAGCGGAGGAGTGCTGCCGAGTGCTTCCGCGTTTTCCCTGATTGGCTGCGACACGCCCCGCGGCAGGCGCCGCGGAGCGGAGCGGCAGAGCTTGCGGCATTATGTAGCCGTAATCCGCCATGATTTTCATTCGAAGCTTAGCTCACCTGGCAGCGCTGCGATCCTGCGGTCCGTTGGTGACGAGTTTGAATCCCATACATTTTTTTTTTTTTTTTTTTACGTGTATTCTTTCGCCGGTTAAGGTTAGGCATGGTTAAGGTTAAGGTTAGGCATTGTTTCGGAGTTGGTTAAGGTTAGAAGGGTTAAGTTTAGGCGCTGTTAAGGAGCTGGTTAAGGTTAGAGTTTGTCTTAGAGAATGGCAATATTCTTTCTATGGTTAAGGTTAAGGTTAGGCATGGTTAAGGTTAGGCATTGTTTCGGAGTTGGTTAAGGTTAGAAGGGTTAAGTTTGGGCGCTGTTAAGGAGCTGGTTAACACTTTGGTTGCCTAAGGTTAAATTAATGATATACCATAGATTGCCAGCGCTATTTGTCTATGGAGAAAGTCCCCTTCTTTGCAGGGCTATAACTTTTTAAATTCTATTGCTACATTGCCATTATTAGGGCCCATTCAAAGTCCTATATGTATTGTTCATTGTGTAGCAACGTTAAACTTTTTCATTCACATATTCATAGTAAAGTATGGTCTAATGTATAAGTATGTTTTCATCTCTTTCTGCAGCTTTCTCCAGAACGTGATATATAGCCCCAAATGCATTATATTGATGATGAAATACAGTTTGATGGCAATCAGCGCGATATAAAAAATTCCAACTAGACGTACTTCTAGAAGTTACTACACGTCATCTGATGTTGACCGGATGGGCGAGGGGGCGTTTATAATTCCGTGGGCAGCGTTATACCAATCATCTAATGTGGGTCAAATGTTGATAATATCAGTTATTATCGAAGACGGTAACGTTACACGCTGAAACTCACCCCAGTCTCCGCACGCCGTTGGGCGATCATCGTCGAGTAGAAATTTTATCATTATGGGATATATTATTACCCGGTCCATCTCCAGCTTGTATAATGGTATATACGTCCAAATCATGTTGTTTATCGAGTTATTGGCAATCGATCGCTATGTAGAGTGACGAGCTAGAGTCACGGGACATGTACCGAGTGGCCGGAAGCAATACGGACGTCTAGCAAAACCTCTAGTGCGCTTCCTGTTAAGCGCTTGCGCCGATCGGCCACCAGATGGCGCTCCTGAACCGCCAGAGAGCTCAGTGGGTCCTGCTGGTGGATCTCAGGCCAGCGGAGGGACATTATGAATCCGATCGCAGATTTTTGAAATATTGATATAAAGACGACGTACAGCGTCCCCCGGCAACTTTAGCATGGCCAGCAAAGACGTCTAAAGACGGCTCCCGGCACCCAAAGTGTTAAGGTTAGCGTTTGTCTTAGAGAATGGCAATAGACAGCCTATTTCCGCACTGCCGCTCTCTCGCGCTGCCGCGGTCACATGGTCACATTGTCACATTCTTGCACTCCTCCGCTGTTAAAAAGCAACACGCGGTCAGTTTCCTCATTTTACTTTTCCGTCGAGGCATCTGAAGAGACCAAGTGACCATCAGAACAGCGACGATTATGTATTTACAGTACCAACACTGTAATCAATAAGCGTGATCGATATTTGGAATGGCGATCAGGAATTTGAATAATCTTTTTGGATAACATCTGATCTCGGGTAAGGAATTTATTTTACCAGTCTTGGGATAATCAGACCTGTTTTCACGGAGATATAAGCTTTTGCCCTATGCGTGTGTGTGTGTGTGCGCGGTGATCGATATACTATCGATAATCTAGCGTTTATTTGAAAACTATTCATAAACAGGCAGAAAAATGACAGTTTTTGTGTATGCTAGAATATTCCAGTAAATGCCATTTATCACGGAATCTATATATTTTCCTTGAAAACGAGGGCTTTTCAAAATGCTATAAAACTAAAATGAACAGATACAAAACCATTCAGTTTCGACAATGTTGACTGCAAACAAGTCATTGATAAAGATTAGACACATAGCCATAATTTAGGAGAGAGAAAATGCGTTCACAACACTATCATTGAAGTGGGTGCTGGCATTCAACGGGGTTTCCAATGTTAAATGGCTGGCACTCAAACTGTTAAGGACTCTTTGTTTTTTGGAAAGTACAATGTTCTCTTGACTAGACTGAGCAGAATATGCTGTCCCCCCTTGGCTTTTTCAAACCGCTGCATTGTGAACACAGCGTGACAGATGACACTGAGAGTACCAACCTCATCAGGCACCTGTTGTGCAGCGGTAGAATGACAGCGTTTGTTTTTTTCTCCGGTGATTAAACTTGTCCCGTCTGTCGGCCCGTCTTTTTGAAAGTGTCTTCTCTGTGGACAGCTGCTGGTGCGAGCGGAGGCCAAGCTGGACGTGCAGGACAAGGACGGGGACACGCCGCTCCACGAGGCCCTGCGCCACCACACTCTGTCCCAGCTCCGTCAGCTGCAGGACATGCAGGACGTCAGCAAGGTGGAGCCCTGGGAGCCTTCCAAGAACACGGTGTGCACCACCACACACACAAGCACGCACACACAAACACAAGCACACAAACACACACACACACACACACACACACACACAGACAAACACACAAGCACACACACAAGCACAAGCACATACACAAACACACACAAGCACACACACAAGCACACACAAGAATGCACACGCACAAACACACAATCACACACAAACACATGAGCACACACATGCACAAACACACAAGCACATACACAAACACACAAGCACACACACAAACACACAAGCACACATAAACCACATAAACACATCCCCACATACACACACACACATAAAAACACACACAAATATACACACACATAAACACCCCCCAACACACACACATAAACAAACACATAAACACCCCCCCCCCCCCCCCCCCCCACATTAGTTCTCTCAGCTATAACGGAACGTAGACCAAATGCGTCCACATTTTTATAGGATTCTAGCACATTTTCATAACAATAGCGAATATTACCGTTTTCATTGAGGTTTCTTACAAAATAACGATGCTTTATGTTGTCCTTTATATGCCGATTATCATTAAAATCTTAAATTCTACCATATGTCCCCCTTTAGGCAACATATGTAACGCTACCAGCTAGTGTTGTCCAAAATATTGAAGTATCGATACATATCGATACTGAATATTTAAAATGGTTTCGATACTCATTTCCCAAAATACCGTAGTATCTGCAGTATCGGTACCAGCTGGCGAGTGTTCTACCTCAAGTTGTTGACGCGCTGTTCAGAGCATGCTTGCCCCTCCGCCTCCTCCGAGTCCAGCCCTCCCCCTCAGAGCCGTCTTCAGTTTGTAAATAAACATTTTAGCTGAGTGAAGATGGCAAATGCAGAGCCTCCGCAACTTGTGCTTGTGGATAAAGAAAACAGCAGAAGTGCTGTTTGGAGGTACTTCGGGTTTGAGTAAACAACGAAGGACAAGCTAAAGCTGCCCCAATGCTATTTGCAAGCTGTGTTAGAGCAGTGCCAACGAGGATCTCTATAAAGAAATGAGAGGTTCGTGACAGCTTCTCTTTCAACGTCACTGTGACTGAAGCATTAAACCATTACTTACTTACTTAGGCCTTTTTATTCCTTTCGGAACATAGGCCATTGATGAAAAGTTTCCACCCCCGTCTGTCTTGCGCCATCCTCTCCAGCTGTTTCCACGTCAGTCCCCTTGTCTTGAGTTCCTGCTCAGTGTCTCTTCTCCAGGTGTTTTTGGGTCTTCCTCTGCCTCGCTTGCCTTGTGGGTTCCAGGTTAATGCCTGTTTGGTTATTGCGGTTTTGTGTCTTCGAAGTGTGTGCCCAATCCAGCTCCATTTTCTCCTGGTCAGCTGGACCTCCACTGATTCTTGCTTGGTGCATTCCCACAGCTTGATGTTGGTGATTGTGTTTGGCCAGAAGATCCTGAGGATACGTCTCAGACAATGGTTGATGAAGGTCTGCAGTTTATTGTTGATGTTAGTGGTGGTTTTCCAGGTTTCAGAGCGATATAGCAGAATGGATTTGACATTGGAGTTGAAGATTTTGAGCTTGGTGTTGAGTTTGATGTTTCGGGTTTTCCATATCTTGTTTAACATGTTGAATGTTGCTCTTGCTTTTCCTATTCTTGCCCTTACGTCTTCCTCAGTCCCGCCATCAACAGCTATAACACTACCCAAGTATGTGAATTTGTCAACCTCTTCCAGTGTCTGGCCCCCGATGGTTATGGGGTTTGTGCTTTTATTATTGACTCTGATTACTTGAGTTTTTTGTCCATTTATTTTGAGCCCAAGTCCAGCTACAGTTGTTTCTAGCAGCTGGGTTTTGTCTTGCATCTGTTGATGGTTGTGTGAGAGTAGTGCGATGTCATCCGCAAAGTCCAGGTCTTCGAGGTGCTCCGTTAGACTCCACTGGATGCCAGTCTTTTTATTGGTTGTGGTTTGCCTCATGATCCAGTCGATGCATAGGAGGAAGAGGAAGGGGGAAAGTAGGCAGCCCTGTTTCACGCCGGTGAGCACTTTGAAGTGTTCTTGTGCACATCCGTTATGTAACACTTGGCATTTCATGTCCTGATACATGTTCTTGATTATGCTGATGTATTTTTTAGGGATTCCATAGTGTGCCATGAGTTTCCAAAGCAGCTTGCGGTCTACACTATCGAATGCCTTTTCAAAATCTATGAAATTGACATAGACAGGTGCGTGCCATTCTATGGATTGCTCGATGATGATCCTGAGGGTGGCAATTTGGTCAGTGCACGATCTACCGTTCCTGAAACCGGCTTGGTTTTCTCTCAGTTCATCATCGACCCCTTTTCGCAGTCTGTCCAAGATAATGCGGTTGAAAACTTTGCCTGGTGTTGAGAGCAACATAATCCCACGATAGTTGTTGCAGTTCTTAAGGTCTCCTTTCTTGGGTATAATAGCAATGAGCCCGTCCTTCCAGTCTGTTGGTACATTTCCTTCTTTCTCCCAGATCCTTTTGATCAGCTGGTGTAGCATGGTGGCTGAGGTTTCAACGTCTGCCTTTAAAGCTTCTGCTGGAATGTTAACTTAAATCTTAAATTAAACCATTAACTCTAGTTTAATACATGATACGTTGTCTACTGATGGCGCATAATATCAACAGCTGATTCGTTGTAACGTTAGAGCTAGCTACTGCTAGCCGTTAGCTCCGTTAGCTTAGCTGGCCACTTTTACAATTACTGCATGGAAACGGAGTAACGTTAACGTTTAAACGTTATGTCGAGGTCATACAATACTACAGTCGACATAAGGTTAACGTTACCCCGTATCCATGAAGTGTTTAAATAGCAGCAATCTTGTTGAAAATGTAACGTTACTAAAATGCTCCGAGCATAGCCCCTCTCTCTCTCTCTCTCTCTCTCTCTCTCTCTCTCTCTCTCTCTCTCTCTCTCTCTCTCTCTCTCTCTCTCTCTCTCTCGCTCTTGTTATCTTTAAATGAAAATCGAAACTGTTACTAACTGTAATACAAACAGTTCAGTTTGTCAGGTACATGCAACACAGATTACAGTGTTTACATCTGTCTGCTTGGGAAAATACCATGTTCTGCATCTGCAATTAAAATGATTGAAGTGGGATGAACAGTTATTTTTAAATGTGTGATCTAAAGATAAACAAAGGGTTTTAAAAGTGTTATATTTATCTTCTCTTATAGTACCAGAGAGAAGCTGAGGAGAATCAACCAGCAACAAAAGCTAAATTTGTTTAAAAAAAAATATATATATATATATATATATATATTTTTTTTTTTTATATCGAAATGGTATCGAAGTATCGATACTTTTCAAGGTATCAAAGTCGAAATTCCAGTATCGTGACAACACTACTACCAGCGCACTTTTGTTAAGATAATTAGTTTACCGTTCGCGGTCGCTATACCGAGGTCGCAGTAATAGTTTACCACTGTTCAGATCACGGCGAAGAATAGACACATCCCAGTGACCTGTGACCTGTGCTAAGGATCTTGGGAAATGTATTCATGTAGTTTTCAACATTTTCACCTTTTTAATTTTAAACCAATGCTGCCATCTACTGACAACAGAAAGTGTTGTCTATCGTCACTTCCGTATACAGCGTCGCCCGAAACCCATTCTAGAGATTCCCACTTTTTACTGGGAATGGGGCGTGGCCGTATTTGGTCCCAGACAATAAAAGTGGCTGCGATTGGTCACTGTGACGTTAGCTGTGTTCTTCATCCATGCACCACCGCTTAGAGGTTTCTTTGGGGGGGGTTGGCAGTTTCACAAACACAGAATGGTAGGAAAGCAGGGTTGTAACTACCGGGCTCTCGGACCCCCGCATGGGCTACTGGTGCGTACATACACATACATACATAGATGCATACATGTACACACACACATTTTAAATACTTTATTTGAATCCACATATTATAACAGAGTACATGTGAATTCAGGATGTAATCAGGTGCAGCCATTACATTTGTCTGAGGGAGAAACATGTAGAGGAGGTAGAGTTTAGGCAGGCATGAGTCAAACCACATAAAGGCAGATAATGATTCTGAGATGCAGATGGACTCGTTGTTCCACAAGAGATAGTTAGCAGTAACTTGAGGCCTGACCTGGTGTCATGGTCTGCGAGTCAGCGGATAGTTTATTTTATAATTGCCGGTGCCCTGGGAGTATTCAGTGGAGGAGGCTTATGAAAGGAAAAAGCTTAGATGTGGCAGATTTGTCAGCAGAAACTGAACAGCGAGGATGGAAAGCTAGGATATCCTTCTAGGGTAGAAGTAGGATGCATCATTATTGGGATAGTTTGGGTTTCCTGGGTAGAGTTTGCGAAACGTGGTAAATTAGTTGTCGGAAGAAGCATTGAAAGTAAGTCAGTGGATTTGGTCGAGGAGAAATAATGTCAGCTGGGGGCCAAAGTAAACAAAGGGTTAAGACTGTTTAACCTGTGATATTGTTATCAGTAATAGTTCTGTTTTCAACGTAAGCCTGTTTTTGGGATTCGAACAACGTTTTTCGAACGGACGTTTGAACCATCGTTTTTAATCATGCAAAAAAGTTGCTCCTAAATGCTTTTTCTTGTTCAGTACTGTCGAGTCTTAGCACACATTTACTCATATAACGTAGCGCATATGCGCACATTGCTGCGATTATTAAGAGTACTGACTACGTCGGGGTGACAGGGGCGACAGTGGCTCGAGAGGTAGAGCAGTCTGGCAATCCGGAGGTTCCCGGTTCGATTCCCGCTCCTCACGGGCAGCGTGTCGATGTGTCCTTGAGCAAGACACTTAACCCCTAATTGCTCCCGATGAGCAGGTTGGCATCTTGCATGGTTGCCTCTGCTGTCGGTGTGTGAATGTGTGAGTGAATGTGTGAGTGAATGGGTAAAATGTGAGTAACAAATTGTAAAGCGCTTTGGATAAAAGCGATATATAAAAAAGCAGCCATTTACCATTTACACTGGTCACGGGAGGCTTCAATAACGTTTGGATGATAATCCATTTTGTGAATACATTTGTTGAAACATCTTTGTTGGCCGACGGCTCCTGCTATCTTAACGTTAGCAAGCTAAAGAGCTGCTCTGCATAGCTTAAATAACGTTGTGCATAACTTACCTGTGTAATGTTAAGAAACTTGTGTTTAGCTGGGAAAGCATCAGTATCACTGCATACACTTGGTTTAATCCAAACGTCCATTCAGAAACGTTGTATTATGAAATAAGATGGGTGATTGAATAGTGACTCACAAACTCTTTTTTGCATGACTAATTCATTTCCTGATATGACGGTGACCCGTCCTCATCTCACTAGACTGTGTTGTTGTGACCTGTGTTCGCGCGTGACTTTCGAATTATTGTAAACACAACATAGTACTGTGGTATTCTGATATATAACGAAACGTAGACCAATCGCAGCCACTCTTATTGTCTGGGACCAAATATGGCCACGCCCCATTCCCAGTAAAAAGTGGGAATCTCTAGAATGTGTTTTGGGTGACGGTGTATACGGAAGTGCCTCTCAAGGTGACTATAGACAACACTTTCTGTTGTCTGTAGATGGCAGCATTGGTTTAAAATTAAAAGGTGAAAATGTTGAAAACTACAATACATTTCCCAAGACCCTTAGCACAGGTCACTGGGATGCGTCTATTCTTCGACGTGATCTGAACAGTGGTAAACTATTAATGCGACCTCAGTATAGCGACCGCGAATGGTAAACTAATTATCTTAACAAAAGTGCGCTGGTAGCGTTACATATGTTGTCTAAAGGGGGACATATGGTACAATTTAAGATTTTAATGATAATCGGCATATAAAGGACAACATAAAGCGTCGTTAATTTGTAAGAAGCCTCAATGAAAACGGCGCAGGGTAAGTAATATTCGATATTGTTATGAAAATGTGATAGAATCCTATAAAAATGTGGACGCATTTGGTCACCGTGACGTTATCACATTCTGATATATATTTTTCGTGTACATTTTTTTTTTTTTTTTAGTATTGATGAGCTCTGACGTTATTGGTACTGCTATCGGTAGTCTAGGAGCGGATTAGCTACGGAGCTAACAGAGTGTACCACTATGAATTGAAAATGGGTGACCCTGATGTAAACAAGACAAACGTATTTCTCTGGTCTGCATCCCCTTAACAATTGTGTGTATTGAGCTGTACTGTATTATACCCATTCTGCAATCTGTTAGTTTCAAGTTTCTTTATTAGTTGTCATACAGAAGTACAGAATACTTTTATACAAAATGCTTCTTTCTGTTTCGCTCCAGAGACTGTGCTAGGCAAAAATAGATAATAAAATAAGTATAGCAAGTATAAAATAGAAGTCAAGTACGTAGACAAAAATGTTCAGTATATACATATATACAATGCTCTATGTAGAGTAGATGTAATTGAGTTACCATACAATATACTATACAGTGCAAAGCAGAAGTGGGATGAGGTACAATTTAGGTACAATATAATTTACAGTAAGGTGTAATGAGGTATGGGTTGTAGTGCAAATTCTTTACTGATAAATATAAAGTGTGCTTAGGTGTACTAAAGTGGTTAAAGTGGGTGCTTCAGTGAGTTGTATGTTTAAAGTGAGTGTGTGCGTGTGGATGTGTGTGCTGTGAGTGCATTTGATGGTTGTTACATAGTGTTATTGTTCGTTGAGCATCCTGATGGCCTGGGTATAGAAGCTTCTTCTGAGTCTTTCTGTGCTTGCCATGAGACTCCTGTATCGCTTGCCTGACCGCAGCAGTTCAAAGAGGCAGTTGTTTGGGTGGCTCGAGTCTTTGATAATTCTCTTAGCCTTGCCCATGCACCGCTGGTTGTAAATGCCCTGGAGAGTGGGAAGCCCCCTCCAATTGTGCGTTCGGCTGAGCGGGCCACTCTCTGTAGTCTGCAACGGTCTTGTGCTGTGCTATTCCCAAACCAGGAGGTGATATTGCCAGTCAGTATGCTCTCTATTGTGCATGAGTAGAAGTTCTTAAGGATCTTCTGACTGAATTGGAACTTCCTTAGGCGTCTGAGGAAGTAGAGGTGTTGCTGTGCCTTCTTCACAACACTGTCAATGTGTGAGGTCCATGTCAAGTCCTCGGATATGTGGACTCTGAGGTACTTAAAACTGTTCACTCTCTCAACCGGTGCCCCGTCTTAGTCTTATTAACTAAAAGATTTTAACAAAATAAAAAGCAGCAGCACTATTGGATAACTGAGTCATGTTTGCTATGCATTTCTTTCTTTAGGGGAGTAGGACATTTGTTTCACAGTTTTAGCATGATGTTTTATAGATGGCTAGGTTAAACACAGGTTTTTGTTTTTAACACATTGGTTGCCAGCCGGATATGACGATTTATCGCTTGGATGCCAGCACGTTAACACTTTGGTCGCCAGGCTTATATTCATAATAAACCATCCCACGCCAGCTCTATTTGTCTATGGAGAAGTTCCCCTTCTTTGCAGGGCTATAACTTTTTAAATTGTATTGCTAAATTGACATTACCATGGCCCATTCAACGTCAAGTATCTATTGTTCAGGGTGTAGCAACGTTATACTTTTTCATTCACATATTCATACTAAAATACGGTCTAAAGTATAAGTATGTTTTATCGTTTTCTGCAGCATTCTCCAGAACGTGATTTATAGCCCTAAATGCATTATATTGATGATCAAATACAGTTTGATAGCGATCGCCGCGAGATAAAAAATGTCAAATGGACGTGCTTCTAGAAGTTACTACTTATCATCTGATGTTGACCGGATGGGGGGGGGCGTCGTTTATAATTCCGTGGCCAACTTTAGATGATTCATCTAGTGGGTGATATGATCATCAGAGCAGTTTATATCAAACACGTTAAAAAAAAAAACGCTGAATCTCACCGTAGCTTCCTCGTAGCGTTGGGCGATGGGCGTGGAGCAGAAATATTCCTATTATGGGATGTAGAAATATGCGATCCATCTCCAGGTTGTATAATAGTATATACGTCCAAATCATGTTGTTTATCGAGTTATTGGTAACGGATTGCTATCCATTGTGTCTAGCTCGAGTCCTGGGACTATTAGCGAGTGATCGGACCGAATTGGAATGAGCACCAGCTTCCGTTTCCTGTTTCCGGTTTGGGCGATCCGCCGATCGGCCACCAGATGGCGCTCTTGAACCGTTGGAGAGTTGAGAGGGGATCAACAGTAGATCTCAAGTCTCCGGGGGAGAAATATTGATATATTGAAATTTTGAAATATTGATCTCAATGACGTGTTACGGCGTCATTGGCAGAATGAGCATGGCGGGGAATGACGAGTTTAGGCGTCCTTGGCAGAGAAAGTGTTAAGCATCCACCAACATAAAAAAATTTAAAAAAGGTGTTTATAACTATTATAAAACCCAGCTCAAAACAGCTCGTTTGGCTGCTCAGACCTTTCCTTAGGATGGTCTTGGGGGCGTGGTCAGATCACGGTTGATTGACAGCTCCCTTTCAGTGCCCTTTGGCAGAATGAGCATGGCGGGGAATGAAGTGGTAAGGCGTTTTTGGCGACCAAAGTGTTAATCAATGGGAGGACAAGCACATTTGCGAGCGATTAAACCATATATATTTTTTTAATCCACTTTTTCTCCTTATTTTTCTATTTTTCTCTCATCCCAATTTCGCCTCGCCAATTCTCCCTTCAATTCTCCCCTCACCTGTCTCGAACGTTGCTAGACTATGCAGTGAGGATGAAGCCTTGCATCACGTGTCCCCTCCGGTACACGAGGAGGCAGCCGTCGCATCTTTTCACCTGTACAGCGCAATCTCTCAGTGGCGAGGAGTAGCACGTGGGAGGCTCAGGCTGCCCCCGTTACTTCCTGATTCTGCTGTACAGGCGCACCAACCGACCTGTAGGAGTCGCTGTCCACAACGTCCAATCCCCACCCACCAGCTTTCCCACCCCTAACACTGCCAATTGTGTTAGTATGAACGACCAGCCAAGCTGGTAGCAACGCAGAGAGCTGGGCTCGATCCCAGCATCTCCTGCGTTAGTGGCGAGCGCCTTGCCCACTGCGCCACTTAGCCGCCCCGCGATTAAACTATATCTTAAATTATGGCTATGTGTCTAATACACCCGTGACTTGCTTGCAGTCAACATGTACGAAGCGGATTGTTTTTTCATCAGTACATTTCCGTTTATACTGTTTTGAATACAAGTATAGTTTTGGAGAGTTCTAGAAAGAAAAAAAGATTCTGCGAAAATAGCCATTTACTGGAATACACAAAACACGTTGTCATTTTCCGGCTGATTTATGAATCGTTTTCAAATAAACGCTAGACTATCGAGTATTTGTGTTCTTATGCACGATACAAAAGCGGGCTGAAAATCATTTATTCGTGCCGTGCCTAACGCCACACACACACAGACGTTGTGAACGCTGTGAAAAACAACTCTGATTAACCCAAAACTGGTAACATAGATTCCTTACCTCAGACCATCAGATGTTCTGCAAAAAGAGGAATGCAATTCCTGATCGCCATTCTAAATATTGATTGTGTTTATTGATCCAACGTTATAGTCCGAAACGCATAATCGAAAGCTGCTCCGAGCCTCGCCAGTGAATCTGGTAACAGACACTGCTTACCAGAGATGGGGAAACCCTGGACCGGAGTTTTTCTCTGATGCACTTTTTCACTCAATCCAATCCAATGATGTGCATTACCATCCGGGAGACGATGGGGGGCGGTATTTGCCCTTTTCGAGCTCAGAGCCATTCCCAATGATAACGTCAGGCTCGACGGATGAAAAATGTATGGATATCGCTAATAAAAGAAATAACGATTAAATAACGAGAAATCTCGTTGTTGGCAACCAATGTGTTAAGAGGGGGGGTTTGATTTGATTTGATTGAAGTTTATTTCAAATATGCAACACAACAAACAAACATCAAGTACAGATATAGCCTTAAGCCGTTCAAATAATAAATGTATACATTTTTTTTTTTAATAATAATCATCTAAAATAACCAATAAGAGTATCGATAAAGTACCGAACCCTTAAGCAGTATCGATAAGAGTAGTAGTATCGATAAAATCCTAACGATACCCATCCCTACTGGTGATATGCTGGCTCTCACTATCTATCTATCTACATGTTGAGTTGTGGTGGCCATTAGGGGCCATGTGGTAGAGTACTGTAGCATCGGCATTGTCAACACTTGGAGCTCACTTGATGGGGCACGGTTCTGTTGAAGTTGGCAATGCTGTGTGTGGGCCATTAATGGCTATGTAATACATTCATAGTGTGTAGATCCATTACTATAAGTATGCATAGGTATGTTAGACCTTCTTTTGGCAATAGGATTGGGTTTCTTCATTGAGCGCTTATCCTTATCATTAACATATTAATTGCCAAAAACGAGAATTCTCGCTTCTGTGCGCCAACAGTTCAGTGCCAAAAAAACGACTATTCTTGTTTCTGGGTAGTTTTTCCTTTTTTTCGATTTTAATACCCTATTCAATCTCAGGGTGCTGTGTGTTGGCTGAAAAATGCATAGTGGGAATCTGAAGGTGCAGTACCGGCTGCATCCTACCAGACGGCGGTATCGAGCTACATTTCTAACATAACATTGTAACATAGGATTTAATTTTTTGTTCTCTGGGAGGCGCACAGTTCAGCCGGTTACATCGAAGCCCGTCAACTATGCTTGATCCGTATGTTATGGTCGTTTATAACGTCGAGCAAATGGGGATTGGATCTACCAGATGGCGATTTGGATTACTTTCGGCCAAAGGTAAGAGCGATTTGACGTCAATCCTAGCTTGATCCTGCAATGCTTTCAAAGCGATCGGGCTGGTAACCGTGTTTAGTGTTCAATGCGAATGCCGTTACTGACGCTCGAACAATCAGAAACGACCCCCCCCCCTTTCATGCATTCATGATGGAACATAATACCGATAATGTGGATTTGAATCCGGAACAATAGCGGGTTCAGGCGAGGAACGCTAGCGTCTACAATGTAATAGACGTGTAGGACTATAACTCAGCATTTCATGGATTACAATAGGCCGCTCTAAAACCATACTTATATTCACCACGGTATAACACGGGAACGTATGGATGGACGTTTTTTCTCTTTTTTGCATCTTGACCGGAAGAAACCCAGTGTCAAATGACTATAGTACTGTATCCATAGCTATAATATAGAATATGGTTATAGCTCTACAAACAAGGTGATCGATTACATGGGTCTAATGGTTGGCATGAGGCGATAACTTCCCGCAAGAGGCGTGGCACCCAAAGTGTTAAGGCACTAGTATCTTGTGATTTATTATAAAATACTCACACATTGAAAAATCGGGTTAATCATCCCAAATCGCGTCGGTATGACTGCTTTGCTTTTGCGATTTCGGCCCCCGGATTGTTTCAGAGGTGCGGTCATGTATCATTATTTGAAGTGAGAGCCTTTACAGGGAACGATACAGTCACCTGCATGAAGAGAAGTGTGTGTGTGATCCAGTGTCTCTGTGATGTGTGAGGAAATGATGACAGATCACGGCGAGATGGGAGGCTAAAACCCCCGCCAGTCATCTGCATCACTAGGCCGCCCGACCTGTCACTCAGACGGCAGCCCGACGCTGCCACAGAGCGGTCCAACCAGAACTAACTGCTGCCTCTCCGCCAGCCTGAGCGTCGCCGCTCTCCAGCGGTCGCCAGGGGCCACGTCTCACTTGAACCCATCCACGTTAAACTCCACATCACTAATCTCACACAGTTTGACTGTCACATCACTTCTGTCTCTTTCTCCACCCCCCCCCCTCTCCCTTCCTCCTCCTCCTCCTCTTCTTACCCCTCCTGCCCCCCACGGTTCCCCTGGTGGAGGGGAGCGGAACAGACAGAGACAGCGGGGTCTAATTGAGACATGAGCGGCTGGGTCACTCTCCTCATACCTCCCCCTCCTCCCCTCCCTCCTACAAGATGAGAATTGAATTAGCCGGCCTGATGGCTCCATCAGCACAGATGTAAAGGCCACTGGTTGAAGATGAACAGACGTGGACAGACGGGGCTAAATTGCTAGAGGGTGAGAGGGTGAGAGGGTGAGAGAGAGAGGGAGGGAGGGAGGGAGGGAGAGAGGGAGGGAGAGAGGGAGGGAGAGAGAGAGGGAGAGAGAGAGGGAGAGAGAGAGAGAGAGGGAGAGAGAGGGAGAGAGGGAGAGAGAGGGAGAGAGAGGGAGAGGGAGGGAGAGGGAGAGAGAGAGAGAGAGAGAGAGACTTAGAAGTGGACCAGCCGAGTGAGGCGTTGAGTCCGAGGAGAGGGGGAGAAATGGAATAGGGAGGGTGTTGTCAAATGTTCCGCTGCCTGACACGTGATGAGGTCTGATTAGGCGTATTTGATTGGCTAATTAGTGGCGCTCTGATACTACTTTGACATGGGTCATCAGAATTTGACTCTGAACTCGTCTGAATGATATTAAAGCCAAGAGTCCTTACCAAATGACAGGGGTATTATTATCAAAGAGGGTTTCTATTCTAATACAAAGAGGACTGACTTTCGTTTTGCCAGCAGAGGGCGCTCGAAGAACAGTGAGCGTAGAATGAATTGCGGTCAATGGGAGAATTTCACAAAATAACAGTTCATGACTAACTAAGACAGTTTTGGGGGATACTATTTAATTTATCTAAAGAATGTTTATATAGATGGCAAAGTCATCAAATTCATTTGAAATGTAGTGTATTCTCTTGAGAAATAGCATTTATTTTATACAAGATAACGTGATAAGACAATGACGTGTGCTCTACTAAACTGATTTACTGCATGCTTTTAAGACATGTGTACAATAAAGGCAATACCTTTAACTCATTCTCTGCCATGCTGGCCGCGCATCCTGCGATCAGTAGGCCGGCTTGTCGCGATAATTCATGATCTTTGCGGAGCTATTTGTATATTCTATATTATAGCTATGGGGAAAATGGTATGGCTCATTTGACAAACTATTTGCAGTACAGCATGTAAAAAGGCGTTTGTTTCTACACACTGTAATTTGTAGTTTATTACATGCTGAACATCGCCCATTTCCAAAAGAATCCAGTATTTTTCCATAGATCGTAATGGAATGGAATAATTGCAATGATCCCATCACTTTGTTTACTGGACACTAGGTTTTGAGGCAGCGGATCTGCTTGCGATTGCTTTGGAAGAGCCCCTCCCCCACAGCACGAGTCAGGACAGAAAGGGATCATTGACACACTGTCTGAACTGCGTAATTTTTTTCCGTAGCCTCTGTGAGCGAAGACGCTCTTTGATTGCAGCGAAGAAGAAAAAGACCCTCTCCGATTGGCTAACTCTAAGCATAACCACGTCGAAGAATGCCTAAGCATAACCACTTCGAAAGAATACCTAAGCATAACCACTTCGAAAGAATGCCTAAGCATTAGTGTTGTCAAAAATATTGATGTTTCAATACTCATTTCCCGCGATATTGATATTTAATTATTCATACAAATAAAATGTATAAGGAAGTTGCATTGTTCATTTCAATACCTGTAATAGTACAGTAGTCCACACACACACACACACACACGTGTGCATTCAGTTAAGTTGGAATATGACTGTAATACAAATAGTTCAGTTTGTCAGGTACATGCAACACAGATTACAGTGTTTACATCTGTCTGCTTGAGAAAATACCATGTTCTGCAATAAAAATTGTTGAAGTGAGATGAACAGACTGAACTTTATTTTATTAGATAAAACATGTTGACAAAGTTTTACTTTGCAGTTGAAAAAAGGTAATAAATATGTCATATATGTTATGATGAATTGAAAATGGAGGACCCTGATGTAAACAAGACAAAAGTCTTTCTCTGGTCTGCAATCCCCTTAACCCTTTATCTGCCGGAGATTATTCTCATCTTAATCCCTTCTCTGCCAGTACTGTAAATCTATGGAGATGTTCCCCTTCTTTTCAGGGCTATAACTTTTTAAATTGTATTGCTAAATTGACATTACTATGGCCCATTCAACATCAAGTATCTATCGTTTAGGATGTAGCAACGTTCTACTTTTTCATTCACACATTCATACTAAAATACGGTCTAAAGTATAAATATGTTTTTATCGTTTTCTGCAGCATTCCATAGAACATGAGTTATAGCCATAAATACATATATTAGATCATCAAATGTTGCTGGTCGATTCTCCTCACCTTCTCTCTGGTATTATAAGAGAAGAGAAATATAACACTTTTAAAACCCTTTGTTTTAGGGCTGGGCGATATGGCCCAAAAATTAAATCTGCGATTTTTTTTTTTAAATCCGATTTACGAGTTTAATAGATCTTTTTTTCTTGAAAACTAGAAATCATTCAAATAACATTTTGTTTTTATTTGACACAAAAAAAATCAAACCAAAACCTAACTTTCACCAATCTTCATTTAAAAAAAATATATAATAATAAAACTAAAGGTTACTCTTGATCAAACAAAGATGAATAGTGCAATAACTTGCTTTTTCACCAAACTTCACTTAAAACAAATAAAAGGTGCCTCTTGATCATCAAACAAGAATGAATTTCCCTATTGGGATTAATAAAGTGCAAATCTAACTTTCACCAAAATAAAAGGTGACTCTTGAAAAAAAAAATATATATATATTTTTTGAAAATCGATATTGCAGAAAGTATCGATATTGCGGGAAATTTGTATTGAAACTTTTAAATATTCAGAATCGATATGTATCGAAAAATCGATATTTTTGACAACACTAGTACAAGGCGGAAGAGACCCTTCGGAGCTAAACCAATCAGAGAGGGTATTTTCTTCTTCGCCTAGCCAATCAGAGAGCGTCTTCGCAAACAGTTCCTCTTTACTAGCTTCTGTAATAATGTTAGTATTCATCCATGAGGCTGTTCTTCTCTGTTAGTTTCTGTAATAATGTTAGTATTCATCCATGAGGCAGTTCCTCTCTACTAGCTTCTGTAATAATGTTAGTATTCATCCATGAGGCTGTTCCTCTCTACTAGCTTCTGTAATAATGTTAGTATTCATCCATGAGGCTGTTCCTCTCTATTAGCTTCTGTAATAATGTTAGTATTCATCAATGAGGCTGTTCTTCTTTGTTAGTTTCTGTAATAATGTTAGTATTCATCCATGAGACTGTTCCTCTCTGTTAGTTTCTGTAATAATGTTAGTATTCATCCATGAGGCTGTTCCTCTCTGTTAGTTTCTGTAATAATGTTAGTATTCATCCATGAGACTGTTCCTCTCTGTTCGTTTCTGTAATAATGTTAGTATTCATCCATGAGGCTGTTCCTCTCTGTTAGTTTCTGTAATAATGTTAGTATTCATCCATGAGGCTGTTCCTCTCTGTTAGTTTCTGTAATAATGTTAGTATTCATCCATGAGGCTGTTCCTCTGTTAGTTTCTGTAATAATGTTAGTATTCATCCATGAGACTGTTCCTCTCTGTTAGTTTCTGTAATAATGTTAGTATTCATCCATGAGGCTGTTCCTCTCTGTTAGTTTCTGTAATAATGTTAGTATTCATCCATGAGGCTATTCCTCTGTTAGTTTCTGTAATAATGTTAGTAATATTCATCCATGAGGCTGTTCCTCTCTACTAGCTTCTGTAATAATGTTAGTATTCATCCATGAGGCTGTTCCTCTCTACTAGCTTCTGTAATAATGTTAGTATTCATCCATGAGGCTGTTCCTCTCTGTTAGCTTCTGTAATAATGTTAGTATTCATCCATGAGGCTGTTCCTCTCTGTTAGCTTCTGTAATAATGTTAGTATTCATCCATGAGGCTGTTCCTCTCTTGTTAGTTTCTGTAATAATGTTAGTATTCATCCATGAGGCTGTTCCTCTGTTAGTTTCTGTAATAATGTTAGTATTCATCCATGAGGCTGTTCCTCTCTACTAGCTTCTGTAATAATGTTAGTATTCATCAATGAGGCTGTTCCTCTCTGTTAGTTTCTGTAATAATGTTAGTATTCATCCATGAGGCTGTTCCTCTCTGTTAGTTTCTGTAATAATGTTAGTATTCATCCATGAGACTGTTCCTCTCTGTTCGTTTCTGTAATAATGTTAGTATTCATCCATGAGGCTGTTCCTCTCTGTTAGTTTCTGTAATAATGTTAGTATTCATCCATGAGGCTGTTCCTCTCTGTTAGTTTCTGTAATAATGTTAGTATTCATCCATGAGGCTGTTCCTCTGTTAGTTTCTGTAATAATGTTAGTATTCATCCATGAGGCTGTTCCTCTCTACTAGCTTCTGTAATAATGTTAGTATTCATCAATGAGGCTGTTCCTCTCTGTTAGCTTCTGTAATAATGTTAGTATTCATCAATGAGGCTGTTCCTCTCTGTTAGTTTCTGTAATAATGTTAGTATTCATCCATGAGACTGTTCCTCTCTACTAGCTTCTGTAATAATGTTAGTATTCATCCATGAGGCTGTTCCTCTCTACTAGCTTCTGTAATAATGTTAGTATTCATCCATGAGGCTGTTCCTCTCTACTAGCTTCTGTAATAATGTTAGTATTCATCCATGAGGCTGTTCCTCTCTGTTAGTTTCTGTAATAATGTTAGTAATCATCCATGAGACTGTTCCTCTCTATTAGCTTCTGTAATAATGTTAGTATTCATCCATGAGGCTGTTCCTCTCTGTTAGTTTCTGTAATAATGTTAGTATTCATCCATGAGGCTGTTCCTCTCTGTTAGTTTCTGTAATAATGTTAGTATTCATCCATGAGGCTGTTCTTCTCTGTTAGTTTCTGTAATAATGTTAGTATTCATCCATGAGGCTGTTCCTCTCTGTTAGCTTCTGTAATAATGTTAGTATTCGTCCATGAGACTGTTCCTCTCTACTAGCTTCTGTAATAATGTTAGTATTCATCCATGAGGCTGTTCCTCTCTGTTAGTTTCTGTAATAATGTTAGTATTCATCCATGAGGCTGTTCTTCTCTGTTAGTTTCTGTAATAATGTTAGTATTCATCCATGAGACTGTTCCTCTCTGTTAGTTTCTGTAATAATGTTAGTATTCATCCATGAGGCTGTTCCTCTCTGTTAGTTTCTGTAATAATGTTAGTATTCATCCATGAGGCTGTTCCTCTCTACTAGCTTCTGTAATAATGTTAGTATTCATCCATGAGGCTGTTCCTCTCTACTAGCTTCTGTAATAATGTTAGTATTCATCCACGAGGCTGTTCCTCTCTGTTAGTTTCTGTAATAATGTTAGTATTCATCCATGGGGCTGTTCCTCTCTGTTAGTTTCTGTAATAATGTTAGTATTCATCCATGAGGCTGTTCTTCTGTTAGTTTCTGTAATAATGTTAGTATTCATCCATGAGGCTGTTCTTCTCTGTTAGTTTCTGTAATAATGTTAGTATTCATCCATGAGACTGTTCCTCTCTGTTAGCTTCTGTAATAATGTTAGTATTCATCCATGAGGCTGTTCCTCTCTGTTAGCTTCTGTAATAATGTTAGTATTCATCCATGAGGCTGTTCCTCTCTGTTAGCTTCTGTAATAATGTTAGTATTCATCCATGAGGCTGTTCCTCTCTAATAGTTTCTGTAATAATGTTAGTATTCATCCATGAGACTGTTCCTCTCTGTTAGCCTCTGTAATGTTAAAGCATCTTGTGTGCCGCTACCGCGGACCCTGAGGATAACCTGCTGCTGGCTATACAGAATCAGTATAACTTCCACTGGGGCAGGGGGAATCAGCTGATCAACAGTTGATGGATTCAAGCAGTGTCATAAACACAGACCTAATCAGGTGAGACCATAGGCATTGGTTAGCTACTGCTGCGTGGATGTGCCAGGAAGAAATATTTTCATTAAAGCGATTACTTTTTGATCACTGTATTCATCTTTTTAAAGGAATGTTAAGTGTGAACGAGTCTGATGTGTTTCTAACAAATTTCTGTGTGTGTCCCTACAGTTGATCATGGGCTTGGGTACCCAGGGGGCAGAGAAGAAGAGCGCGGCATCCATCGCCTGCTTCCTGGCGGCTAACGGAGCAGACCTGACCATTCGCAACAAAAAGGGCCAGTCCCCTCTGGATCTTTGTCCTGACCCCAGCCTCTGTAAGGCTCTGGCCAAGTGCCACAAGGAGAAGACCAGGTAAACAAACCAGAGTGCCACCAATATCTATATTTTGTGCCAGTATTCAATATCTTGATATTCCAACATTTTAAAGCCTCTGAAAACTTTAAAACCTAAAAATGTTAAAATGTATATATTATATCAAACTTGAGTGTCATATTAAGCATCCACCAACATAAAAAAAAATTAAAAAAGGTGTTTATAACTATTATAAAACCCAGCTCAAAACAGCTTGTTTGGCTGCTCAGACCTTTCCTTAGGATGGTCTTGGGGGTGTGGTCAGATCACGGTTGATTGACAGCTCTCTTTCAGTGCCATTATTTTCCATTTAAAAACATTTAGCTGCCATGGAATAAACTACCAAATCGATGTACCCTACTAAGTTAGAAAGCGTGACTACGGTAATCAACTAACTAGCAAACTAGGTTAGACTAATAGACCACCCAAATCTATGTTGTAGCATTTTCCATCCACTTACATGAAATGGTTAGCATTAGCTTTGCTGCACTTTTAGTTAGTTTAACACAGTAGCTTTCAAACCACGCCAGGCTAATTTGAATTCTCAATCTAGCTAAAAGCAAAGAAAAGTGCAGTGCATTGTTTCCCCCTTGGGGGAGACGATTGGAAGCTTGGCAAGATGGCCCACATCAATCATCTTTCTCATTGGTGCAGGAGATGACGCAGAATATATTTATGTAATAAGATTCCTTGTTTAGCCGCGCCTAACTGCAACGCAGTGATGTGGGAAGGGAGAGAGACTTATTCTAAAGAGTTACATAGCTATTTTCAATGTTCTTGTACTTTTTAAGTGTTTCCTATAAGATCCCAAATTACACAATTAAATGCCAATCAGGGATTTACTTTGCCAGGGGCTTTAAAGCTAGACAGTGACATGAACAGATTCCTGCCTTAAATGAAGAATTAATGTACTGTTCTTAATTTTTTTGTACACAATCAAATTAATGAATGAATAAATACATACATAAGAAAATCCAAATGCTAAAAAAAGAAAGTGCACTGAGATCTGCTGTCTAGTTTGAGTAGAAAACAAACAGACCAGAATGTCCTTCCAACACCCATAATTGACAGGATGATTGTCCCCTTATTAAATATTGCATATCAGCCTGTTAACTCTCTGGGAGCTCTCGAAAGAACATTGTGCCCCCCCCACGATATATATATATATATATATATATATATATCAATTTAACCTAACCAAGCCTTTATACACACTGGATGGGTGTGCTACTACAGTACTCACCGGTATAAAGTAAATGTCTAGCCTAGGTCTGGGCCATATGGAAAAGATAAATACCCCAATGTTCACAAAGGCTTTTTTTTGACAGTGATACATATATCCGCTCAAGTATGGAAAATCACAATTAAATGTTTGATGATATTGGACTGCATGATAATGGGACATGTGATAATCAATATATCTGAAAAAATTAAATAAACTACTAACCTAGTATTTTACTAGTATGCACTCTGCTACTAAGGAATCTACCTTGCCTATATTATTACCTACAATGCTAATATGCACTCAAGTCTGTAGGACTCAGTTCAACACTGTTTGACGAACAATCTTACTTTACCCTTAGCTGCCAGAGTTGTACCCTTCCTATTATTATTATGTTGTGGACTTGTACAGCACTTTGGTCAACTTTGTTGTTTTAAATGTGCTCTATAAATAAAGTGGATTGTATTCCTGCTGACTTGCTGTACAGAACTTGCAAGTTGCGATATAAGTGTCAGCTAAATGTAAATGTGTGATACAGTATCAAAATGAAACTGTACTTTTCAAATGACATCCTCCGATATGTCAGAAATCATTGGGTGAGAATTCTTGAACACTTAAATTTAGCTTTCTTTTCCCCACATTCATTTTTCGGACCAAAAAAACCGCTTACTTATCACAAGTAAAAAAGAAAATAATAATAATAAAAAAAAATTGTTTAACTATACGATAACGCACATAGACAATGAACAATGTCGATGCGTCACCCGGCCTCAACCAGTGCAACACCACGAAGAGAAACCATCACACTGTCTCAGAGAAAACATCCAACGTTTTCCAGAAACTTTCCCCTGTGGAGCTTCATTTTATCACTCAGCCCCTTCCTTCCTCCCTCCCTCCACGTCCGTCCCCTTTGTCTCTATCAATATGCCGTGCGGCCTCTCCCTCTCTCCCACACTGACACTGTGTCCTTCAGCGGTCAGGTGGGCTCCCGCAGCCCGTCTCTGAGCAGCAACATGGAGTCGCTGGAGGAGTGCATGGTGTGTTCGGACATGAAGAGGGACACCCTGTTCGGGCCCTGCGGCCACATCGCCACCTGCTCCCTCTGCTCGCCGCGCGTCAAGAAGTGTCTCATCTGTAAGGACCAGGTCCAGTCCAGAACCAAGGTATCGGAGGAAAAGGTTTACATGTTTACAGTGTTTACCGTTTTTAGATGCCAAGCACCTCTACCACATTCAGTCATTCAGTCACTCACTCGCGGGGCGACAGTGGCTCGGGAGGTGGAGCAGTCGTCTGGTAATCCGGAGCTTCCCGGTTTGATTCCCGCTCCTCCCGGGGCAGCGTGTGGAATGGCTGCATTTTTATATAGCGCTTTTATCCAAAGCTCTTTACAATTTGTTCCTCACATTTTACCCATTCACTCACACATTCACACACCGATGGCAGAGGCAACCATGCAAGGTGCCAACCTGCTTATCGGGAGCAATTAGGGGTTAAGTGTCTTGAGCAGGACATTTAACCCCTAACTGCTCCCGGTGAGCAGGTTGGCACCTTGCATGGTTGCCTCCGCCGTCGGTGTGTGAATGTGTGAGTGAATGGGTCAAATGTGAGGAACAAATTGTAAAGCACTTTGGATAAAAGCGCTATATAAATGCACCATTTACCACTCTTGGCTAGCCACTCTGCCCCCTAGTGGTGGCTCACAGGCAGTGCACTTTGTGTAAGACCAGTTGGCTTCACATGTATGACACTGTGTCCTTGTTATAAGAGGAGAATGGGTGGTCCACTCCGCCTCAGTGTTTCTTCTTTATTGAGACAGAAGACTTGAGAGGGAGACAGGGGTCTTAACCGCTAAACCATCTCTGGGGACACGCGGTAGTACTATAGAGTACTTTTTATAAATGTTATTTAGTTGGGAGCCAGAAACGTGTGAGAGCTGTGGGTTCCGTTCAGTCTTTGACATTTTCACTGTTGTCTCGCTGCCTCAACACACAGATCGAGGAGTGTGTCGTTTGCTCCGACAAGAAGGCGTCCGTGCTGTTCCAGCCCTGCGGTCACATGTGCGCTTGTGAGAGTAAGTCCCGCCCCCCTTCCCCTCAGCATCATGACCATGACTTTCTCAGTCGTCCCGTCTACTGCCTCAGGTCAAGTTAGCTGCCCCAGAAATAGTTTGGCCCTAGTTGTCCTGTGGAAGGTTATTATAGATGAAGAAATAATGTTATTGGCGGATATGTTTATTGAGACTGGGGTGTCTACATGCGAGTCAATTGCCTTCAAAAAGTATTGTGTTTGTTTTAGACAATACCGATTTTGAAACACCTTAAATCTCGCTCCTGGCAAATGCGCCAAATATATTAATTTTTTTTTTAAATGTGATAAAAAAAACGGAATTGAAGCTAGAAAACCCACTCTGAGAATGAACTAATACATTGATTGAAAAGCAAAGCAAATGAAAAGGTGAAGCAAGGAAGGCATAGTAACCCTGTTCCTCCCGCCCCTCCCTCCAGACTGTGCCAGCCTCATGAAGAAGTGCGTACAGTGCCGGGCGGTGGTGGAACAGCGCACCCCGTTCGTACTGTGCTGTGGAGGGAAAGGTATGGAGGATGATGATGATGATGCCGCTGATGATGATGATGATGATGATGATGATGATGATGATGACATTAGTGAGTGAATCTTCCACACGTTCCCTTTTAATTCCCTCGTTTTCTATTTTCTCTCTTTCCTCTTACGTTTCCTGCTCACGCCTCACTTCTCAAATCATTCGGTTAATGCTTTTAGAGTTTTGTTTTTGTTTCCTTTGCTTTGCTGCTGTCTCGCTCATGCATAACATTTTTCTGTTGTCATTGTTTGATATGTGTTGTTGAGCGTTTGCCCTACATACACACGGGCACACGGGCACCTCCTTGAGGTCATGAGGGGGTTTGTTAGCCTAGTCTCCTCTCCAGAGAAAGACGAGAACTTATGTTCTTGTAATGCTGCGTTCAGATACACCGCAGAGGGAATTATTAACGTCCGTTTAATAGTTGATAACAAGCAAGACTGGTGTGAAGGCATGATGGAGTATTTGGTCTCAACGTTTCTGTTATTTGACACAAATGGGACTATTTCTAAAAGTACCGGTAACTTGTTTAATATCTATAGGCCACAGAACATTCACTAGTCTTATTTCATATTGTGATGATATGCCCTCATCTGCTCCGTCACGGCAGGCCAATTTCTCCTTAAAGCTGTGAAACATTTTCAGCCACGCCACCTAGAGTGAAGCTGTAGCGTGCCGCCTACTGTAGAGTGAAACATTTTCTTTCCAATGACTTTGCATTGTATTTGTACCGACTGTTCTGGAGTGTTTTAATTATTATCGCATTCAATTGGAACATGTCATTCCTCCAACACAAGGCACTACTGAAGAACGCATGCGCTACAATTTGACTGTAATGGACGATGACCTCACGTATATTTTAAATTCTGAATTGGCCTCCAACGGAGGAAGGATTTTGAGTTGCACATCTTTCATCACAAACCTCTTCTGTCTTCCTCTGGCCACTGACCTATCATTTGACAACCATGCAGAATAGACATTTTGATTTCATATTCATTCTAATTGTGTGCTATTCAAAAAAGAAATGAAAAACTCATCTGAAAGATAATATTTTGTGCCAGATTATAACACCACTATAAACCGCAGGGCATTCAGAGAAGCTCTGGTAGCTTTTGGGTTATGATGATACGTGTTAATTAACAGCTGAGGTAATATGAAAATCAATTCAAACATATTGCCGCCTTAAGTAGCGTCCCTTGGTGCACTGGAGGGGATGAATGAGGATGTAATGAATTAATTTTTATTTTCACATTGATTTTTTTGTTACACACAAAATGGATTTACTCATAGGTTAAATAAACAGAAATCCTTCACTGAATGAATCACCCATTGGCGGATATCCCAAAGATGAAAAAAAAAAAAAAAAGCCTAGTTTTTCCAGTTTCATGGGATTTCTATTTATTCTATTTCTATTTACATTCTCCTAGTTAAAGAGTGATGCTGTGAATATGCCTGTTAGTTTAGAAATATAAGGTGTATTTAATTTATATGTGTGTGTTTTTGGTTGCGTTCACCATCTGTCCACAATCTTCTATCACCCCTTGTTTACTAGTGCAGTTGTTGTGCTTTCTGTATTTTATGTTGAGTTAAAAGGGAAACTGTTGTAAATTCACTGACATCGTGTATTTTCAGGATTTACTTTTCCAAAAGGTCTCGCTGTGTGTCAGTATGTTGACACACACACTCTCAACACACAGACCTGAAGCAGAAGCTAATACAAATCTCACTCTGTTGAGTACACACAAACACACACTCTTAACACAAGGGGCAGCATCGAAAGTGTCTCTCCCCTCCCTTCATCCCAGTGGCGGTGCCAGTTAGAGACGGCACTGAGAACATGAACGTAGTAGCAGTAGTGTTACGCCAGGATTCATAATTCAGCATGGTTGTTTTTAGCGCCCCGAGGCCTATGTGTCTTATTAGGCCTCCATAATGCTCCTCTAACCCAGAAACCACAGCCATTAACCCTGTGTCTCGTGCTAAAGGGCTGGCCGCTAGCAGAAATAAAAAAGCAATTGGTTGCAGCTAAAAGCTTTTTTCTTTTTTTTAATCTATTCTGCAGAAGACTCTTTCTCCCTTTTACTTCTATCTCTGATCTGTTTTTTTCTGACTTGCTAGTCTCCTCTAGCTGTCCTCTCTGAGCCTCCCCTTGAGAGCCAGTAGTGAGTAGTCCGTGCTCCTCAGGCCACCTGTTGAGCTGGCGAGGAGGGCTCCTGCTATAACAATGTGACTGGTTATTCTCAGCAGGGAGCACTAACTCTATGGCAGGGGGATCGCAGGATCTTCTCCAGCCCAACAACCTGGTGCTAAGTTGGTGTAAGTATACTTCCATCCTCCCCCTCCCTAGTCATGTAGTATTAACTCATTCAGCGCCGGGGATTAGACGGGTCCCGTTGTAGCTATGCCACACTTTAAAGATAAGAGTGCGTCACCTTGTTTGTAGAGCTATATCTATATTCTAGCTATGGGGACAATACTATGGTCATTTGACATTGACTTTCTTCCGTCCAAGATGCAAAAAGAGATAATTTCCCCATGCATACGTTCGCGCGTTATCCCGTGGTGAATATAAGTATAATTTCAGAGTGGTCTGGGGTAATTCCCAAAAGGCTGAGTTATAGCCTTATACGTGAATTCTACTATAAACATTGGCGTTTCTTGCCTGGACACACTACTATTCCCAAATCAAATGTATATAATAGGTATTATGTTTCATCATGAATGCATGAAAGGGGGTGGGGTTCTGATTATTTGATTGCCAGTAACGGCATTCGTATTGAACACAAAAACGCTGATCAGCTGGATCGGTATACAAATATTGCACGATCAAGCTAGAATTGACGTCAGATAGTCCTTACCTGTGATCGGGAGTATTCCAAAAATAATATTCCAATTGTTTGATCGCCATCTGGTCCATCTGATGTCCATCTGGTCCACGACATAACCCACCACAACATATGGATCGGGGGCATTTGACGCGCTTCAATGCAATTGGGACAGCCGCTCGACTCGAAAACTGCGCCCGGAGACATTTGAGTGTAACACAGGATCTGGAACGCGGTTTACTGCACTCTCGATACTGCCACCTGGGAGGATCTGGTCGGTACTGCACCCTCGGGGTCGCAGTATGCCTTCTAACGGCAACATACGGGTCCCTGACATTGAATAGAATATTAAAATCGGGGGGAAAAAAGGAAAAACTATCAAATAACGAGTATACTCGTTGTTGGTGTTCAAAGAATGGCTCCCAATAACGAGTATAATCGTTGTTGGTGGGGAATGATTTAAGAGTCTCGCCCTAGCACAGTGCTGCCCCCCCCCTCTTAAACCCACCCTTTTTTCTTTCAGTCATATATATATTCACACCCTCAACACTAGATCCTGATATACATGTGATGCACACGCCAAGAAACGCACAGGCGCTCTGCATTCAGACAGATCTTGGCTGGACAGCCTGTCGCCAACAGGGCCCTGGTCCAGCTAATTCTTGTTGAGTGCTTGGGTAATCTATTCAGGCTAATTTACCCTCAACGTGTGCATCCTGTCGACCGTGCTGCAGTGCCAAGAGTAGAAGGGGCCGGCCCATGCCAATTTATGTTTTAATTTAGTTTAGCCAGTCAATTAACTTCAAGGTAGAAGAGTGAGTTCTCAAGCCAAGGTAGAATGCTGATGAGGCAGTCACTGAAGGGAATGCCAAGCAGGAGAGGTTTTAGTGCATGTTTTTTTTATGACAACACCTAATTCAGATAGAACTGTTGAGCCTGAGGGCGGCCGGGTGGCGCAGTGGGCAAGGCGCTCGCCACCAACACAGGAGATACTGGTATCGAGCCCAGCTCTCTGCGTTGCTTCCGGCTTGGCCGGCCGTCGTACTAACACAATTGGCAGTGTGGGAAAGCCGGTGGGTGGGAAAGCCGGTGGGTGGGTCCTGGTCGTTGTAAACAGCGACTCCTACAGTTCGGTGGGGGCGCCTGCTCAGCGAGGAAAAGTGAGAGTCCACGCTGCCAGGTGAAAAGAAGCGGTTGATTGGCTACACATGTGTCGGAGGAAGCATGTGATAGCCTCCACTCTCCCAGACCGACCGTAGGGGGTAGGTGCACAGCGACCAGGAAGGGGATTGGGAATTGGCATAACGACTAACATTGGGATGGGAGAAAAACGGAGGAAAAGGGAAGGGGGGGGGGGGTTTAAAAGAACTGTTGAGCCTGGTTCAGAAAGGTAGAGAGAGCGCTTCACAGAGAGCATCACACAACAAAGAGGAGGTTTAATATGATTATCTTTTCATCATCTCTCTCTCTCCAGTTTTGTTTCCTTCCATCTTCTCAACATGCGTGTGTTGTCTTTTGTTGTGTTTTGTTTCGTTGTGTTGTGGTCCCAACAGCCAGTGGAAATATCCCGGGCCTTCAGAGGGACAAAGACAACACTAACGTCAACGCTGACGTCCAGAAGCTTCAGCAGCAGCTCCAGGACATCAAGGAGCAGGTCAGAGCATCACCGCACATCATGAGGCCATACGTCTCTGTTTCAGCCCAGGCTAAACTGGTGATACCAAATAATGATCCCAATACATTATTTAAAACTTGAAATAAAAATTGTTTGCCACAACAATCAACAAGTTGTAATGGTTTTGAATCCGTCCCTCCCCAGACCATGTGTCCGGTGTGCCTGGACCGTCTGAAGAACATGATCTTCATGTGCGGCCATGGAACCTGCCAGCTGTGCGGGGACCGCATGAGCGAGTGCCCCATCTGCCGCAAGGCCATTGAGCGCCGCATCCTCCTCTACTAGATCCCTAGATCTCTGCCTACACCAAGCCCTGACCCATCAGCCTACACCATCAGCCTACACCAAGCCATAACCCATCAGCCTACACCAAGCCCTAACCCATCAGCCTACACCAAGCCATAACCCATCAGCCTACACCAAGCTCTAACCCATCAGCCTACACCTACTGTAGCCCTGACCCATCAGCCTACACCAAGCCCTAAGCCCTGACCCATCAGCCTACACCAAGCCCTAAGCCCTGACCCATAAGCCTACACCAAGCCCTGACCCATCAGCCTACACCAAGCCCTAACCCATCAGCCTACACCAAGCCCTGACCCATCAGCCTACACCAAGCCCTAACCATCAGCCTACACCAAGCCCTGACCCATCAGCCTACACCAAGCCCTAACCCATCAGCCTACACCAAGCCCTGACCCATCAGCCTACACCAAGCCCTGACCCATCAGCCTACACCAAGCCCTGACCCATCAGCCTACACCAAGCCTATCTACATCCCCACAACCACACCACCTGCTGCTCTCCTCTGCTCCCATGTCTGCCAGCCAAGGGTGCCCATAAATGTCTTACAACACACTTAAGAAAAGAGACTCTTAAGCACTATGATTGTGTACTGTAGCAGTGGTCAGCCCAATATAATCTAAATTTAAATGTTATAATGGTGCTTTGAGCGCCAGACAGGCTAAACCCGTCAATAAATTAAATAAGCAAAATTAAAGCTTACTGTCAATACCGGTTAGCTCTTGGTAACCTCCACTACAAAAGATTTGCATGTGATATGGTTTAAATAAGAGGCAGGCAAACAGTATTTAGTGAAATGATATATGCTGTATTCAATAATTAAGTGCAAAACGGATACATAGAACACAAGTGAAAAATGGCAATATCATATCATTTCACTAAATGCAGTTTGCCTGCCTCTTATTTAAACCTTATCACATGCACATTTTTTGTAGTGGAGGTTACCAAGAGGCTAACTGGTATTGACGGTAAGCTTTAATTTTGCTCATTTAATATGAAGGTCTTCTCTTCATGGTCTCTTCACTGGTGTCTTCTCTTCAATGGTGATGCAGGGATCTCTGATCGGTCATATCATGCCACTGGATACATGAGAACTCTGTTACTGATTCCTCCAAATCTACTTGTTAATGTTGCTTTCTTTGTTTCCTTAACTCAAGTTTGGTCTCTGTCTTTTTCTTGCTCTCCACTCTGCTTACTTGCTCTGCTCCACTTGCTCTGCTTCACTTCTTGCAATCAACTCAGCTGAGTCCTATATGGCAATTAGACTGCCTGTCTTAAAGGGGCAGTGCCAATAGGCCACTCTGCTACAGTACAAATGGAAAGCTGTTACATGAAAGTATGAAGAATCAACACTCAGCAGTTCTATTCTTGGTTGTGTATATCTTAGCTGCAGCCTGTAGCAATTGCCCCCCCTCCCAAGGATTCCCCTGGTGTCAGGGAAGATGCTTGCTTCACTAATACGCTCCCTTCTCGCTCTCTCTCCCTCCTTGTGCCGTCTTGGCCTCTCTACTTAATATGTAAATCCTCTTGTTATCGTTGAATCTGTGGCGGATCCTTGGACTTGTGGCCTTGGATGTAGACCTGGAAGGCTGAAGTCCAGACTGTGGTTTGGGATGCAGAGGGACTGTGTCATGGTGGGCGGAAGGTCGGGCTTGTATCATCACCCATGATGTAATGTCCACTTTGACACTTCTATCGAATGGGGGCGTCTTATGCCAGCTAAAGCTCCATTCATTTTCAGTTCTGTTTGTAATCTCTTATGCAAGCATATTGGTATTGGAAGCTACTGATGTGAATATTTGGTACTTAACATTTCATCACAGTTTTGACACGTTTGTGACACTTGTTCCTAAAAACAATGCTGTGTGCCATTCGGGAGGTCCAGTGAGTCTTTTTTGAGCCGGGACGCCGTGACATGCGGTGTGTGCCTGCTCTCTTTGCTGTCTTAATTCCAGCTGACCGAAGTTGACAGTTTTTGCACTTGCCTGTGTCCTCTCTAGGATGAAAAGAAAAAAGCTGATTCAGACTAAAGCTAAAGTGTTCTCCCAACAACACCCCCCCCCCCCCCCCCCCCTGTACTGACTCTGGAGGTCCACTTCAGCTCACTGATAAGGCAGTGAAAGAGGCAGTCCAATGGCAAGGTAGCACACCGCCACACCTGCGCCATGTTTACCAAGCTGTACCAGGAACAGCGGCGCACTGTTGCAACACCCACCTCCTTGGCTGCGACTTCAAGCAAGACAAACACTAACTCCTGTGGCTTCCTGTCTAGTGAGAAGTGGCCCTCTCGTGTACCTGTTAGCTGGAGAACACGAATTCACACTACATGACCCGTTTGTATAACACAAGTGTCACGTCACTACTTGTTAAGCATTTTTTTTTTTTTTTTTTTTTTTTTTTTTTTTTTTTTAAAGACTATAGGTGGTATTGTCTGACAAAAAAAGATCTGAATGATTCTATAAGGATTGCTAATTACCATTGATTACTCTGTGCCATTTGCTTCCAAAAGTTATTTCCTTGTTAAAAGAGGTGTAATGGGGATAAGGTGCTCTTTACCTTGTATTACTTTTTTTTCTTTTTTAATTTAAATGTATTTCCTTTTACAAAAAAAATTGACATTTATTGAGCTAGAGTGTACAATCTATTATTAGAACACAAAGATGAAAATGTAGAGAGTAAATTATTTTGTATCGGTGCCCAAGAATAGGATTTATAGGTATCACTGCCTCTTGTCAAATGTAGCCTCAAAATCTCCCAAGTATTCTGCTTTGATATTAAACGTTGAGATTTGTTTGCTTTTTATTGTTTTGTTGTTGTTGATGGCTTTCTAGCAATTGCCATTCGAAACCTTTTTTTTATTTTAATTTTTTTTTGAACTTGCAAAACCTAAACCTGTTCATTTATGCGATGATGAATTTTCTTTTGTCCAGATTATCATGTATCTTTCTAGTTTCTACCAGTGTTTATTTGGGAACAAAGTGAAGGGTTCCATCACGGAGCTTTGCCTTACCTGTTTTAAAAAAGGCAGTTACCTCTGTTAAGAATCAGCGAGGTTAACTCGCTCGCCTCCTCGCGCAGAGGGGGGAGGAGGCCCATGCAAACGAGCAATTTTTTAGGACAGAAAGTAGCTTCATACTTTTGACTAGCGGTTTCTATTCATTTCACTGATCCGTGTTAACATTTGAAGCTAGAAGCACTAATATGTTTTATGGTAGTGTTGTCTTGTTACAGTTGTTATGAAAGGCCTATTTTGTACCTTGTTTTCAAATGTTAATTAACTGTCCAGATGGGGGGAAAAAGGTGTCGGTGGTATTTCCCCCCCCCTTTTTTTAATATTTTTTGGCATGAATGTTTGATGTATGCAGTACAACATGTATCATGAAAGCCGTTCACTCTGTATTGCTAATAAGTGCTTTTCAAACAACCATATAGCTGAAATAAAAAAAAAAACTTCTAAATCAACCGTGTGACATTACAAAGCTTTCGTCTTTTTCTTTGCCGTCATCATCGTCGGGTTGAATCGTTTTCTTTGCTTGTTGGCTTTCAGTTGTGTTAGTTTAGCTCTGACGAGAAGACTTAAGAATTAGCATTCTGTTGCCTTTCCCCTGCCGTGCAGTGTCTGACTCACTGGAGAGGCAGGGAGACGGCAGGGAGGTGTGGAAGAGTAATTGAAAATGCTAACGCTCAATAATGACTCAGCAAGCAGCATGCGATAAGTCGGCTATGTTAATCAGTGAGGGAGAGAAGGGGAGGATAGAGGAAAAAACACTAGAAAGAGTAGAGAGACAGACCACGAGAGACTCGCTAGAGACCCAAATGGAGTTGATGCATCTTCTCCGGTGAGCTATGTGACAGCGGGACATCTCGCGAGCCGTCTCCCTAGCCTTAAGAAATCATAACCAAAGGCCATTTATGTTGGAGCTCATTGAGCGGCCCATTCATAACCTGGACATCTGTGGGCTTGGCAGGCGCACGCACTACAGCAGCGTTATGTGCCTCTCTTTATACCGAGACATTCATCAAGCTGTCGGCCTCTCACTCAGCCTGCCTCTGGGACTGGAGCCTTCAGCACCGGTCTTGTATAGTATCCTGCCGTGTCAGTCCGGGTTAAGTCGCGTGCCCATGTTTGCTTTGACACTCTTGGAACACTTGATACAGTGCAGGGATTCTGTATTTGACATTATTACTCCTCACCCCAGACAGTCCTTGTCACTATGGTTGTTAAAGTTTATATTAGTTCACACCACGGCACGTGACCATATTCAATTTCTGTAAAAAATCTCCAACCAAAAGCCACTGATGGGCGTCCTGGGCAGAGGTGTGTGTGAGGTGGCTAACAGACGGCCCGGTCGTCCATCACTCTGTCTGCCTGACTGCAGCCCTGCCCTGGCCTGTTGACTGAGCATCGGGGTGCTGGAGACGGCACTATCTCCCCTCTGGCCTGGGTCTGATCCTGCGGAGGCCGCCTGCCTTGAAGAAGGGCTGTGTTTGCTGACTGAACCACAGGGGTCAACACACCCCAGGGGTCAGCTGCCCCGCTGGGCCTGAGTGACTGGGGCCCCAGCAGCACAGGGCTGTCTGGGTGGCGGACGGAGACAAATGCAACCCCACAGGGTCTGTCCGGGTTGGCGGTCGGGAAGGGGAGGGAGGGGGGAATTCAGGCTCAGGACAATGACTTTGACCCTCAAGTCTCCGCTGTGATCATTGAGGGGGATCATGGCATCAGACAGCGACGACATCTGCCATTTGCGTCGGTGCGCTGCAGGGGAAGGACATGTTCCCCCTCTGGCGTGGCCCCTGGGGCGGAGTGTGAAGTTATGACTTGACGAGACATTTTTAATGTATTCTCTCTCTGCACTTGTGCTTTAGGCAACGGATGGGATGAGTGTTATTTAGGAGGTGCAGGTTTCAGAGAACATCACAAGGTGGCAGTACATCCAATGCAGGCCAAGTCTTGCCCTACTGCAAGCCCCTCAATGCAGAGGAGGAAGCTACTGACTTTCTGGGAAGAAACAGATTCCAACTTTTCTACTTAAACTGGTCCAAGAATTTCTACCTCACGCTTAAAAAAGACACAGACTTACTTGATTTATCTTATACTCATACTGAAGTGAAATTGGGCATCTTCAGACCCAGACGTATACCATGGCTAACTGGACTGGGTTTGACTGACCGGAATAGAACAGCTTCTTACTCTGTTTAGGTTTCTGATATAGAACCGAAAACCTTTGCAAGTGTTGCCTTTATGATCAAAGCTTTGTCTGCATCCTTTTGTGTCTGATCAATTCAGTTTCAAGAGACCCGGAGCAATATAACGGGCCCTGGCCCAGAGCCCCAGACTTGTAAATGACTGTTTTTAATGTGAACAGCAACTTCTACTTTTGACTTTAGAAAAATTACTATTCGACCCTGAGACAATACTAACAACAATACATTTGCTGTAGCTTTGATTACCCCACACTTTTAATGTCTTTGGGGGTTGTTCTTGGCTCCTTGGCCAGTTTCAGTTCAACTCTGCCCTGTTGGAGAAATCAACCCTTGGCTTCAGAGTGCTGACATCATCCAGATGATAAAAAAAAAAGAGGAAATGTATTTTCATAACGTAAATAAGTACGAGTGTGTTTGGCATCATCTCACTTGGGTCTGACTGCCGTGTTGGAGGCATTGCTCACCCTCTGTCTGAAGGTCCCCTTGTCTCATGTCATTCAGTTCAGAAGGAGAGCTGGATTGGATTTATGGCCCGTGTTTATGGCTGGCCTGGGCAAAGTGCACTCTGACTGTCTGGACAGCCTCTTCTAGGACCAAAGAGGGGGAGAGAGAGGAATAGGCAGAGCCTGGCTTGGGACCTGTGTGTATGGAGCCAGTGGAGCCATAAAGTAGCTATATTCTCCCACAGATTCCCCCTCTAAATATATAGAGACCTGCCATGCCGATTGCTTTATTGATATTGATCAGGGCAAAGTGTTAGACCGCTCGCCCATCCCCCAACAGCGGTGGAGTAATTGTTATGTGTGCATGTGAAGAGAGACTAATGAACACAAACAACTCAAACGTTCCCTGTAATACTCGAAATATAACGTCTGTACTGTTTCTTATGGCTCTTTTTGATGACAAAATTACATAGTAGGAAATATTATTTTGCTCCCTCAGAAATATCAGACAGAAAAGTGTGTGCATTAAGTACGAGAAAATCAATAGGAATTACTTTATTGGATCACATCCAGCATTTTATCATAGGTCTACTATTTATACCCAATAATTATAGGGACTGATTATTACAATTACATTTCTTGGTCTACTATTTATTCATGAGCTCAATTCATTTACAGGCTTTACTTGGGCCACAGACATAATAGGCAATTTGTTTATTGATGGTTTGGCAAAAATAACTAAGAAGAATGATTAATTAATATAAGAATGTTTGGTACTTAGGATGCTAATGCTGTTCCAACAACAGTGTCCCCAGATCAAACACTGGTGACTTTCGACCTATTGATGCCAGGAGGGCTGTGGCCCACTAGGCTCCATGCTTATCATCCACGACTGGGAGGCTGGAGCCTGCAGGCCACATTTACAGAGCAAATGTTATCGTTCCTATGACACTTTAAACAGACTTTATCAATATATAGTCATTCAAGGTTTATGAGCTTTGATAAAATGGCACTAGGCGAGCAGGGTCATTTCAATGCGCCGGCAGAGTATTTCATTTCTGTGTATCTGGTACATTTTATGCTTAACAGGAAAAAAACACAAATAAAAGAGTCGACAAACAAGAGGACACAGTGGCCCGAGGAGAATATTGATTTCTGAGCAGGAAGAGTAGCGTGAGGGCAAACCTTATCATGCTATTATCTTTAAAACAGTGGGTTATCATAATTGCTTACTTAATAATTCTATAAAACTGTGAAGGTGCAACCTTTGCCTGGGCAGTAAACTTGTCAAGTGCTTTTGATTCTGAGATTGAGGGGACTTGTTCACAGAATAGGCTGTAAATGCTGCAACATTTTGCACTGTGAATTATCAATAATTAGTTGTTAAGCATAGTGTTTCTTATGCTTAATTCTAGTAAATCACGTGGGAATCACATGTGTTCTTAGTATTATTATTTGTATTTGTGTTCTTAGTATAAGTATTATGTATTATTACTCTGTTCTTTGTAGAAGTATTATTATTAGTGTGTTCTTAGTATTCATATTATTTATCATTAGTGTGTTCTTAGTATTATCTATCATTATTATGTTTTTTGTATTAGTATTTATCATTAGTGTGTTTTTTGTATGAGTATTAGTATTATTTCTTATTAGTGTGTTCTTAGTATTATTTATTATTATTCTGTTTGCACAAGTATTGTTTATTATTAGTGTGTTAGTATTTGTATTTATCATTAGTGTGTTCTTGGTATTAGTATTATTTATCATTAGTGTGTTATTAGTATTATTTATCATTAGTGTGTTCTTAGTATTGGTATTATTTATTATTAGTGTGTTCTTAGTATTATTTATTATTAGTGTATTCTTAGAATTGGTGTTATTTATTATTAGTGTGTCCTTAGTATTAGTATTATTTATTATTAGTGTATTCTTAGTACGAGTGTTATTTATTATTAGTGTGTTCTTAGTATAAGTATTAGTATTATTTATTATTAGCTTGCTCCGCCAGAACAGATGCTTAGTATTTATCAATGGAGGAGGTTCTAAACAGCGTGGTACTAAACTAACCACGATCGCACACCTCTGTTCTCTCTCTTCACGTGTGATTAGGCAGGTTCACAGTACACCACTACCAGTACACAGTGCACACCACTACCAGTTCACACCACTACCACTACGCACTACTACCAGACAGTACACACTACCAGTACACACTACTACCAGACAGTACACACTACTACCAGTACACACTACTACCAGACAGTACACACTACTACCAGTACACACTACTACTAGCACGCAGTTAGGTAGGCATACTTAATCAAGGAGTGCAAACTGCAGCACATACAGCATTCAAACAACCCCCTGTTCACACTAAGCAAACTAAAAGAGCGGTGTTGTGAAATGACGTCTTCATCTACTGCACTGCTGAGAATCTTACACATGGGTTGGTCAGGACTTGTTTGTTTGTTTGACTATGTAATAACTTGGGTCAATAGTTTGTATTTCTAGTGAAATGTTTTAGATAAACTCCCAAGAAAAAGAAAAACTATTGACAGGTTTCTCCATAGATTCTTATCCCCCCCACCACCCCCACCCTATTACTGGAATAAAAGGAGTTTTGTAGAGAGAGACAAGCAACGCTACAGAGAAACATTTCTAGTATAACAAAACAAGTTGTGCATCTGGCAGGTGCTGCTGGCCTCCACCAGGCCAGCAGTAACCTTGAAGGGAGGAGAGAGGAATGCTGCGGCCCTATCTGAGCACAGAGGGAAATACTGACTGCAAAGGCCTTTTTGTTGAGAGAGAGAGAGAGAAAAATCAATATTCCAGAGTCCAACACAGAACCTAGTCTCTCTCTCTTTATTTTTCTTTTTTGCGGTATGTCCTGGCTATGTGAAACAGCTCAGAGTGACCCCTGAAAAGAAAAAGAAAAAAGTTAATGCCTAACTTCTTTATCTCTGTTTTACAGCCAAGGGTTGTACCCCAAATCAATACACGATACACAAATATCCCAGAGCTCCGTGTTCTTGACAGAGAACGATGACGAGGGCTTGAGAGCCGGCCAGCCTCACACCACCTGGGAAAGAGGGGGGGGGGGGGGGGCCTTTTAAACCGGCCCGGGCCGTCGACTGCCTCTCTGATTGTATCAGTGTTGCAGAGACAGGCTGCGGGTCGGAATGTACAAAGAGTGCAGAGGCAGCTGCCTCTCAAACACAGCATTGAGTCATTCTGAAGGCTGACAAGTCGGAGGCCGCAAACCACTGCTAAACTTTAGACTGGGGGGGCGGGGGGCGGATATCCTTAATATTAATGGTTAAACATAAGCGACTGCAGGCTTTTCTGTTTTCGTGAAACCGTTATCCATTTGCTTGTATCTCGTCAGATCGAGACATGAATCAAAAATCAAATGGGGAATCGTTGATTTTATATAAAAAATAAATTACTTTGTTGCATTATTTGCACCATGGCCCCATTTTGCACCCGGGAAAAAAATTGCAAAACCTTTAGCTGTTTTGACTGTTGCTGAAGGTCCTTTTAGTCTGCGGCCTGGGAATAGAGCACCTGGCTCAGGGGTCAGGCTCCATTCTGGTGATAGCAGGGCTGCTTTTTCCATGCAGTAACTCTAACCTGAGCGGACAGTTGAAACTATAGATTGAGTCTTTTTGTAAAGACAAGTTAGATTCTAATTTGTTCAGGTAGGTGGCCCTCACCTTCTCTGTGTTTAAACCATTGGTTCTCAAACATTTTCATGTCAAGGACATAATAGGTCAGGTATTTGGCCTCAGTGACCCCCATCGGAGAGGTTATTTCAAACATCCTCTCATTGTACTAATGTCCTAATGAATAAAATATTAGTGAAATGAAACTATTACTCGTGGTGTTGGTGTGGAACCCCCTCATGGACCCCTGGGGATCCCCGGACCCCCACTCTTGAGAGCCGCCGGTCTGAACTGTTATAAATAGTTGATTGTCTGGAACACTGTCCTTGTACTGGTCGTGTAGTGAATTAAGTGGCTCCCAGACTGATAACCGGCAGCATCAGAGTCTCAAATGTCTAAAAACAGGTCTGTGATTCCCAGCCTGTGTTACGGGGAGAGAGAGAGAGAGGAGTGTCCACTTAAAGGAGGACAGGCATCCTCCTCCGATAGGAGCTGTTATCCTCCCGAGGTCGACCCGTCAGTCAGGCCCTGGAGACGGATGACGTGAGGCCACTGATAGGCTGTCTCCACGGAGGAGACGCCAGCCGCACGGGCCTCTGGGACAGAGAGCAGGACCCTGGGTGACAGATGAGAGGAGGGGCGGGGCGGTGAGACCGAGGCTGGTTGACGAGAAAGTAGGTTAGGAGCAGAGGTAGATACCAGCACTCTCGGATAATATCCTTCAGTGTGTCTCTTAACGCGCAGCCGGCCGACAGAATAGCACAGCGCCTTCCTGTGTGTTGAAAAGCTGCCCTTCTCTGCTATTCTGTCTGCTGCTTTTGCATTAAAGTCACACTCAAGGATATTATCCCATGCATTAAAGTCACACTCAAGGATATTATCCCATGCATTAAAGTCACACTCAAGGATATTATCCCATGCATTAAAGTCACACTCAAGGATATTATCCCATGCATTAAAGTCACACTCAAGGATATTATCCCATGCATTAAAGTCACACTCAAGGATATTATCCCATGCATTAAAGTCACACTCAAGGATATTATCCCATGCATTAAAGTCACACTCAAGGATATTATCCCATGCATTAAAGTCACACTCAAGGATATTATCCCATACATTAACCCTTTCACTACCACACAACAGAATGTTAACCCTTTCACTACCACACTACAGAAGGTTAACCCTTTCACTGTGGTAGCGAAAGGGTTAACCTTCTGTAGTGTGGTAGTGAAAGGGTTATTAACCTTCTGTATTGTCGTAGTGAAAGGGTTAACCGTGTGGTAGTGAAAGGCTTAAAGTCACACTCAGGAATATTATCCGATGCATTAAAGTCACACTCAGGGATATTATCCGATATTGCTGGTGTCTTCTGCTCCTGTACTAATCAAGACAACCGGTTAGAGACAATTGTGTACATCTGAGCCGTGTTCACACCATATCTACAGGAAAGTGGGTTAGGCTTCACTGGTCATTCGGAAAGGAGGAGGAGGGATGTCTAGGAGACATGTATGGATGGGGGGGGGTTGGGTGGTCTCGCGATGACCACAGACAGCGCTCTGCTGGAGATCGCTGTGTGACACACAGTTTACTTTACAACTCCCCTCCAGTCGGCTGATCGTTGATGTAGTAAAATGATCCAGTGTCGGGTGAATGGGTTCCTAGCCGCGCTACTGTAGCCGTGTATATATAGAGTGTGCCTCTAAGAATAGAGGGTTATCGGTCCAAATGTGTTTACGTAAAACACTTCCTTTGATTGACATCCCTGCCAAAGTAATGGCCCACTCTTGATGCAGTCTTGCTTTGATGTACCCCACGAGCCACGGTCACAGTTGGAAACTATAATCTGCTGGATTACTCCAGCTCAATAATGTCATTACTTTTGAATTACTTGGCTGCCAAAACATAATGTACTTAATTTTATGGACCAAAAAGATTGATCAGTGTTATTATCATCATCCAAAACCACTATCAACCGACATTGTATATTGATGTGTAAAATTTGGTTTGTGTCCATAATTTCACAAATAATTTTACCATTTTCCCCTTTCAAAAATACTTTGTACTTCAACGAGTGATTAATACTTTTTTTTTCTTTTTTTTATCTGTAATCTGATTAGCCTCTGATTGGTCTGTTATTTTGTTAGTAAATGTAATGGATCATGGTCATCATTTTTGTGAGGAGATTACTGTAATCCCATTACAGGTTATCTGTTTGTCACAATAGCAGGGTACACTGACAGTATATGCAGGTGGTCATCATGAAGGCCTCGCTCTACTTTTCCGTCCTTGAAAAGGGACACTGTGACGCCTCCCAGTGACCTCTGACCCGGTCTCAGGTCCACAGGATGTGATGCCTGGGCCAATTTTAGTTTTTCTTTGGCACTGTGCAATTTGTACATAGTCACAGTTGTACACCGTTGTGTAATAGTGTTGTAATAACTAGTAAGCTATTATTATCATTTTTAATCATTGGAAGTTTATGCACTGTCCTGCAAGTGTTGCTGGATTTGTATTACCAGTGTAGTCGGTCGGATGTGTGAGTTATTTTGATAAACTTTTTTCTCCTCCTTTTTTCTGTATTTTTCTCCCATCCCAATTTAGTCATTATGCCAATTCCCCCCTCCCCTTCCTGGTCGTTGCGTGCATTTGCCCCCCACTTGCCGGTCTAGGGAGGGTTGATAGATACTATCACATGTCCCCTCCGATACATGCAGAGTCAGCCAGCCGCTTCTTTTCACCTGACAGCGAGGACTCTCACTGGGGGAGTGTAACGTGTGGGAGGCTCACACTACTTCCCCCAGTTCCCTCCCTTGCTGAACAGGCGCCCGACCAACCTGTAGGAGTCGCTGTTTACAACGACCAGGATACACACCCAGCCAGCTTCCCACCCGCTAACACTGCCAATTGGTTAGTATGGACGACCGACCAAGCCGGAGGTACCGCTGACAGCTGGATTCGATACCAGTGTCTCTGCGGTGGTAGGCAGGCGCTTAGTCCGCTGCGCTACCCAGCCACCCCCGGATGTGTGAGTTATTAACCCCTTTCACTACCACACTACAGACGGTTAACCCTTTCACTGCCAGACGACAAAGGGCTAACCCTTTCACAACCACACTACAGAAGGTTAGCCTTTCACTACCACACTACAGACGGTTAACCGTCTGTAGTGTGGTAGTGAAAGGGTTAACCTTCTGTAGTGTGGTTGTGAAAGGGTTAGCCCTTTGTCGTGTGGCAGTGAAAGGGTTAACCTTCTGTATTGTCGCAGTGAAAGGGTTAACCCTTTGGTAGTGTGGCAGTGAAAGGTTTAAAGGGGAACACCGCCCATATTAAGAATTCCAATATGTTATTTCCATGGCTTAAGAAAGTTCAATCAATATTTGTGAACATGAGCTATTACCTCACAAAGCCAGTAACCAGAGAAGTAAAGAGACTCAGACGTGTGATGTCATCAAGTATAAAGTCTGGAGCTGCTCCATAGATGATGAATTAAAGATGATTTATTTGTATGTTTTCATTGTTGTCCCCCAATGAGCTTTATTCTATAGTAGTCTTCTCTTATGAAACAACATGGGTGCTCTCAATGTCTCCTATAACATTGTTCCAAATTGTCTATGGAGCAGCTTCAGACTTTAGACCAACATTATGGGAAATGTACTCACCGTCTTCTCCAGAGTCAGGCAATAAGATAGATTTCCAATTTCCTATCTAAGCCTAGCTTAAAACACCGGGAGAGGTGTTTTTGGCCTACAACTAGGCTAGCTAGGGTGGCTAGGTGGTGTAGTGGGCAAGGCACTCACCACCAATGCTGGAGACGCTGGGTTCGCGTGCTCGAATCCAGCTCTCCACATTGTTTTCAGTTTGGCTGGTAGTCCGTACTAATACAATTGGCAGTATTAGAGGGTGGGAAAGCTGATGGGTGGGCGTTGTAAACAGAAAAATACCCCTACAGTTCGGTCGGGGCGCCTGCTCAGCAAAGGAAGGATCTGGAGGGAGGTAGTGTGACCTTCCACGCGTTACACTCTCCCAGTGAGAATCTGCACTGCCAGGCTGGCTGCCGGCTGGCTGCGCATGTGTCGGAGGATAGCATGTGATAGTCTCCGGCCTCTCGGACCAACAGTAGGGGGAGTGCGCAACAACCAGGAAGGGGGTTGGGAATTGGCATAACGACTAACAGTGGGATGGGAGAAAAATCGGAAAAAGAGGAGGGGTAAAAAAAAAAAAACTAGGCTAGCTGATCTGTATCCGCTTCTATTCATTTGTGCTGTGCTATTCTAGCTTGCATGTTGGTACAGTATGTTATTTTAATGACATAACAAATGAGAGTTTTAACACTCTGACTTTTAGATTTTGGTGATAGTTTAATTACAGTAGTTTAATTACAAACTATATACAGTATTTCCCTAAAGGGTTTTCCTTATTCCATCTCAAAAACAGTGCCTTGTCCCCTCCTTAGAACACTCACACATGCCCAAGTGAGGATTGACCTGCCCTGGTCATCTAAACACACCCACACACCACTCTGTCAGTGCAGTTGTTGCTCCATGTTGGCTTCCTATATGACATTCTAGACTCGGATTGTGGTAATTTTTCCACAATACAGTTTGCATGTAGTTGCACTACTTTTTCAAAGTAAAAAGTTAGTAGATTTAAAGTGAAAACAAAGACGTTTTTAGAGTAAGTCAAGATGTAGTTGTTACTGTGAAGTAGCTAGTAGTTTGCTGAACAACCGTTTTAGAGTAGACTTGCCAATAGATCAGGGCTATCACCGTGTATCAACAAATCCAAACCAATTCTGAGTGAGCAGTGATAGCCATTCAAACATTGTAAAGATGTTTATCCAATCTATGAGGTCATTAAGCATCCTAAATTCTGGCCTGTACTTTCACCCAAGGCCCCAGCTCCGCCACACAGTAGTATCGCCGGTCAGTGATAGTAGTACTCCCCTTGGCTTCTATTAGATTACAGCAGAGATTTATCGAGCTAGCTTCTGCTCCGTAGATAGGATAGTGACAACACTTATCTGCAGATATTCCCTTATCAAAAAACAATTTAGCGAGAGAAACAGACATTAGCCCAGATCTTTCTTCTTTTTTTTTAACACTATGGCGCTGCTGGAGCCGCCGCTTCCTCTCGGTACAAGGGTCTGTTTGCGCTGTGCACACACCTCCATCTGCCCGGGTGGGGAAGCATTAACATTGCCTTAGTGCTCCCTTCACGGCGCTGCCATTACCTTCACATCATCAGCCTCTTGGACTTTGAGACTTCATCAATTCTGTCTGGGCTTTTGGAGAAATGGAAAATGATATGAATCAAAAGATACAGTAACTGGAACCGAACTGGCGTGGCGAGAGATGGACAGCAGAATGCTGTGAACAGGGTATGTGCGTGTGTTTGTGCGTGCGTGTGTGTGTGTGTGTGTGTGCTGACGGACAGAGCTGACCAGGCCTGGCAGGGGGTGAGAGAGGTCAGGAGATGGAGACTGCAGGTCAACATGAGGTTATCCTGACCTGAGTTTGGATTCTGCTGCGCGCGTGTGCGTGCGTGTGTGTGTGTGTGTGTGTGTGTGTGTGTGTGTGTGTGTGTGTGTGTGTGTGTGTGTGTGTGTGTGTGTGTGTGTGTGTGTGTGTGTGTGTGTGTGTGTGTGTGTGTGTGTGTGTGTGTGTGTGTGTGTGTGTGTGTGTGTGTGTGTGTGTGTGTGTGTGTGTGTGTGTGTGTGTGCGTGCGATGCGTGGCGTGCGTGCGTGCGTGTGTGGGGGTGGGTGGGTGGGTGGGTGGGTGGGTGGAGACAGAGGAGAGCAGGATGAGGGGGAGCAGAGGTAGGCAGCTTCAGGATTTCGTAAAAAAAATAAAATAAAAAGTGTCTGTCAGGGTTGCTGTGTGTGAAGCCACAAGGCCAGCTGGGGGAGCAGGGTGGGTAGATAGATAGCCCACACTCCTGTTCCTCTGACCCTCATAGAGACAACAGGAGTAGCACTCCAATAAAAGATTCCTCTCTTGAGAAATTATATTGCTATTTTTCCTTTAGCAATGGTTGGGTTGAACACCTGTTGGCATCCGAATAAGATGGTTCACATATTGCTCTTGTGCCCAATAAGCATTGAGTATTTGTTTTTGCCTTGGATAAAGCCTGTAAAAGGGGGTTGCAGGTGCTTGGGCAGGGGGCACATGTCTATGGGCCATGTTAACTATTAACACAGCCATATAACACTGTTACTGATTGACGCCTCTCGTTCTTGAGACTCTCACTGACCTGTTCACCAGGTAGGTATCCCCGTAGGGGTGTGTTTTTGTATGTTTGCATGTGCACACGTGCGTGTGTTTGTGCACACATGTGTGTTATGTTTGTTTGTGTGTGTGTGTGGGTGCATGTATGTGCACAGCACACATGTGTCTACCCGGTGTGGCTTTCATGCATGTTTCCAAAAACCAACCCTCCTCTCCTCCTAGTTCATATGTCTTCTCTTCTCCTTTCCCTCCTTTCATCCCTCTTTCCTCTTTCTCTCCCCCATCATCTCCCCCTCGTTCCCGCTCCTCCTCCTCCTCCTCCTCCTCCTCCTCCTCCTCCTCCTCCTCCTCCTCCTCCTCCTCCTCCTCCTCCTCCTCCTCCTCCTCCTCCTCCTCCTCCTCCTCCTCCTCCTCACACTTGATCTCTCCACTCCTTCACCGGCGACCCTCTCTCTCAACAGCCTTCAGGCCCCTTATCCTGTGAACCATAAAACGCCAAGGTGTAAAGGCCTCATGTACAAAGTTTAGGAAAACCATGTTTGACATTTAGTGCTCAGTGCTTTCCTCTGGGTCAAAAGTCTAATGTTTTAAAGGACATTGATATATGACTCGTACACGTATAGGGACCTGCTTGTTACAGCGCTGAGACGAGTAGATGTGGAGGCGTTGCACCGGCTGCCGCGTGTCATGAGGGCTGCGCTCTGCAGCGAGGACTCTCCTCATCTGATGCAGTGGACTTGAAATGTTATTTTTGCGGGATGGTGGGAGGTTATTATGATTTGTTAAGGGACTTATATGTAACATAAAGAAATGTCTCTGTGTTAAGAGTCTACTAATATACTAATACTAATCCAGGAAAACCAAGAACATTTAAATATATTATTATTATATATATATTAATATTTTTGTGCCTTGGTTTTTTTAGTCTCAACAGAGTCAACAGGACAATTATCGTATTTTAAATTATAATCTATTATAATCACAGATTATGTTAATATATTTTTTTTTTATTCATCATATTTGAAAAATAACGACAAATGTTGACTTCAAAATGTTTTCATGTCAAAGGACACATTTGCTTATATTTAACCCGTTCACTACCACACTACAGAAGGTTAACCTTTCACTACCACACTACAGACGGTTAACCGTCTGTAGTGTGGTAGTGAAAGGGTTAACCTGTGGTGTGGTTGTGAAAGGGTTAACCTTCTGTGGTGTGGTTGTGAAAGGGTTAACCGCCTGTAGTGTGGCTGTGACCGTATGTAGTGTGGTAGTGAAGGGGTTAACCGTCTGTAGTGTGGCTGTGACCGTATGTAGTGTGGTAGTGAAGGGGTTAACCGTCTGTAGTGTGGTTGTGACCGTATGTAGTGTGGTAGTGAAGGGGTTAACCGTCTGTAGTGTGGTTGTGAAAGGGTTAAACGTATGTAGTGTGGTTGTGAAAGGGTTAACCGTCTGTGGTGTGGTTGTGAAATGGTTAATACAAGTTAATGTCCCCATGGGCCGTACACGTCAAGTCAAGAAGAAACATCACAATAAGTCAAGAACAAAACAAGAACACCATAAGGTCCAAACATTTTTAAATAAATGCAATATAAATAAATGCAACACTCCCAGACATACCCCACGCGAAGGTAAGGAGAAACTCACTAAAACCTAGCAATAGGAAAAAATGCACCACAGACAATGTGGAGGAGATAAACCTTAGAAGGGCCATTCTTAGATGTCGGTGATAGTAGTGTTGCAGTAAAACAGTTGGTAAGCATGCACTCATGTGTGTAACTAGTGAAACACAGATGAGTGCATGCAATAGCAACTGAACATTTTGAAAAATTAAAGATAGAGCTGATAGTGATAGCAAGAAGATTAACCTTATGTAGTGTGGTTGTGAAAGGGTTAACCTTCTGTAGTGTGGTAGTGAAAGGGTTAACCTTATGTAGTGTGGTAGTGAAAGGGTTAACCGTCTGTAGCGGGGTTGTGAAAGGGTTAACCTTCTGTGGTGTGGTTGTGAAAGGGTTAACCTTCTGTAGTGTGGTTGTGAAAGGGTTAACCCTTTGGTAGTGGGGTAGTGAAAGGGTTAAAGGCCGCTATTGACAATGCTTTGCATGTGCTGAGGAGACGTCACCATGTGGAGCTTCGGTTAGTTCTCTGCTACACCTTGGTGACTGGAAGCAAACAAACGTCTTGTAGAACCAACTACCGACATTATAACATACTTGCCGTGTTGCTCCCAGGTGGTGGAAGCTTTGAAGTGGCCCAGAGGAGAGCATGTGTGCTGAGCGCCCAGTTGTTTTTCAAGTCAACAGCCCAAAACAATTGGACTTTCTCCACAAGTAGAGGATGGTAAGTTATTCATCATAGCAACCTTTGCAGTCCAACTCCCCCAATGCAGTGAGAGAAGTATTGGGGGGGGGGGGGGGGGGGGGGGCTTCTTCAAACAAAACACATGTTCTTCTGATTTAATCAGGCCATGGAAAAATAACAAAAAAACAACTACATTTATAGCCACCTAATTTGCAGGGTTTTAATAATATATGTCTATCTTGGATCAAGGTTGTAGATAAAAACCCTGTTGAGACACAATTGTTCTACTTTATCCATCTTATTATAGACAATAGTCTTGGTCAAATGATGTCACTGTGCAGTATTCAAGATAACACTGGTGACCAGTACAGTACAGCCGTGATAATGAGTTCCCAGCATTATCACGACACGTTAATCTTGTTCCATGCTATAGCGCATGGAGCCGAGCCTGTCCAGACGACCAGCCCTGTAGAAGCCTGTGTGCCTGCCTAGCTGCCTGTGGCTTCTTGGGGCCGGCAGGCTATGTTCCCGCTGATCAGTAAACACTGGGCTTAGTGGAGCCAGCACCTTTGGGCTGCAGACCTGGGTCTATGAAAACAATGCCACACAATGGGCAGGGTTTGTCTAGTGGGGATAATGACACGGGTCAAAAGAGAAGGCCACAGTGATCATCCTCCACCGAGAGAAAAGCCAAGAGCCTCCTTTTGAATTTCCTAATGGTGTTTTATCGGTTTGAAGCTCAACACAGAGAATGAAAAGCGAAAATGAAAGTTAATGGACGTTTCTAAACGTTGAAGTTCATAAAATCACCATCGCCAACTCGTTCCCCTCGTCGCAGCTGAAACATGTAGACTATGCAACGTATTTATATTATGGCTATACTTTAAATGGGCCCCAATCAAAATATCAGCCTTCTTTTGAAATCGGCGAAAGACCACTCTCTGTAGACGTGACACGTTGACATTGGGCGGAAGTGCGGCTGACAAAAGCCCGGCGCTCGCGGCAACTCAGAACTCCCGTGTGTTTCTTGACCCCTTTTGTCGAGGCGTGCGGTCAAAGTCACAATGAGAAGCTGTAGCTGCTGCGGCTACGTGCCTCAGATCCTCCTGATACCACCTCCTCTCTCCACCTCTCCTCCTGATACCACCTCCTTTCTCCACCTCTCCTCCTGATACCACCTCCTTTCTCCACCTCTCCTCCTGATACCACCTCCTCTCTCCACCTCTCCTCCTCTCTCCACCTCTCCTCCTCTCTCCACCTCCTCTCTCCACCTCCTCTCTCCACCTCCTCTCTCCACCTCTCCTCCTGATACCACCTCCTCTCTCCACCGCTCCTCCTGATACCACCTCCTCTCTCCACCTCCTCTCTCCACCTCTCCTCCTGATACCACCTCCTCTCTCCACCTCCTCTCTCCACCTCTCCTCCTGATACCACCTCCTCTCTCCACCTCTCCTCCTGATACCACCTCCTCTCTCCACCTCTCCTCCTCTCTCCACCTCCTCTCTCCACCTCTCCTCCTGATACCACCTCCTCTCTCCACCTCTCCTCCTGATACCACCTCCTCTCTCCACCTCTCCTCCTCTCTCCACCTCCTCTCTCCACCGCTCCTCCTCTCTCCACCTCCTCTCTCCACAGCTCCTCCTGATACCACCTCCTCTCTCCACCTCTCCTCCTGATACCACCTCCTCTCTCCACCTCCTCTCTCCACCTCTCCTCCTGATACCACCTCCTCTCTCCACCTCCTCTCTCCACCTCTCCTCCTGATACCACCTCCTCTCTCCACCTCCTCTCTCCACCTCTCCTCCTGATACCACCTCCTCTCTCCACCTCTCCTCCTGATACCACCTCCTCTCTCCACCTCTCCTCCTGATACCACCTCCTCTCTCCACCTCTCCTCCTGATACCACCTCCTTTCTCCACAGCTCCTCGAGGACCAGCGGCCTGGCTCGACCTAGCCGCGTTTCCCCGGTAACGGGCGAAGGGCAACGCCACTATGCCCACATTGAATGTAGGATGTTAAGACCGGGGGGTGGTTAACGCAGCATTTGAAATCCATCTGTTACCGTGAAGTGGACTGTGACACATTGTTTTCCCAGCCAAGCCGCGTCTCTTTCGCTGCTACAGGGACGCGAACCAGCGGCCATATTAAGACTCCCACCATGAGTAAACACGCAAACATGGCGCGCCAGCGCTCCGCGCGGTACAGCACACACCACGAGAGACGCACACAAAGGAGGCAGCGTGATTGGTGTGTTTGACGGAGATCTGATAAAACCATAATTGGAGCATGTAGAATGCATATGTTTTTCAGTCAAACAAAAGGCCGGGCCGGGCCATAGAAACTGCCCTCTCAATGTTTTCATTGTCTGGCAACTGAGAAAAGTAAAGTGCATGGGCTAACTGAAACCTCCCTGGGTCCAAATGAGTGTTTATTGTGTGTGGAAGGGTAGTCGCAGTGTGTGTGTGTGTTTGTATGTGTGTGTGTGTGTGTGTGTGTGTGTGTGTGTGTGTGTGTGTGTGTGTGTGTGTGTGTGTGTGTGTGTGTGTGTGTGTGTGTGTGTGTGTGTGTGTGTGTGTGTGTGTGTGTGTGTGTGTGTGTGTGTGTGTGTGTGTGTGTGTGTGTGTGTGTGTGTGTGTGTGTGTGTGTGTGTGTGTGTGTGTGTGTGTGTGTGTGTGTGTGTGTGTGTGTGAGTGTGAGAGTGAGAGAGAGAGAGGTGGCTGTGACGAGGTCGCACGGTCACAGAAGGACAAGTACCACCCGATGTCGGCCATGTTTGGCGTTGCCGCTAGACTCTTTTCAGTCGAGCTGAGATCTTATCAGGACGTCTGGTCTGCTTATTTGTTCTTCTGGCTCAAGAAAAAAGTGTTCACATTTGAACACACAAAGAAAGTATAACTGTAAATGTTAACTGTTAGCGACTACAGAAGGTCAGGGGACTACTAGACAGGCTCTCGTGCATTTTGACCCAGAATGCTGCCCGCGGTGACTTGGCAGGTTGTTAGGAAACATCTCATCATCCTTTTGTATCATTATTTAGATGCCACAAAACCTTGCTTGCTCAGCAGAGATGAATTGCCAAGCACACCAGGGGCAAATGTAAAAAGAAGAGTTGATTAGATTCAAATGTATTGTCATTATACAGCACAAGTACAGTACAACGAAAAGAAGTTTGGCATCCAAGCAGAGTGCAAATGTAACAGTAAAGTGCAACAGTAATATACAATGTACAATGTAAACTGGGTATAAAATATATAAATTAATACTACTGGGTGTAGTGCTAATCAAACGTATGTACAGAGTTGTAGTATTAATATGTACAGTGATACAGCTATAAAGACACTATGGTAGTAGTCATACTGGCCAGCAGCGTAACTACTAGTAAGAGTTGGTAAGGGATATGTACAGATATAGATATAGAATCTACAGATATATGTAAAAGGATTGTACCCTGCTTTCCATTTGAACAACAGACAATTAACAATGTGTTGCTCATCCAGGCCTCCCCTGATATCTCCAGGCTCTGTAGACCTTGAGAACACTCCTAAACATCCTGGTTAAGGGGGGGGGGGGGGGGGGTCTCTCTTCTAGTGGACCTACAGTATCTCAAACCCTGCCCTCTTTTCCTGATCCTCCAATCACAACGGCTGCATCCCTCGGACACAGGGGTTTGAGATACAGTAGGTCTAATTGCCCTCCATGAGGTTTCTTCCTTTCTCTCTCCCCTCCTGGACGCAGGTCCTGTGGGAGTTGTTCCTCTTATCTTCACGGAGGGTCAAGGTCAGGTGATGGTGGTGTTCTGCTGTAATGTGAGTCTGCGAAGATTTCTGTCACATGTAACTGTGATACTGGGCTATAACCAGGGTTTCTTAAACTATGGCTCAGGGCCCAAAATTGGTCACACGGACTTGTGAGAGTGAGACTCATTTACTCAGTCGGGTCCCTTGCTGGGAAAGAATCCCGCAGCAACTGACAACTGACAAGTACCTTTACTGGGCAGCTACTCTGTCTCTCAGCCTGCCTTTCAGCCTGTCTCTCTGCCTGTCTCTCAGCCTCTTCCTTAGGCGCCTAAGGAAGTTCAAAGTGAGTCAGAAGATCCTTAAGAACTTCTACTCATGCACAATAAAGAGCATCCTGACTGGCAATATCACCTCCTGGTTTGGGAATAGTACCGCACAAGACCATAGCAAACTACAGAGAGTGGCCCGTTCAGCCGAACGCACAATTGGAGGTGGACATTTACAACAAGCATTGCATGGGTAAGGCTAAGAGAATAATCAAAGACTCTAGCCACCCAAACAACTGCCTCTTTGAACTGCTGCGGTCAGGCAAGCGATACCGGAGTCTCATGGCAAGCACAGAGAGACTCAGAAGGAGCTTCTATTCCCAGGCCATCAGGATGCTCAACGACAATAACACTATGTAACAAACCATCAAATACACTCACAGCACACACATCCACACGCACACACTCACTTTAAATAAACAACTCACTGTAGCACCCACTTTAGACACTCTAACACACTTTATATTTATATTTATTGGTAAAGAGATTTGCACTACAACTCATACCTCATTGCACCTTACCCTAAGTACCCTAAATTGTACCTCATCCCATTTCTGCATTGTACTTTATATTGTATTGTAACTCAGTTACAATTTTTTTTCTACTCTGTATTGTATATTGTATAATGTATATTGAACACTTTTGTGTTGAACACTTTTGTTTACACTTGTTACGTACTTTTGACTTCTATTTTATACTTATCTATAAAAAAAAATTATCTAGTACACTCTCAGGAGCAGAACAGAAAAAAGCATTTCATATAAAAGTATTCTGTACTTTTGTATGACAACTAATAAAGAAACTTGAAACTTGTTTCTCAGTCTGTCTCTCAGCCTGTCTCTCAGTCTGTCTCTCAGCCTGTTTCTCAGTCTGTCTCTCAACCTGTCTCTCAACCTGTCTCTCAGCCTGTCTCTCAACCTGTCTCTCAGCCTGTCTCTCAGCCTGTCTCTCAGCCTGTCTCTCAGTCTGTCTCTCAACCTGTCTCTCAGCCTGTCTCTCAACCTGTCTCTCAACCTGTCTCTGCCTGTCTCTCAACCTGTCTCTCTGCCTGTCTTTCTGTCTGTCTCTCAACCTGTCTCTCAACCTGTCTCTCTGCCTGTCTCTCAACCTGTCTCTCTGCCTGTCTCACCACCACCCCCACCACCCGCTCGTCTCCGACTGTCTCCGTTGTTTATTATCTATGACGTCTCCTTTGCCAAGGCTGTCGTCTCACTGGCTGCATGGTTGCTTCCAAAGTGCTGATTCAGGGAAAGTGACAAAGTGTACCAGTAGAAATCTGACCTTCTCCCCTAAGACAAAACACTGGAGAGAGGGCGACAGAGTGAGAGGGAGAGGGAGAGAGGGGTTGGCTCAACAGGATGGAGGTGACGGGGATGTTAGGCTTGGAAACAATAACAATGCCTTTGAAAACTACAGACGAAATGAGGCATGGTTTTCCAGAGACTGACAGACGGAGAGGGAGGGAGAGAGACAGAGCGGCTGGGTTAGGCTATAGACTGTGGCTATAGGTTTGTGAGCTGAAAGAGTCCCAGTCTCATTCGCATCAGTTGGTAAGAGTGTTATATTACACACCTCTCTCCGCCTCATCTCCATGTGGAGTCTAATGGCTTTTTAAACACTTGAGTCACGTGAGTGATGGATGGAGCCCCCGGGCTCATCCTGGGCTTCTTGACATGGGCATGAGAGAGGGCCAGTACCCCCACAGCTCGCTGAGGTGACTGCACACCAGCGCAGCCCGTTGTGAAATGACGTGCTCTGATTATGGCAAGAAACTTGCCTGACACTTGAATTTCTAGAAGGTTTGAACGAGCTGAGCCATGTTTTTATTGGTGTTGCAATAATGTGAGAACAAGAGTTTTGCCTGCACTGCAGCACCCCTGGAGCAGTTTGGGGTTCAGTGCCTTGCTCGAGATAACTTTGGCAGACATGGTGGGCACCCTAGATGTATTAGTAGCCACCAGCAGCTAGCTCTGAACTCGGCAGAATCTGCACCTGGCTCGCTGATAACAAACTATCATTACACCTGGGTAAAACAGAGTCCATTCTCTTTGGATCAAATAACAAACTCAGCAAGGCCAAGGGCTTCTCTGTTACAGTGGGTGACAATATTGTCACAAGGAAAGATGAAATTACATACCTGGGTTCCATCCTAGAGGCAAATCTTTCCTGTGACAAAATGGCATCCAATGTAATCAAAAAAGTCAACCAACGAACTAGATTCTTGTACCGGATCTCCTCTCTGGTAAACAAGAATACCCTGAAGACTCTAACACGAGCACTCATTCAAGGGTACTACAACTATGCTTGCACCTCATGGTACCAAAGCACCTCAAAGGCACTAAAAACAAGATTACAAACATCACAAAACAAACTGCTTGACCTTACTCCCAAAGCCCACCTCACCCCTGCCCACTTTGACAACCTAGGATGGCTTAGAGTAGATGACAGAGTACAGCAACTTGCAATGGGCCTGGTCTACAAGATACACTACACCACTAAGGTACCCATGTACATGTCGAAATACTTCCCAAAGGTCAGTGAATACCACGACCACAACACCAGAGGGAGTTCCACAAATCATGTCCAACCCAGATTCGGCTCAAACAAGGGACTAAACACGTTTTGCAATTATGCCACAACAATGTGGAACGCCCTACCCACAGCCGTAAAATAATGTGAATCCCTACCCACCTTCAAAACCGCTCTAAAAAAGCACCTACGGGGAGGCCGTAATTCGAAACTGGCCCCGGCAAATGTCCAAACCCCCCCATCCAACCCCCCCAATGTACAGTTTCCTCCCCCTCAAATGTATATATTCTCTTTTAGAAACTCTGTCTGTAAATAAACAGTACTGTATATTTGTATGTTGTGTATGTCATAAATGTTATGAATTGAACCATACTATATTGTACCCATTCTGCAATCTGTTAATAAAAAAGCAATCAATCAATTGAACTAGTGACCTTTAATTTACAAATCAGCCTCTCTAACCATGTGTCAATCTGCCTAAAGGAAGAAACAACTATAGCCAGCTCCATCAAAAGCACCTTTGCTTTAATTTCAAATTAATTTATGATATTGAAACAATATTGCACTGCAAAGTAAACCCAGTATTACAGCTAGCTAATCATATTCTGAGAGAGGCCTGTCATTAGAACCCTTATTGAGACCAATGAATGAATGGAGCCAAAGTTGAGAGAATGGGTCAAATTAATATACTGACGATTGTCATATTGCTATATGAGATCACAACACTGTATTTAGCAAACAGAGAACACAGACACAGAGACAATAACACAGATAAATGTGTCACCATATAGAACTTCATTTGATAGAATTGGCGTTCCCATTCAAACTAACTTTCACAACTTGTCATTTGTCTGTTACACCTGCTATAGAATATTTGATCATGTCATGGAAATCTGTGTTGTTTTAATGTGTGTGACTCAGAAACCCCAGGTGTCACCATGGCAAAAAGGTATCATGTGAATCAACATTCCAGTGACGGGGTTGTGTTAAACATTCCAACTTCCTCTGAGTCTCGTGCGTTGTCAGCACATGAAACAATGCTTATTTCCAAGACAACGTTATCAAAATTATAGTGTACCAAAGGAGATCACCATGACACTGGGAAATGCCCCTTTCTGTCCGTACTAGTTCTGTCTGCCTCTCTCTCTCTCTCTCTCTCTCTCTCTCTCTCTCTCTCTCTCTCTCTCTCTCTCTCTCTCTCTCTCTCTCTCTCTCTCTCTCTCTCTTTCTCTCTCTCTCTCTCTCTCAGGGGAATGAAAAGCCTAGATCCATAACCCAGTAATATACCATACTTAACTTTTTATGATCTTGTTTTTTTTTTTTTTTTTTTTACAAGTTTCCTAAGTAACAAGGAAGCAACAGACCATAAATAGACCAACGCAACGGAAAACAAGCTCAAACTTCTATGCAGAGTTCAGGTGAGAGGGAATGCATTTCCGATGGTGGCTCATCACATGGCAGGGACAGGGTGTGTAGAACTGTATGGAACCCTGGCAGCACTGTTAATCAGCTCTAATACCCCCCCCCACACACACACACACACACACTCATAATCAGACAGGTGAGCCGGGGCGTTCCGTTGTGGGAGAACCAAGGAAGCAAGGACGGTACATGTCCAAATGACAAAGGTTGCTTTTACACCTGTCATGGCCTGTTTAATCATCTACCACTCTCAAACACCCTGCCCCCCCTAGTCTGATGCTCACAGCCTCCCAGAAGCCTCTGCTTCTGCTTTGGAGGAGCCACCATGAGGAAGAGGACACTGACTAACACACACACACACACGCACGCACGCACACGCAGAGGCATAAAACACAACTGTGTCTTCCATAAAATAAGTGTAAATAGGGCATTGTTTTAAAGCCCCAGCCTATACGGGGGATACTAATCAAATTCAGGAAATGACTTTCACAGTCTCCATGGAACACTATGGGCTTATTTGACTGTGGGAGTAAATGATAGAAATAGATCACTCCCTGTGAGGTCCGTATCTCAAATGGTTTGGTGTCTGAATAAGAAATGATTGCACTGTGTAGCTTTTTATTCTCTATTTGAATATGGGAGCAAAACTTTCAACAAGAGCTTTAAGACCTAAAACTCTATTATTTATGAGCAGATTCTCCTTCCAAGATAGTTTTCAGTCAATTAAGTGAGCTTGTGTGCATAGAAGGCAGTTTTATTTTAATTTTGTTGTGGTATCATGATTTATCCATGATAACACAACGTTGCTTTCCACTAGATAACAATTAAACTCTCAAGAATATGGGATGAATACTTTTTGATACAAGCCATACATTCAGGTAATGATTATAAAGCCAGCTAAATGTCATTATATATATAAGACATTTGGTAATTATATTTATTAAAATAATTCACGTGTATGGGACGACTATTTTTAAATAAATAGCTTCTCTTCTTAAAACAAATTCCAAATGGCCTAAAATCTATTAAATTCGTTTAATGAGGAAATTATAAATGCATTATTTTGTAAATTGCAGCATAGAGTATTTTTGGGACATTTACCGATAAATCTGAGGACGATTATTATTTCATCCCCACCAAAACCCACATTAAAATGTATAAACATTCTCTCGCATCATAAAAACACATTAAAATAGAAACAAGTTGAAAATGTTTCAATTAGCAAAAGTCGTGATCAATATGACAATACTAATTTAGCCTATATTTTAATAATTAATAGTCTGTCTACATATGATAAGACAATTCTAGAGCCTATTGAGTGCTCTGGTCTGCACCCCCTTAACAATTGTGTGTATTGAGCCATACTGTGTATACCCATTCTGAAATCTGTTAATACAATCTTCAATCAATCAATCAATCAATCAATCAATCAATCAATCAATCAATCAATCAATCAATAGAATTATTAAATAAATATGCCTTTAAAAAGTGTTATTTAATATGATGAATGGTGCCTTTTTGCTAAAACGTGCATGGCGGCTACATTTGTATAGCCTGCATGAATGATAAACCAATACTGTTGTTGACATTAAACCATGACTATATGTCATTTATGATGCGGACACCATTGGTTGAGAATATGTTGAACGGAAATGACGAGGCTTAATTATATTAGCCAACAAGTTATATGAAATTAATAATTTTAGTCGATCTACATTAACCACGGCGGGGAAATTAAATTGCATTTGAGCCTTCAGTGGCACATTTTCTAATGAGAAAACATCTAACCTAAATAGTTTCATCATCACATAACTTGACATTAGGCTAATAATTAATAATCTGAGAACAATATCTAATGTAAATTAAACGAATATTCACACAAAAAACTAACGTCAGAAATATACAGTTCCTCATAATATCTTGATTGTGAATGCCAAATCAGTGCTATAAATTATTCCTGAATATTGTTATCTCAATAACATAACACACAATACCACTGGGCCTATTGCAGCCTAATCAGGAACAACGTAGTATAGGCTATTACAAGTGCTGGAGTGTTGCAGATAATCATTATCAAGTTGGTACATAAGGCAATGACACCTGAAGAGGGCTGGCTCTTATGCAATGAAAGAAACAAACATGATTGAAATAGTACTGTGGCGATGGTCATCTCTGAGAAATCAATGAAGAAATAGATACCAAATAGACTTTTACATCTGACTTTTTACAGCAATTTTATTATCATATAAGTTAATAATGTATTGCATTGTCTATCATTATATTATAATAATATTTTAGTATAATATAATATTATTGTTGTGAATATTATTATTCATAATAATGATACTAGTATAATGCATATACATAAATAAAGGCCTATAGGGCCTATAATGATCCATTCGAAAAGCATTTTTCCAAGGCCATTATTTTTATGATAAACGTAATGAAATGATGTATAGTGATCTATTCATTGTTTGCTTTAAATATTCGTCACTGATCCCGCAGTGCGGTGCCCGCGTGGCTGACAGTCCCTGGTCAATGTGAAGAAGATAGGAGAGAGACCGGGCGGCGTCCCGCCACTTTCCCCGGAGTGATTCGTCACAAGCTGCTCTGTCAGAGAGACACACTTGGCATCAAGGCGCAAAACACCTCATTCATCAAGTTGGGAGTTGAAGACACACTAAAAACAGGATTTTGTATTCTCGCACCTCCCTGTCAACCGACTCGGCCTGGAGACAGTAGCTTACTCCCCTGATCATATCAGAACCTCTCTGGCTATATGGCTATATGTTAAACTATGCAGCCTGAGCCTACATGCACACTGCTTGCTCAGCTGCATGCAGAAGGTGGGCCTTTTACGCACGGTGCAAGTATCCAACACGGATTCACCTTCTGCACAGCATGGATTGCTATATACACCTCCCTGGTGGTAAATAATCAATGGTTATTACTGTGGGCTATATTCATCTGAAGTCAAAATCAAAAGTTAGGAAATATATATCAAATGTAAACAGAAACCAAACAGTGGAGGTAAAACCTCAGCTCACCTCAGCTCACCATTCTCGTGCGCAACGATAATACAACCCGCATTATCTTTTTTGGAGCAAGAAAATGTGACCTATATACAATTTACCCATGGCGTTGCATATCTCCTGTTGTCCAGACGAATGTAAATAGACAGAAATACCTGTTGAATCGAATTGTTCTTCTCAGTGTGATGAACGAACGACTATTTGTTTGCCTCTGTGAACACGACAGAAGACTGGTCGATGAATAATTCAATTGTCACCCTTCACTTTTGATCACTTCACTGACCAGTATGTGTATTACGGCTGAATGAATCATCGCGGTTCAAAGTGAAACCAGCGGCACGTTACAGTAGAGGCGTGCTGAGAGTTTGTGCTTCTATCGAACTGAAGCCATTAATCCCAGATGAAGGCGTCTGACTTAAATAAACTAATTAGGGACTGACACCTTTAGCATAACGCAAGGTAGGCTATAGAAAATAAACAAAACATATAACCTTATAAACAATAACCTCGTCCCAATTTTGTTGAATGTCATAGCCTAAAGGCGATAATATAGTAGGCCTCGCCCATATTCCTGGATTACGTGCATGTGATATTTTCGCTGAGCAAAAAGAAAAAGAACAAACATCTATGTGCTAATTATCGAAATAAGAAAGAACTAATAATAATAATTAATACATATTTTAATCCACTTTGAAATGATGATTGTTTTAAAGGGGCTATTTTACACGTGATATTACAAGCATCAATCTTCAGTCATATGCCCACATTATCAAACTAAATATACTTTATAGTGTGTTTATTTATTTATTTGTAATAATTTTAATATGCACATGATATACTTAATATAAGATAACCCTCACTGAACATGACATTTGCCACGGAAATATATAGTTTAGAACTGTTACGCTTAAATATAGTTTAGTGCGGTTAAGAATAAACGTCAATAAATTATTCTAGCTGTCATTTTAATAATTGTTGAAGCTGAGTTACGTGGTGTAGGCCTATATACACAATCAACGCAAGAAAGCAGCAGTATAGCAGCAGCAACAACAACAACAACAACAACAACAACTATGCAACTAAAGAATAACGTTGTGGGATATATGCCAACGCGTGTTAAAATGATGAAAAGGCACACATGATGACATTTACATCTCATTGGGATTGTTAGACGTGATCAAGTCTCTCGGGTTGATTGATCGGAAGGAGTCGGACTCGCACCCCCATCGTCTTCCCGTGCATAACCCTCCACATGATTGGTCCACAGTTCCGTTTGCAGCTGCGGCGGCGAGAAGCGCCTCCTCTCTTAAACCTCGTCAGCGCTTAAACGTTTTCATTATCTCCAGGAGCGCCAGCGGCACACTATTGCAAACTTTACGCGCGACCTATATGGCACAGAACAACTAGCAGGTATGTGGTGAAAATGTTCCGTCTCTTCGTCCTCCGTGCTATCTTTCCTCTCCGCCGCAGACTTGTAAAACAGCTGGTAAAACATCTGGTTCGAGTCGTCCCGTGAGTGCAGCTGCGCAGTTACCTAAATCATTTCGTCTATTGTTTTATCACTAGCCTGCCTCTTGGCCTTATCTGTTATGGGTCTTATCAAGCGGTTATCTCTTTGCTGCGAAGACATATTGCGTTTTGTTTCCTATCTGTAACGGTGTGTGTGTTTTTTGTAATTATGATGAGGCTATCGCAAGAGGGAGGACAGCGGTTTGACACGGCGCTCCCCCGTTAAGAGCGCGTGTGACGATCAGAGCGCATTCTATAGCCTATGGATTACCTCTTGGAGAGTGTATTGAAAAGTGATATAGGCTACACGGCCCACGAATTTCATTCCATTTTTGTTGAGGCCAATTAATAGGCCTATTAATATAGGCTCGTTGGTTACGGCTTTTTATTGGATTACGCGGACACTTGAAAATGAAACCAAGCCCCCGGCTGTGGATTTGCGGGTTTCAAGGCAAGCGTGGTAGGCCTACATTCATATGATTTTGGGAAGTATTTTAATTTGGTCTGTCCGTGATAGCTTTTTTGGTGAAAGAACTAACACTAACACAATGAGCAAATATCTTGAAATATTGTTGTCTGAACCGATAGCCAACAATTAATATACTACGTCCAAGCAGGGTTCATAATTTCAAAGTGCATTGTTTGTCAAGGTATTCTACCTGATCCTGACGTTTCCAATGCCTCATCCACAGGGTAAACTACACCCTCACCATTTTTAACCCTACGGTGTATGGACATTTATCCTGGATGGACCTGGGCGAACACGGCTGGTCCATGGTGAAGCGAGAAGTGTCCAGCAGCCCAGGGTCGCCGGCTGAACAGACTTACCTACACGGTGACAGCAGGAGGGACGGTCACGCCTCGGACGAGCTGAGGTCACCGGCGCCAACCGAGCTTGGCGCATTGGGACACCGACGCGCCGAGGGCAGATCTCTACACTCCTACGTTCACTTCGGACACCATAACAACACCCTGTCCGAGGACATCCCGCTGTTCACGGATTTAGACCAAGGCAACAAACTTGTCATCTCCAGTGGAGGGCACAAGACAAGCTTGCTCGTGGACCCCACCGACATGTATCAAACACTAGCCATCGCGGCAGCCCAGAGCCAGACTGGATATGATTCCCCCTCTGGTGGCTATATGCACTCCAACCCTAACTCTCCAGTGTATGTTCCTAGCTCCCGGGTGGGCCCCATGATCCCCAGCCTCCCGTATCTACAGGCAAGCGGGTCCTCTCAGCCCAGTCATTCGGTCTGGTCACAATCTACTCCGGAGAGTCCCTCTTACAGTACCGGGAGCCCGCACACCTCCAACCGGTTCCACTACCCCCCAAGCCCTCCCATGAATAATGGTGCACCCATCAGAGACACTGGCTACACGAATACCCTGAACATGAGCAGCAGAGACCAGTACGGCCTCTCCCGCCCTCTCAGTGGATCATACAGCCCATACTCACCGTATGTTGCCCCGCAGCTGCAGTTGCCCTCGCCCTGGACTGGGGGACCTTTCGATAATACGATGCTGCACACCTTGCAAAGCAGAGGAGCGCCATTGATTCGAGGGCCCAACGGAGGTGAGAAAATGGCAAAATATTTTAGACATACTCGTTTTTTTGTTTGTTTTTTGTTAATAGTTATTGCTATTCATATTTCCTTCCGTCTCACAATCTGTTCGGTGTCTATTGGTTGAGTATTTTAATGAAAGCTAAATGACGCATACCATAATATATGCCTGAACCTGCGCTATATATGTGGAATAGTTGTGCAATATAGTTATTTGCGAGTTTAGGCCTATATAGTCTAACAATTTACGATATCATTCAATTTCACAAATCCATAATTGGGAGCCATGTGTAGGGTAATACATGATCTGATGTCACAGCATTATGTTGGTTAGATCTGACAGAGGCCCAACTCATGCTTGGAATTCTAATATACACAGTATGATACATCATACATGTGGGTGTATCCTACTGAAAAAGTCGTGTATTATAGAAGCAAATTAAACGAACAAACGTGGCTTACCTGAAGACTATCAAGATGTTATTTGTTGTAACCTGTATTCTGTGTTGTTATCTCCTTATTTCAGATATTCTTGACGACCTGGGCGAGAGTAGAGAATGTGTCAACTGTGGCTCCATCTCTACGCCACTGTGGAGGCGCGACGGCACGGGCCACTTTCTCTGCAACGCCTGCGGCCTTTACAGCAAAATGAATGGACTCAGCCGGCCATTAATTAAACCACAGAAACGAATGGTGAGCAACATGGGCGCTCAGGGGATCACTTAGCCACTCAATTTCCTGCCTAATTATTTTGAACAATGGCTTGAGGTTATCGCTAAAGATATTCATAGTATATAAATATACCCCATATTGTGATTATATTTGACAAGCACCTCGCATAAAGGAAGGTCAGTTATTGCACCCATGCCCGGTGCAAGACTGTCATATAATCAGAGTAAATCATCTACTACCTCTACGGGGTAAATTAATGGTCACAGGCGACAGTAAGGGGAAATTATTTTCTCGGACGCACATTTCCCTGGCGCCATTACGCACGGCATTACGCACTGCTTTTATAGGCTAGCCGGTGCCATGTATGCACGCCCCGACAATTAACCCCGTTGAAAATAAGCACGCGTTCATGACTTGTAAATGGACGACATGATACAATCACTGTTATTGTTGGGAAATAAGGTGTAGATAACTGAATTATAATCCAATGAGTGGAATCGTGTCCTTCATCTCGAATGATTTATTACGTGCTTCATGCCTGCCTGGTCACCCGCCAAAGACTCCATTAGTCACGTATATATAGGCCTGAGAGTCTGAGACATCTCAGAATTCCACTTGTTTACCCCGAGATGTCCACCACTGCCTAATTGTATTTCAGAGTTTTTTTTAATTGTTATTTCTGTGCTACTATCGTTTCCAGTCTTCGTCCAGGAGGATCGGCCTTTCCTGTGCTAATTGCCAGACCAGCACGACGACTTTGTGGCGCAGGAACGCGGAGGGAGAACCGGTGTGCAACGCGTGTGGGCTCTATACAAAATTACACGGGGTAATTAAAACCTTTCTTCGGAGGATACGCTTCATTGCTTATTTTTTTTGTGGTATTTTTCTATTTTTATTGAAAAATCACTTGTAAATTAACAATATTTTAAAAGTCTGGTATTTAATTAAATGTCTTGTCAATGCCACAGGTACCTCGGCCGCTTGCTATGAAGAAAGAAGGAATCCAAACTAGAAAAAGAAAACCAAAGACATTGAACAAAACTAAGGGATCCTCTGGTAAGACGGTCACTATAATACAAACAACGTTTAATTGAACATTTTAATTGACGGTAACGTTGCATTTCATTTGACTCAAAAACATAACAATTATTTTCTTCTTCTTCTTCTTCTTCTTCTTCTTCTTCTTCTTCTTCTTCTTCTTCTCCTTCTTCTTCTTCTTCTTCTTCTTCTTCTTCTTCTTCTTCTTCTTCTTCTTCTTCTTCTTCTTCTTCTTCTTCTTCTTCTTCTTCTTCTTCTTCTTCTTCTTCTTCTTCAGGAAATAGCAACTCTGTCCCCATAACTCCCACGTCGACTACATCTTCTTCCAATTCCGATAACTGCTCTAAAAACAGCTCTCCTTCCACGCAGGTGTCAGGGGTAAGACCGTCATTTATTTGATTCGCGCTCCCTGAGAATCAAGGCCTCTATTCTAAATCAGAGCTATATATTGCATGTTTAATAGACATACAGTGCCTATAGGAAACCAGCATACTATATAATATATATGTTTTGCCTTTGGTTTTTACATTGTATAAACAATCTTTTTTAACCACGACCATGAAAATAGTCAGCAAGTGTTAAAAAAAAAACAAAGGTCAAAGGGTGATGTGTTGATGATGACACATCTGACATCATCAGGAAGATGTCTGTATAAAGGTGGTTTACAGTGGAGAGTATAGTGCTCTCAGAAGTTGTGTACACAGTACATTTCGCAGAGTAAATTTTACTCAAACTGAGTACAATTTTACTCAGTTTGAGTGAAATTTACTCTGCGAAATTTACTGTGTAACTGAAGTATATACGTCGCTCAAAAATACACATTAAAGTCCAAATGTCCAACATGAATACCTCCCCAGCCAAGCACGCCACTCACAAGCTCATGCTTACCACCATGTGATTTAATCATGTTTGCAAGTTCATTTAATAACATAGTGCTCTCTTTCCCCTGTAACGTTGCAGGTCAACTCCTCTGTGCTGTCTGGCTCTGAGGGAACGGGCTCTTCAGCAGGGAAGTACAGCGGACAGGACAGTCTCTACAGCAGCGTGGGTCTGACCCAGCCATCTGATGTAGCTTCCTCACATGTGAGGGGAGAGCCCTGGTGCCCCATGGCCCTGGCCTGAGCACCTGAAGCCAGGGGAACAGACACCCACCACACCACCCCTCCCTCCCTCCCCCTCTCTCTCTCCCTCTCTCTCTCTCTCTCTCTCTCTCTCTCTGGATGTCGTGTGCAGGTGCGGACGTATCTGCTGGTCTGAATCAAAGGTCTCTTTCCTCGGCTGCCGAACGAAGAGTTGGACGGAGAATAAGAAGGTTCTAGACGTCCAGTACCTCCAGTCACCCCTGCAAGCTTGAAACGAGCGTGGAATATTTGAGGAGAGTGGGAGGGGGTGGGGGGAGGTTGGGAACTTGATGCCTTAAAAACAAAAGGGAAATGTTTGGGACACGGCCAGCTGACGGTCCAGTTGGCCCGTGAGATGCTTTCTGGACCTGCCCTCGACATCGCTCCCACACGCAAAGAGGAGGATCAAATGTTTGGTATTTTAATGAAGAACCTTATGTACATAATGTTATGGATTGACTATATGAAGACAAAGCTGTTAATTGGACACCAGTGCTTGATAAAGCACTATATCCTCGAAGGACATTTTAGATTTTTTTCTTTTTTCTTTTCTGCAACTGGAATCAAGCTACAGTACAAACCAAGACAACCTTCATGAATCAAAAGAAAGTATTTATAAATCTTCCATTGTTGAAAAAAAACAAACAAAAAAGAAATAATATGACTATGATTGTTAATAAAGATATGAATGTAGAGTAGGAGGTTAAAAAAAACACACAAAAAATAACCAAAACATTTCTGATGTCTTCTTTTTTAATTTGGATCTTTTCTTGAGTGTTTGTTATATACAGTCATATTTGAATCTGCACATGTTCGCTACTGAAAGCTCTTACTGTAACTGACTGAAACTAATATGGTTTAAACAGGGTATTAAATGACTAAGGCATCCTATGCCATTTAATTTTTTCTTTAATTATTTTTCTCAAATATGCAAATAACTAACTCCTACAGATTCATTTTAATATTAAAATAACTGTTTGTCCAACAATTGCTGGCTAACTTAAGGTACTATTATTCACAAAGAGATGGTAAATTGTGATTTTTTTTCAAAGGTGAGAAGAAGATTATTTAAGGTTAAAATGAATCCATGTACGGTTAGAAAGCTAAGGACTGTTTGAACAAAGGACTAACTGTATATTGACCTTTTTGGTACACCACATAACTGCAAAAGTGGGCTGCTGGCTAAAATCAAATGACTACCTATCAGATACTGTATGCTGTGTAGCCTACATTTAACAATCCCAGCATGCATTGCATATTTTTAAATGCTAAGATTAAACGAGAAGGAAGTCACACGGTCAACTCCAAACAGTTTGTGCTTTGACTAATTGATATTTGAAAAATGTTGAATGCTTTTCCCTCTACTTGGAAATTAATAAGTGGGCCAGTATATGTGAAGGAGCTGTCTTTTTATATACTCCATTACAATGTGTTATTGGCTGGATATCAAAACTTAACCTAATCGTAAAAAAAAACCTAAAAACAAAGGTTACCAGCTACCCTAACAATCATAATTTGATTAATAGGCTAATTTCACAATAGAGTGAATGACATTCAACATGGAGACTTGAGAGTGAAAGGACTTTCGTAAGGTCAAAAGTATCAGACCTCTGTCAGAAATATGACTGTCCCTTAAAAGAGCTGCATGTCTCCCTTCCCTCCAGTAGGGGTGTGAATGGCGTTGTTCCAGGGCCAGGCAAATTCCTGGGCACTCTGGGGAGTGTCCATTTGAAGGAAATCTAATGAGTTATATTGTGAAACTGGCGTAAAACAGTTTTTTTTACCCCGCCCTCCAAAGCTTGCTTCATCCCAGCAGGGCCTGTCGTTCTTCTGGACTTATTTATTTTGTTTTTGAAATAATGTTTATTATAACATTGTTTTCCTATAATGTTTGGGTATTTGCATTTCCCCTCCCTTTTTTTGGTTGTTTCATTTCTGAAACAGTTTCAAATCTATTTTATTTAAATCTTTCAAATAAATTGTTCTGATAATACAAGTGAATCTGGTACAATTGCCCTCTGTTTTAAAGAAATAGAATCCGTATTTTGACTACAAAGAACTCAATTTGTATACACCCCACCCCCACACACACAATATTTCCCAGGCATAATTGTATTATACTGTATAACGTTGCTTTTAACCCAATCACTCCCCATTCATGTGTGAAAAGTCCTTGTGGGTTTGACTTCTTCAGATATTTTATTGTTTTGAAGAAAGTCAGCGACTAAACTAAACAGACCACGGTGGCCAACAGCCAAACAGAGATGGTCAGTGAATTGCAGCAGGTTTAATTAATGTACCATGGCCAGAGCAGAAGAGAGCAGAAGGAGAGACATTGAAAAGATGCTATTTTAAATCAGTCTGATCCCTGGTCTCTTCTCTCTCTATAGGGAAGTTTGTTTTGTCTCACTGCTTGTGTTTCATTAAAGGGGAACGCCACCCACTTTATACATGTGGTCTAAAAAAAGAAAAAACGTGAGCAACATCAACAGTTCTAGTCCAAATAAAAAAAGAGTAGGCAATTTGGGAGACATGAGGGAAAAGTGAGCCTACAGGTCTGCAGCTGATGTAGGGAAAGCTCTGCATCACCTTTCATGCCAGGCGCTGTGTGCTATGCACACACAACAATGTTTTTCATGGGATCGTGGACTGTTAGTTTTCCAATGCGACCCCGGGAACGCCACCTGGCAGGCCAAAATAAATCTGATTGGTTCTTAAAGGAACACGGCAACATTTTGGGAAATTAGCGTACCGTCTTCTCCAGAGAGAGACAAGAAGATAGATACCGGTTTCCTCTCTGTGTGTTCAGTAGAAAGCTATCTGGCTGCACGTTAGCCTAGCTTAGCACAATGAATGGAAGCGGACATGGCCGGTTAGCCTAGGCATTGTCCAACTAACACCTCTCCCGAAGGCTAACCGGCACTGTCCGCTTCCATTCATTGTGCTAAGCTAGGCCAGATAGCTTTCTACTGAACGCACAGAGAGGAAACTGGTATCTATCTTCTTGTCTCTCTCTCTGGAGAAGACGGTAAGCTAATTTCCCAAAATGTTCACATGTTCTTTTAAGATTTAGTCCATCCTCAGATTTTGGAATATGTTATTAGAGGGCCTGGGACAGTCACAGAGACCAGATTCCTTTCTCAGAGCATTTGATTTATTGATGTTGGGATGTAAAGAGAACACCATATATTACCAAAATGGTTCTTAAAATAAGTTGCCTACTCCACTTTTAAACCTGTGATGACTTCAGGTAGTATCACGTTTGAAGCTGCTTCATTGAGAATGAATTGGGAAATATGGTAAAGACACTGAGAACCAAGGGTAATGTTCTGTGTATACAGGTACAGTTTCTGTTTCAGAGCTAAGAACACTATTATAGAATAAATCTTATATACGAATGAAAACACAAACAAACATACTGTGCATCCACAAAGAACCTGTCTCAAATTCATTGTCTGGAGCAGCTCCACCTGAAGACATCATAGGTTGCGAGTCAACTCCTCTGCTTTGACTTTGGAAGAGAGTCCCTCGTGTTCACAAATATTGATTGAATTTTCCCAGACCATAGGGATAACATGATATGCTATTTGATTTCTTAATTTGGGCGGCGTTCCCCTATTAAAGCTAGCTTTTATCCCTACAGTAGCTTTTATTACAGTTACAGTTAACATTCATTCAGGCATTCTACTCTCCCACTGCTTCACAGAGACACATGCTTCAAACCACATCACTCTCCAGTATGTCCTTTTGAACCGTCAGCTCAGTACCTGTCACAGTGTTTAGTGTATTATAAGCACATATGACCCAAGAGTGATGCCACCGGTAGACACAAAGATTTTTTTATTTTTCTTTAGAGATGGCTAGATTTATGTCTGGGCTTTGCGTTATCTGCCTGCTCTTTGACATATTGATGTAGTTTAGTTTATTGAGTGTTGGGGAATGTGCTCGACTGCACTAACAGCCAGATACCCCCATTTGGAGATGAGCGCTGTTGTTGCACCTCGCTCTCTTTCTCTTTGAAAGAGACACTGCGCGAGGAGCAGTATCGAATGATACTGGCGATTATGAAATATGTTTATTGTTTTTGACATATCTGTTCATGGTTCACTTCGAGGTTCGTCCACAAGCCTGTTTTACTTTGTCCAAAGCTGTGTTATTTGGACACATGCCACGTGTTGTCATGCGTTCATTTGGAAAACGGCTTTTGTTTTGAGGTGTTAAACATGATTTGTATTAAGAGACCCACCGCACACAAGGTCCAGACAGGTCCGCAAACTTATTACAAACCAACCGTTGGATTATGTAAATTCAAACCGGTGTTAAACTTGAAGGATGAGCAAATATTTATAGGTCCGGGAATTTATGAAGGGGTCCTACCTTGGCACAGCACTGCCGGTCTCCATGGAGCTCACAGGGAGGAAACACAAACACTACCTCACACACATCCTCCCTGCGCTCACCTTGTTCTGAATGGATGTGTGTGGGGTTGAGAGGGTCACATGGATGGCAGCGTTCAGCGAGAGATCAAACCGTTATATTTATGCTCCCGTATTGTCCTGCGTGGCCAGGTCCACGGACGACAGTTACGGTCTGGACAGCTCTCAGTTTATGAGTCTAGAAAGGGTTCCTATTCACAGAATGGCTTTCTGTCTCTACAGCCTGCCGGCTGTGGAACTCTCTGCCCAGGGCCATCCAAAACTCCCCCACTATTGCTGTCTTCAAGAGGGGTGTGAAGCGACATCTGCAACAATAGGTTGCAGAGGGTGCTTGGCACCGCTCTTGAAGAACAGGAACATGCCATGCTGTAATGAGGCTCTTTCAGAAAATTGTGTTGTCTATTTTATCTACTTGTTTTGTAATCTATCTTATCTTCTTAACTCTGTTCTTTGTGATTTATTGTATTCTTCTTGGGACCGATGTTGGAAACAAGTCGACAGACTTTCACATGTTATCCTTGTACCCTTTGTTTTTATACTATTGTATAAATTGTATGTACTAAATAAAAAATCAAATCAAATCAAATCAGACGAGAGAGAGAGAGAGAGAGAGAGAGAGACAGAGACAGAGACAGAGACAGAGACAGAGACAGAGACAGAGACAGAGACAGAGACGGGAAAGAGAATAGAGAGCCAGAGATGAGAGATAGGAAGGGAAGGGATAACAAATAAAGGGGGGAGAGAGAGAGAGAGAGAGAGAGATAAAAGAAACTGCAATGAGCCACAGAGAGAGATTGTGACAAAAAGACAGAATTGTGAGAGACAGACAAAAATGGTGAAAGACATAGAGAGACCATGACATGAAGCCAGAGAGAGAGAGAGAGAGAGAGAGAGAGAGAAGAGAGAGAGAGAGAGAGAGGAGAGAGAGAAGAGAGAGAGACGAGAGAGAAGAGAGAGAGAGAGAGAGAGAGAGAGAGAGAGAGAGAGAGAGAGAGAGAGAAGAGAACACGCAGGGCAGTGCTGAGCTAAAGTCCTCCAGCAGGGCCAAGGTAAAACATCATGCCAGGACAGGCAGTAAC